>NC_058131.1:431790741-431892788 GCF_016433145.1 Gracilinanus agilis
ATATATATATATATACATAGATACATAGATACATAGATAGATCAGTGTCCATGTCTTTGATGGGAGGAGAAGAACAGGAGAGAAGAAGACTCTCTTGAATCTGTTTGGACTTTTGGCTTCTAGCTTTGTGAGAGAAAATGAATGATATCAACTCTGCTTCAGATTTCTGAAGAGAGGAAAGGAAACCTGGGAAGAATTTGATATGTTGAACTTGGATTGTATCCTTATTCCCTACTTGATACACTAGAAATTTCAGGGAATTTCCTTCTGGGTAAGATTTGAGAGTTTCTTTTGGTTGAGCTAAGTGATGTCTCTCCAGATGTGAAGCTCCTTTACTCTGTTGTCTACTACATATTTTCATATGTATATTGTTCAGTCATTTTTCAGTTGTGCCTGACTCCTCATGACCCTATTTGGGGTTTTCTTGGCAGAGATACTGGAGTGGTTTGCCATTTCCCTCTTCAATTCATTTTACAAATGAGGAAACTGAGGCAAACAGAATTAAGTGGATCTGTCCAGGGTCACACAGCTGATAAATATATGAGGTCAGATTTGAACTCAGGGAGATGAGTCTTCCTGACTTCAGGCTCAGTGCTCTATCTTGCTTTGCCATATAAGTATATGCTCTCGACTAGGATAAATGAGTTTCTTTATTTGTGCATTCATTGTGAAAGTAGCATTAAGTAGGAAGGGAGTCAAACCCTGAATATAAAGCCTGGGGCCCCCTTTTCTCATCACTGAATAGAATTCAAGAATTTAGCTTAAATCTGAAAACTACCTCCCCTAGACTTTCAAGTGGATAGATATAATTCTAGTCTGATATCTCCCTCTCTCAGAAGAGCAAAGTGGCCAAACTTCTGATCTCAACCTTCTGCTTTCCCTCCTGGTAGAAATCAAAGTCTCCCTAGGAAAAAGGTGGGAGAAGATGTTTCTAGGAATGTATCTATCTATCCTGGCCACCCTACAAACCCAAGGGAGACAGATCCCACTATATACATTTGCAATACAGAGATCTGTTGTCTATTAGTTTATGACAGATTTTTGGCATGTTTCTGTTCACTCAATCATGTTTTTTCCTAGGTGTATAAATGGAGATTTTGAACTTTAAACTTCATCCCCCAGAAGTTCCTTAGTATCTCCCCAAATTCCCTTTAATTTCTCCTGCACCCCCTTGTTTTTGTGGTCACATTATTGTTTTATGAGTTTTGTAGCTACTCCTTTCTCTCTTCTTCAAGAGTGTGGCTGAAGTTAGTTTAGCACCTTTTTATTTTAGGTTTTTTTAATGTTATGTTTATTATTAAAAATTTATAAAATATAATAGTTATTGGATATTAATTTTAAAATCCACATTTGTATTCATTAGTTGCTAAATTTTTGCAGTCTGCAATGATATGTTACACAGTGCCATTTTCTTATATAATATGCATCAATTAGCAAATTACAGTTCCTTGGAGATAATTCATCTATAATTTCTCTAGGCCAGTGATGGGCAAACTACAGCCCACTGGTCCAGATGCAGCCCCCTGAAATGTTCTATCCAGCTTCGGGACATTATTCCTAATCTGACGAATACAATGAGTAAGATACACTACAATGAAACTTCCAAAGAATTGCCATAGAAACAGACAGACAGATGAGCATTTCCTTTCCTTTGGCCCCCTCTTTAAAATTATTGCTCTAGGCAATGACATGGCCATCTTTTACACCATGAACTATGAAAATAGATCCATGAATTAGCTTCTTATTGCTTCTTTGTCAACATGTGGTTAATTAAGTTCATATGGGTGTTATAGTTGTTATTGTAGTAAGATTTTGGCCCATGTCCCAGCCATTTAAGATGGCATCATCCCTGTCATCTACGTGGAAGACTCTAGGGAGCTACTTTTGGGAAACTAGTGGACTAGGGCAGTGATGGCAAACCTTTTAGAGATGAAGTGCTAGGCTCCACCCCCACCCCCCAGAGACTGCATGCTATGCCCCTCCCCCCCAAGTGCTGGGTACACCCTGTCCCTTACCCCACATATGGGAGGGAGGAAGGGCTCCCATTGGACTGTTGGGTGGGTGAAGTGAGGAGTGTCCTCAGTGAGTGTAGGGGGGGTGGTGACCTGAGCTCTCCACTTCCCTCCAACTCTGCCACCTGTGAGCTGCCCACCTTATCCCCCTGCACTCCCATTGGGATGCTGGGCAGAGGGGTGGGGAATGGTCATCAGGCAGCGTGGAGAGGGGAGGGGACCACCTCTTCCTGAGTCACTCTGCCTTTCTAGTAACAAACTGGGTTTGGGGTGGGTGGAGAGGGCAGTCATATGCCCACAGAGAGTGCTCTGCATGCCATCTTTGGCACCCGTGCCATAGGGTTGCCATCACTGGATTAGGGTATATGTAGATAATTCTGCTTTGGCCTAACATGTGGTCAGGAGCTGCTCTTTAAAGTCTTAGGTGGTCTGGTCATGAGCCAAACCCCCATTACACTATTATAATTATTATTCCACTAAAGCTCTCCTCTTGGTGCTTCTTTGTGGCATGGAAGTGGCTTGAAGACTATGCACACAAAGGAAAAACTCTGGCAAGTTCAATCAAACTAAAAAAATTTTGGTACAGGCCCAGGGACACTCTGGACATCCATTTTCTGAGGACAAATTGAGCTAAGTTTGGCCACACAGCCAAGTTTTTTTTTGACCACAGCAATTCTCTTACTCCCAATAAGTCTTAGAGAGGAGAGTGAATTCTATGTTGGCAGAGGATGATCTACACCCACAAAATTACAGATTATTGATATATTTATGCCATCATTATAGAAACTAGTACAGGGGAAGAAACATCCAAGTAAGCTGCTTCCCAGCCATCAGAACTATAGGTTCAGATTTCAGAGAAGGAGTGATGGTGCTTCTCTGGTGCTCCCAACCCAGTGAGTCTACAACTACTTTCTTCTGGGCTTTCAGACTGTTTATTGATCTTTACACCAGAAAGTAAGTCCTCTTGCTCCTAGCTAGTAACACTCTTCAAGACCCTTTTACTACTGTCTGGGTTTGAGAATTTTGACTAGCCCATAATGTTTCTTCTGATAATGATCCAGAGGCTGTAACATTGCAATTAACTGAGATGCGGCCAAGCACAAAGGTCAAAGTGCTAGACTTGAAGTCTGAGAACTTGAATTCAAATTCCATTTCCAAGACTTTTTATTTATGACTTTGAATGAGCCATTTTAATTCTCATAGCATCAGTAAAATGGGAATAATGGCACTGGTCATTTTGGGCTTGAGGGTCATTTCATCCATTAAAAGTATACCTGTCAGATCTTTGAGAAAGGAAAGATTTCAAGACCAAGCAAGAGTTAGAAAAAAATTACAAAATGTAAAATAAATAATTTTGACTACATTAAATTAAAAAGGTTTTGTACAAACAAAACCAATGCAACCAAAATTAGAAGGGAAGCAACAAACTGGGAAAAAAATCTTTATAACAAAAACCTCTGACAAAAGTCTAATTACTCAAATATATAAGGAGCTAAATCAATTATATAAAAAAAATCAAGCCATTCCCCAATTGATAAATGGGCAAGGGATATGAATAGGCAATTTTCAGATAAAGAAATCAAAACTATCAATAAGCACATGAAAAAGTATTCTAAATCTCTTATAATTAGAGAAATGCAAATCAAAACAACTCGGAGGTACCACTTCACACCTCGAAGATTGGCTAACATGACTGCAAAGGAAAGTAATAAATGTTGGAGGAGACGTGGTGAAATAGGCACATTAATGCATTGCTGATGGAGTTGTGAATTGATCCAACCATTCTGGATGGCAATTTGGAACTATGCTCAAAAGGCTTTAAAAGACTGCCTGCCCTTTGATCCAGCCATACCATTGCTGGGTTTATACCCCAAAGAGATAATAGGGAAAAAAACTTGTACGACAATATTTATAGCCATGTTCTTTGTGGTGGCAAAAAATTGGAAAATGAGGGGATGCCCTTCAATTGGGGAATGACTGAACAAATTGTGGTATCTGCTGGTGATGAAATACTATTGTGCTAAAAGGAATAATGAACTGGAGGAATTCCATGTGAAGTGGAATGACTTCCAGGAATTGATGCAGAGTGAAAGGAACAGAACCAGGAGAACCTTATACACAGAGATGGATGCACCATGGTACAATAGAATGTAATGGACTTCTCTACTAGCAGCAATGCAATAATCCAGGACAATTCTGAGAGACTTATGAGAAAGAACACTATCCGCATCCAGAGTAAAAACTGTGGGAGTAGAAACACAGAAGAAAAACAACTACTTGGTTACATGGGTCAATGGGGATATGATTTGGGATGTAGGCTCTAAACCAGTGGTTCCCAAACTTTTTTGGCCTACTGCTCCCTTTCCAGAAAAAATATTACTTAGTGCCCCCTGTCACATACTATCACCACCCCTTACAGTTATTCACCACCCCCAAATGCACCTGTGGTCATCACTGCTCCCCTGGATCACTGCAGCACCCACCAGGGGGTGGTGGTGCCCACTTTGGGAATTGCTGCTCTAAATGATCATTCTAGTGCAAATATCATGAATATGGAAATAGGTTTTGATCAATGACACATGTAAAACCCAGGGGAATTGCACGTTGGCTCCAGGAGGGGGTAGGGAGGAGGGGAGGGAAAGAACATGAATCATGTAACCATGGAAAAATTCTCTTAATTTATCAACTAACTAACTAACTAAATAAATAAATAAATGAAAAATGAATTAAAAAACCAGATGTGAGCTTCTTGAGGGCAGAGACCATATTTTGGCCTTTAAATATTTGTTGATTGACTGATTCCAAAGCCGATATGCTCTATCCCATTACACATATGTATGATTATCACACCCATTTTACTCATGAATAAACTGAGGCTAAGGGAGTGCAAGTTATTTTCCCATGGTGACACATCTAAGAAATGTTGGAGGGAAAATTTGGACCAAGATTCACTTGACTTTAAGGGCAGCACTCTGCCTACTACGCCATACTGAATTTTCAAGTTAAAATATATTTAACCTTAATTTCCATGGGTTCTTAACTGACTTCCCAAATGCAACTTTTTCTATGAAATTTTCCTTGATCTTTCCAACTGGGCATAAACTCTCTGTTATTTCAACTGCTATACCATTATGTTTATGCTTCACTTATTACATGTCTCATAGCCTGCTTTGTAGATATTATTTTGGTCCCTTCAAGTTTTAAATCAGTTTTCCTATAACACCCTATTACTATAATTGTACAGTTTTAACTCAGAGGAAATAGAATCTTGTTGGCTTTAGGAAGTTTATTTTAAATGAAAAGTTATGAGTTCAATCATAATTGCTCTGAGCCATGAGTTAGGAAAATTCTTAACATTTAGGCAAATATGGGATCTCTGACTTGATTTACATTTCTCTCTCTCTCTCTCTCTCTCTCTCTCTCTCTCTCGTTAACCCTAGCATCTTTGTTGTTGCAACAGATTTCTGGCTGTTGAAAATGTTTGGGTAGTAAAATGGAATTTTCTATTACAGTATATGTAGATAGTGTACACCAAAAGAGGAATGTATTAATTGACTGACTCACTCCAAAGCTGGTGTGCTCTTCATTATACATATGTATGATGATCATCCTCATTTTACACATGAATAAACTGAGGCTTAATATACCAGCTATATTTCTTTTTTATCTAAACTCCCATATCATTATGTTTATGTCTCACTTATTACATGTCTCCTAGACTGCTTTGTAGATAGCATTTTGTTCTCTTCAATCTCTAAATCTTTTCTCAGCTAACCTTTTCTTAGGACTTCACTTTGTTACTAAGCAGGTGGATACACTTGTAGCATCAGTCTGAGGCTTCTGTCCCTTTAAAGTTGGTTTCTCTGTCATAGCTCAGTCCTATCTTCTCTTTTTCCTTTCACTGGCTGCCCTAGGGCTATAATTTCTTTCTAGCACATTTCTATGATCTCAAACCTTCCTCTATATCAGTGGTTTCCAAGCTTTTTTGGCCTACCACCCCCTTTTCAGAAAAAATATTACTTAGCCCCATGGAAATTAATTTTTTTTAATTTTAATAGCAATTAATAGGAAAGATAAATGCACCTGTGGCCATCACCGTTCCCGCCCTGGATCGCAGCAGTGCCCACTAGGGGAGCAGTAGCACCCACTTTGGAAATCACTGCTCTATATTTCTAGTTCTTTTCCTTTATTCCAGTTTCTTAGGATGTGAGGGACAGCTAGGTAAAGTGGATAGAGTACCAAGCCTGGAGTCAGGAAGACCTGGGTCAAATCAGACACTCCCTAGCTATGTCCTGGGCAAACCACTTAGCTTAGCCTTTGCTGCTCTTCTATCTTAGAAATGATACTGAGAGAAGGTGTTTAAAACAAATAATTTTTTAGGATGTGACCATTTCACTGGGAATTAGAGGACTTGAGTTCCCATTTCTGCTCTGTTACTTACTATGTGATTTGGAGAAAATCCCTTCCATTCTTTGGGTCTTATTTTTCTCATGTATAAAAAAAGAAATTCATATTAGAATGAACCATCTTTAAGGTTCATTAATAGCTCTAAATCTGTATTCCTATGTCTTCAGATGCAGTATTTGTGCTGACCTGGCTATCACAGGTATCCTTGGGTTTCAGGCTAACTTGGCTCTTCAAATTCATGTTGTTTTCATGGTGGTGAGACTGGCAGCAGACAGGCTATGTTTTTCCCAGTGGTAATAAGAGGCAGGGAAGATTTGTATTTGGTGACTTGATTGATTCATTCAGTCACCCTCTAATTATAAACTGTGTCCAGAAATCTGCATCTTTGGATACAGAAACCAAATTTGAATTGAAATTAGATTCTACATTGGAATCACAGGATTGGTTTGAAGGGTTCAAATCTTTTTTTTTTTTTTAACATGAAGTATGGTTTAACCACAGTTTTCTTTTCTTCCATCTCCTGGACATTGCAAATTCCAATATACACACCTGGTTTATGAGGGACAGAGTTAGGAAAAGCTGGATAGGTCCTTCAGAATGTCATAAGATATTTTGGTCACATATCAGTAGTTCCCTTTCAGCTTATGTGAGTCCTGGATCCTGAAAACTCACCCTAAATTGTGACTACGATCCTTAAATAACCATAACCCTAAATTCCCATTCCCAACTGTGAGCTAATTCGATAGGATCAAGAGTCCTTAAAGGAAAAAACAAACAATGAAGCAAGGACTAAGGGTTTGATTCCTACTGCAAATAAGGAAAGAAAAAAAACTGGCATTTTGAATGAAAAAAACCTAGGTTTAAATTCTGTCTCTGATGCTTGTCATTTAGTCATTTTTCAGTTGTGTCCAATTCTTCATGTTTCCATTTGGGGTTTTCTTGGCAAAGACACTGGGGTGGTGTCCCTATTCTAGCTCATTTCTCTCATGAGCAAACTGAGGCAAACAGGGGTAAGTGACTTACCCAGGGTCACACAGCTATTAAGTGTCTGAGGCCAGATTTGAACTCAGGAAAGAGTGTTCTTAACTCCAAGCCTAGTGCTGTACCACCTAGTTGCCCACCTTACATCTATAAAATCTTGTGCAAATCATTTAATCTTCTTGGTCCTCAATTTCTTTATAAAGTAAATAAAGTGAGAGGGTTGGATTAATTGGTTTCTGATGTACTTTCTAACTATAGATTTGTGATCCTATAATCCTGTGAACTCAATCCATAGAAATTTGCTGCCATCAAGGCTTATACATTTCTCAAAATGTTTGATGAAATATAACTAGGGTGGTGTGACTAAGGCTGAAATTTAGAGGGTGCCGACAGTAATTGTACTCCTTCAACAAGTAGCAACAATTGAGCTTGGATATTAGTAGTAATTAGTTAAAATAGGAGGGGCAGCTGGGTGGCTCAGTGGATTGAGAGCCAGGCCTAGAGACTGGAGGTCCTAGGTTCAAGTCTGGCCTCGGACACTTCCAGCTGTGTGACCTTGGGCAAGTCACTTGACCCCTATCGCCCACCCTTACCACTCCTGGGCTAAGGAGGGTCCCTAGCTCGGATGAAAAAGGAGGAGGGTTGGGCGTGGGGCTAGCAACCCCACGCTGTAAAAACTACATCTGCTAAAGAAACTGCAACCTAAAGTAGGGGCAGCTGGGCTAGCTCAGTGGATTGAGAGCCAGGCCTAGAGACGAAAGGTCCTAGGTTCAAATCCAGCCTCAGACACTTCCTAGCTGGGTGACCTTGAGCGACCCATTGCCTACTGGTTGTGGCCCTATGCTCCTAGAATGGAGTCCCAGGATAAAAAAAAAAAAAAAAAAAAGTTAAAATAGGAAGATCTGACTGATCTTTCAAATGACTGCCTTTCTTCTCCTGATGTGTCATCTCCTTCCTTGCCTGGCCCTGGCTCATTTGCATTTTGTGCTTCTGGCTCCAGTAGTCAGAACCTTTAGTCATAGCTTGGAAGGGCACTGCTCAAATAACCACTCACCACTCAGGCTTTAGGAAGAGAGGGGCAGTTTCTAGATGACTAAAAATGAAACATGAAATTCACCTCTGTTCAAAGAGGTGATAGACTTAAAATGCAGAATGAGGTATGTGTTTTCGGACATATTTCTTTTGCTGAACTATGCACATTTGTCATGAGGGGTTTAAAATTATTAAATGGGGTGGAGCAGGGAAAAGCAGAGATAATAAATATTTCTATTGTTCTATTATTGTTTTGTTTTTTTAAGAGAGGTAACAAGGTAGGAATTCCACTACTCATCTTCCTTCCTCCTCAGAAACTGTTGAGTTTCTCCCAGAGGAGCCTCAGTCGTCTGTTCTCATCAGAACAAAACAAATGAGGACAGCTACATGGCTCAATAGATATAACTCCAGGCCAGTAGTCAGGAGGACCTGGGTTCAGATCTGGCCTGTGACATTTTCTAGCTATGTGGCCCTGGGTAAGTCCCTTAACCCTGATTAGTCATTGCCCTTTTCTGTTAGAGTTGTTACTAAGTCGGAAAGTAAAAGTTTTTTTTTTTTTTAAAGAATAAAACAGATGAAAGTGAGTCTAGTAGAATGGCTTTTCAGAACTGGAATGTCTTCATGGCTTTTTATCCTTCCTTAGGCTTATAGTCATATAAAACTTAATGAATCAGTATACATTAGGTTTCCTTCCTAATGCATATGGGTTTAATCAACTTCTCTGTTTGCTTATTTAAGCATTTTCATTAAATAGCTTTACCACACTTTCCTGCACTTGAGCACTACTCTATACTTTATAACTTTAGTCTTCTGGTTCTGTCAGCAAGGTGGAGGTCCTTTTTGGTTCACAAATGTTTGTATTTTCCAGGAGAAAAATGCCTTCGCATCATTATTTCCTGGTTTACAATGCAATTTATTTTTTCATCCCCTTTTGAGCCCATCTATAAGTTATCAAGCCTCTATGAAAGGCGTTTAGTGGAACAGTTAGGTGCCACAGGGCATAGAGTGCTGAGTTTGAAGTCAGAAAGACTTATCTTCCTGAGTTCAAAACCAGCCTCAAACATATACTGCCTGTGTGATCCTAGGGAAGTTACTTAACACTGTTTGCCTTAGTTTCTCCTATGTAAAATGAGCTAGAGAAGGAAATTGGCAGTATCTTTGCCAAGAAAATCCCAAATGTGGTCACAAAGAGTCAGATATGACTGAGCAGCAATAAAGATTTCCAAAGATTTGATTAACAAATATGGAAGTGCACCCAAGTTATTTTCCTCCTTGAGGAGGCAAACCTTCTTTTTGCTATATTCGGCAACTAAGATCTCTTGGGATCAGGAAGCCTGAAGTTCATGCCAACCCTGAGAAAAGGATACTAGAACTTTAGAAGTGGAAGGGCCCTCACAGACTATCTAGTCCAATCCATTAAAAAAAATAGGAAACTGAGGCCCAGGAAAAGGAAGTGAATTATCAGAGTTGTATAGGGAGTTGCATCAAAAAAAGCTTAATGTACATTGATGATACTCGTTCTATGTACTTGATATCCACGGATAACATTTGACTCCATGGCTCCACTTGAATAACATGTTCAACATTTCCTTATAGTAATCTTTTTCCATTAATTCAAAATGCTATTTGGACTCATTAAGTGTAAACTTCTCAAGGTACACCCAGAAATGGTAGCGACTAAAGGCCTTGAACTTGAATCCAGAGGTGAAACTGAACAAAAGGACTATAATGATGCTTATAAGTAACTTAATCTGCTACAAGAAAGACTCATTGAATGCATTTAAAGAATGTGTAAAGACACTTACTGGCATCCTGAAATCAAAACTCTACAAGAAGAACATGTTTACGCAAATTACACCTAAGAATCTTAACATACACTTTTGGAATTGTAAAATGAACTATAACAGATTTGGAAATTAACCTAATAAAAGTCAACACAATATAATATAGTTTCTTTGGGGATCCAGCCTTCCAACACTGATTGGAGTTGGGTGAATAAGCCCAGAGTCACATTAAAAAAATTCCAATATATTTTATACATTTATATCTATCTATCCATCTGTCTATCTATCTATCTATCTATCTATCTATCTATCTATCTATCTATCTGTCTGTCTATCTACATACTCATAATATTATTATACTCATATATACTCATAATCTCCAAGTGATATATAATGAAAAACTTTCAAAATATAAAGGTAAATTGATATATCTGTTGGCCTGTCTGCTTCTGGAGGTGCCCCAAGGATGCTTTCAGTGAACCTACAGAAGATGAGCTTTTATCCTAAACTTTTATTCAATTGAAAAAAAAGTATTTGATTTACCTGTATAATAGTCCACAGAATATTAAACATAAAAGAAAAATTACAAAAATTTTAATTTCCCCAGGGCCATTTCTCTCTGAATACCATAAAAAGAATGAACAAATTAATTTTTAAAAAGCCAAAACATTAAGTTCTGACTATATGCAAAGCATTGTGCTAAGAACTAATACAAATAGGAACACAAAATAATCATTGCTCTCAGGGAATTTATATTCAAGTAATGGAAAACAACACATATAGGATTTTAGCTGCAAGCTAGGTAGAAAGATTCTATGGTCCTTAGGATACAGCACCAAAGCAAATGTTAATATACTTTATTTAATGTGATTTCTTTATTTTTTTAAAACCCTTATCTTCCATCTTAGAATCAATACTAGGTATTGGTTCCAAGGCAGAAGAGTGGTAAGGGCTAGGCAATGGGGGGTAAGTGACTTTTCCTGGGTCACAAAGCTAGGAAATGTCTGAGGCCAGATTTAAACTTAGGACCTCCTGTTTCTCAGCTTGGCTCTCAGTCCACTGAGCCACCCAACTACCCCAACATTATGTCTTTATCAGAGTAATTATATTAAAATATCAGAGTAATTTCTGATATTGCACATTTGACAATGTCAGTAATTTTGTTGGTAAGAACTTTCTTTTCTAGGTCCTCAATAATTGTGTCTGCTTGAGGAGACAGGGTCTACAGAATCTTCACAGGAAGTTGCTAGATCACTTCTCCACAAGGATTGTTTCCAAGGATAATGACCTCAGAGATCAGGATGAAAGTGGAGCTGGTGGTATAGGGGATACCACTATTACCAGGGCTCTTGGGTTCAGGGTCCTGGGCTCTGAGGATGATGGTGTCTGATGGTGTTTACCTTCTTGTCTTTCCCTGTTTCTGTCTGTCTGTCTCATTCCCTCTGTCTGTTTCTTTCTGTGTCTCTGTCTTTTTCTCTCTCTGTCTCTGACTCTATTTCTCTCTATCTCTCTTTTTCTCTGTCTTTTATATCTTGTTGTATAAATCAGGCTTGCTTTCTTGTTCTGTGGGTGGCAGTTGGTGTGATCCATTTCTACAAATGTTGCTCCATCAACAAGGATGATGGCTGTAAAGGCTGGGTTGGAAACTGGGCAAGTTGGTATCATGGGACTACTGTTCCCATTACTCGGTGGGCTTATCTGCATGTTTAGGACAGCTGGTAATTGATTGGAACTAGTGATGGTACTTTTTAAAAATTAATTTTTTTATTATCAATCATTATTTTTTTCTTGCCTACTTCCCACTGGGAGAAGGGGGGGAAACCCTTGTTTAAAAAAAGAAAAAGTAAAGTCTAGCAAAACAAATTCCTTAATTAGGTCAAAAATGTATTTCATTATGCATGTTAGTCCATTGTTTCTCTGTTAAGATGTAATTAGCATGTTCCATCATGGGGGACCTGGAGACATGATTGATTAAACATTTTTCCAAATTGTTCATTTTTATAATGGTGGTTCTGTAGTATAAGTTGACTCTGCTTATTAGATTCTGTAACAGTTCATATAAATTCTTCCTCCCAAGTTTCTCTGAAACCATTTTTTTATTTTTATATCACTTTTTTGTTAGTTTCTAGTTCTTTCCATAGACAGCTAGGTAGTTCAATGGATAGAGTGCTGGGCCTAGAGTAAGGAAGACATATTTCTAAGTTCAAATTTGGTCTTAGACACTTATTAACTATGTGACTTTGAACAAGTCATTTAACCTTGTCTTTCTCCATTTCCTCATCTGTAAAATGAGCTGGGGAAGGAAATGGCAAACCATTCCAGTATCTTTGCCAAGAAAATCCCAAATGGGTCACGAAGAGTTTGATACTGCTGAAAATGATTGAATGACAAACAAGGTCTTTGCCACAGCAAAAAAAGCTGCAATAAATATTTTTTGTTAGTGGATGACTTTTTCCTCTCTCTTTGATCTTTTTATAATATAACCTTGCATGTAGTGTCACTAAGTTAAAGGATTTGCACTGTTTTTTTTAAAACCCTTAACTTCTGTCTTGGAGTGAATACTGTGTATTGGCTCTAAGGCAGAAGAGTGATAAGGGTAGGCAATGGGGGTCAAGTGACTTGCCCAGGGTCACACAGCTGGGAAGTGTCCGAGGCCAGATTTGAACCTAGTACCTCCCGTCTCTTAGGCCTGGTTCTCAGTCCACTGAGCTACCCAGCTGCCCCCTAGGATTTGCACTGTTGAGTAACTATTGAGCCCTAGTCCCAAATTGTTTGTCAGAAGTGGTCCAAGTCACGGGTCCACCAGCACACATCTATATGTCTGTTTTTCTTCAACCTCACCATTGTTTGTTATTTTTCTTTTTTGTTAACTTTGCCCAATCTGATGGGTGGGAATCAGAATCTCAGAGTTGCCTTAATTTGCATTTTTGTAATTATTAATGATTTGGAGTATTTTTTCATATGGCTATAGATTATTTATGTTTCTTCCTTTGAGAATGATAGATTATCAGGAATGGCTCTTTTTTCTTATAAATATGAGCCACTTCCTTATATATCTGGTAATGAGACTTGTCGAGAAAATTTGCTGTCAAGATTTTTTCCTCTCATTATTTCCCTTCTAATCTTAGCTGCAAATCTTATATACTTAAAATTATCCATGCTATCTTTTGTGACCCTCTCTGCCTCTTGCTTGGTTATAAAATCTTTCTTATCCATAGATCTAAAAGGTAATTTCTTCCTTTTTCCTCTAATTTGTTCATTATCTGATTTTTAAAAAATCTCAGTTATCTGTATACTTGGAGTTTATTTTATTATATAGTATGAGGTTTTGTTTCAGACTTAATTTCTACTAGATAGTCATCCAGTTTTTCTAACAATTTTAGTCAAATTATGAGTCATTATCCCAGTTGCGAAGGTCTTTGCTTTTATCTAATACTATGCTACTTGTCTAATTTGTTTCAGTATATTGTGCTCCTAAACCTCTTTCATTGATCAATTTGCTTTTTAATCAGTACATTGCTTTGTAGTACAGTTTGAGGAGGAAGGTGCAGGTAAATGTTTGATAGTCATTTCAGGAAAAGGAAAAGGCATTCACAACACATTTTAAAATTTAATCTGTGCAGATGATATAACGAGATTCTCAGAGAATCAATTAAAAATTAATTGAAATAATTAACAACTTTAGTAAAGTTGCAGTATATTAAAAAAGCCCTCATAAATCATCAGCATTTCTACATGTCACCAATTAAGTCTGACAGCAATATAAAGAGAAATTCCAATGAAAATAACTGAAGTTGTGGGGAGAGGGGCAGGAGCCAGCTAGGTGGTTCAGTGCTTGTTAAGAGCCCAGCCTAAAGATGGGACGTCCAGGGTTCAAATCTGACCATCTGCTTCCTAGCTATGAAACCCCGAGCAAGTCACTTAACTGCCACTGCCTAACCCTTACTACTCTTCTGCCTTAGGACCAATAAATAGTGGTTTTTCTAAGACAGAAAGTAAGGAGTTAAAAAAAAATCACTGAAGACAATATGAATGTACCTACCAAAACAAACCCAGCAACTATATGAACACAATTACAAAACACTCTGCATGCAAATGAATTCAAACCTAAATAATGGGAAAAACATTCATTGCTTATGGGTAGGTTAAGCCAATTGCCATAAAATAGCAATTCTACCTAAATTAATTTACCTATTCAGTGCCATACCAATCAAACTTTCCAAAGATTATTTCATGGAGCTAGTTTAAAGAAATAATAAAATTCATCTGGAAGAACAAAAGGTCAAGAATACCAAGGAGTTTAATGAAAAAAAGTTATGAATTATAGAGGTCCTATCAGATTGGCTAATATGACAAAAAAAAGGAAAATGATAAATGCTGGAGAGGATATGGGAAAATTAGGATACTAATAAAGTGTTGGTGGAGGTGTGAACTGATTCAACTATTGTGGAGCTGTGCCTAAAAGGCTATAAAACTGTGCATTATCCTTTGGCCTAGCAATATCATTATTAGATCTGCATGCCAAAGAAATCATAGCAAAGAGAAAAGGATCTATGTGTATAAAAATATTTATATCATTTCTCTCCTGGTGGCAAAAAATTGGAAACTGAAGGGAAATACATTAATTGGAGAATGGATGAATAAGTTATGCCATACAGTTGTAATGAATACTATTGCACCATAAGAAATGGTGAAAGGAATGATTTTAGAAAAATTTGGAAAGATTTGTATGAACTGATGCAAACTGAAGTGAGCAGAACTAGGAGAATATTGCATATAGTAATGGAAATATTGCACAATGATCAATTGTAAAGGATCAAATTACTATACAATGCAATACTATACTATGCAAGGAGCCAAGACAACCTCAAGGGACTCATGAAAAATGCTATCCACAACTGTCAGAGTATGAATGTAGATCAAACCATGGCATTTCTTGCCTTATTTTCTTCATAAGTTTTTCCCCCATATGTGTGATTTATGTCTTCTTTTAAAACATGAAGAATAGGGAAATTTGTATTACATGACAACACTGAAATAACCTATAACAGACTAATTTGGATAGCAAAAGATAAGAAAGCAATTTTAAAAATTCATGTAATTAGAAAAATAATAAAAAGAATAAGTTGGTAAAAAAAGAAAAAATTTTAATTTGCATTATTAATATTTTTATCATTTTCTTAAGCCTGAACAATCAATAAAACAATAAAGTGCTGATTTGTAGTGTCTGTTGATTTCTGAGGTATAAATGGTTACACTAAAAATTTAACAATGAGGTCTCAATAGCCAGTCCAGCAGAAAGCTGAATTTGAAAACTGGTGCTGCCCATTTTTTCCCCATCATTATTTCCCTTGGAATTCTTGACATTTTGTTCCCTTAGATTATTTTGTCATCATTTTTGCTAGTTCTATAAAGTAATCCTTTGATAGTATGGTATGACATTGAATAAGTAAGTTAATTTAGGAAGTATAGTCATGATTATATTGACTCTGCCTACCCATAAGAAATTAATGCTTCTCTAATAATTTAGGTCTATCTTTATTTCCAAAAACAGTGTTTTGTAATTCCTTTGTGTGTCTTAGAATCATTTGTCATTTTTCAGGAGTTTCCAACTCTACATGATTCTATTCGGGATTTTCTTGGCAAAGATACTGACATGGTTTGCCATTTCCTTCCCCAGTTCATTTTGTAGATGAAGAAACTGAGGCAAATAGGAGTAAGTGACTTACCCAGGATCACACAGCTATTAAGTATCTGAGATCAGATTTGAACTCAGGAAGATGAGTGTTTCTGATTCCAAGCCTAGTGTTCTATCCACTGCACCACCCACCTGCCTATCTTGGTAGGTAGGCAGCAAGTATTTTATGCCTTTTGTTGTAATTTTTTTTTGCATGGGTTTAGAGTATAGCTCTGAAGAACTTTATTTATTTATAATTTTAAAAATATTTTATTTTTTTAGAAAAATTTTCCATGGTTACATGATTCTTGTCTTTTGTTGTGATTTTAAACACAAGCCCCTTTTCCATAAGGATTGAAGCCATGAGGTACTAACTTTTTCCATTAGTATAATTCTTTTAGCTTACATACAGAAATACTTAACTTGGAATTAGTGAACTTATTTTTTGTAATTGTATTTCAATATAATTGGTTTCCTTTGTAATGTGGAGTATT
Source organism: Gracilinanus agilis (assembly GCF_016433145.1). Classification (NCBI taxonomy): domain Eukaryota; kingdom Metazoa; phylum Chordata; class Mammalia; order Didelphimorphia; family Didelphidae; genus Gracilinanus; species Gracilinanus agilis. Next base: position 431,807,129 of record NC_058131.1, read on the forward strand.
TAATTTTATGTGTTTTAAAACATTAGTTTGAGAAGTTCATTTGTTGCTGTTGTTTAGTCATTTTCATTTAAGTGTGATGCTTCATGTCCCCTTTTGGGTTTTTCTTCAGAAAAGAATGGTTTGCCATTTCCTTCTCCAGCTCGTTTTACAGATGGCAAAACGGAGGCAAAGAGGGTAAGTGACTAGTAAGTGCCTGAGAATGGATTTGAACGCAGGTCTTCCTGACTTCCGGTCTGGCACTTTTCCCACTGTGCCCTATAGTTGCTCCATGCAGTCTATAGGCTTCCCCAATTGAATTTAATTAAAAAAATTATTAAACACCAGGTACTGGCCAAGGCTGTCAAAAGGAATTATGACACAAAAATATTTCTCCCTGAGAGAGCGAGCGAGCCTCAAAGGAATACTTGTAGATAAGAATTTAATTAATCCGGTCTGCAACAGTTCTTAAATCATATTTCTTAGCAGTTGTTTTTTCACCCTTACCTCCTATCTATGAATCAATACTAAGTATCAGTTCCAAGGCAGAAGGAAGAACAGTAAAGGCTAGGCAATTGAGGTTAAATGACTTACTCAGGGTCGAATAGCTAGGAAGTGTCTGAAATTATTTGAGCCCAAGCCTGAAGAATTTGAACCCATCTTCCCAACTCCAGGTCTTGCTCTATCCACTGATATTCCCTAGCAGTTTGAACTAATTAGGTCACCTTCGACTTCCTTCCCTCTTCTCATGGACCAAGACTAGTAAATCTCCTAACTGAGAGGCACATATGTGAGGTAAAAATAATAATAATTATTATTAGCATTCTATAGTATCCTGAGCCATATATAAGGAATGAGAAGGCCTCATCCAAACTGTACATCTGTTTGGACAAGAGGGTGATCACAGGCTGTTTAAGAATTTTTCAGATACAGGAGTTAGTCCCAGACAGAGCTGCTTCAGAGCCCCTGGCTCCCTGCCCTACCCCCCTATCCCCCCATCCTCTTCCCAAGTGTAGCTATGGCACCCAGATGGGGACGTGAGGATAATTTGCAGAGTGGTCTCCACTAGTGCTCAGATATAGTGTCCTGTGAGCAACGTGGAATTAGTTGAAATCACAGACGGAGCTGGGCCTAATCCCAGCCAGCTGCTCTGCTTGGCCTTGTTTCCAACAAGCAGCCCCTTAAAATTTTCTCCCTAATCCCTCAAACTGAAATTCAATCCCCTATTTGAAAATTTTTTTTTTTTGAAAATCAAATTTCAGGCCTGGACAGTGCAAGGGGGACTACAAGCTATCTCCCACTCTGGTTCTCTCTAGAGTAAATAGTGCTTTAAATTCAAGAAAAGTGTTTAGAATACAATTCATTTATCATCTCCTACTCCTCCTGCCCAGGCCAGTCACTCCTTTTAAGCAATCTGGGGCCTTCCAGACTCTTCTGCAGCACAGAGAGATAGCTCTGAGCTCTCTGTATTCCTAGAAAACCCTAGGATTGCCCCAACCTCAGCAGCCCATCTCCTTCCCTCCCTTTTCAGTATTGGGCCTTTTTTGGAGGTTGGAGCTTGGAGTTTAAGACTGGGCATCCAGTAAACATAAAGATCAAGTCAAGTACTTTCTTATCTTCTTTGGCTATTATTGTAAACCGGCAGAAAGAGAAATGCCAGCTTCTCTATCTGGGTAAAAATGTGGAGGAATTGATGGCCTGAGTTTAGGAGCTTCTGGAATGACTTTTCCCCTTTCTGTTCCAACCTCAGTATGGTGAAGCTGGAAAAACATTTTTCCTTCTCTCTGCTCTCTATCCTCTTGAGGCCCAGATGGGTTATACTGAATTCACATATGGGGTATCTACCTGTGCTGCTGTTGAATATCAATGATATATCTTCCTTTCTGTTTTCCCAGGCTTCTCTGGGATGCTGTCTTTCTTCTACACACACACACACACACACACACACACACACACACACACACACACACACACACACACACACTGTATGCATGCCTATATATTTGAACATATATACATGTGATTGTTAAATACACACATAGGCATACATGTAATCATACGATCCCATAATCTTACCTCTCAGAGCCCGGTATGTCCCATAGACACAACAATCTTATAATTTTACTTTAAGAAAACTTGTGATGTGCTTGAGTAGTTCTGGTCATGACTTCCTAGTTGTTGTTCATCCTTCCTTTTCAAAGAAGACCACTGATATCATGGAGTGATGATTGGTGCATGAACTGGATGAGGCAGAATTGAACAAAGTTGACAACTTTCCTCTCTCTTCCAAGTCCAGTGGCAAGACAAAAAGTTAGGATGGCTGGTGATGGCCCTGGATTGCAGTGGATGACTTTGGTGTCTTCCATGTCTGCCAAGCTGTAGGTGCTCCACAGCACGACGCTAGCCACCTTTGTGGCCATTGGAACTAATTGTTCTCATCCATCCATTCCACCAGGGGAAGTCTTCACAGGCTTGGGGTAGACATCTGCTTTAGTCACTGGTGGGTTTGAGGCTTTTGGTTACTCTTGACCTGGTTTAGCCAGTCTGCTGAGATAGTTTTACTGACGTATGGCTGGCCACTAAGCATGTTATAGCTTCTTGGAGCCAGAGGTAAGGGGTGGGTGAGAGGGTAGGCACCAAAGGTGATTGAGCAGCCAGAAATATTAGTCCTCCCTAAGCACCCCATACATTATTTACTGGATGCCACTAAAATGTGACCATGAGCAAGTTGCTAACCTCTATAAGCTTCATCTATCAAGTAGGGATAATGATAATTATAGCATCTACCTTAGAGGGTTTTTGTAAGGTTCAAGTAAGATCACCTATGAAAAGCACTTTGCACACCCTAAAAATCTATCTAAATGCCAGTTGTCTTTTTCCAACAGAGAGTGTAGTCCTCTAGTTTTGTAGTTTGGGTGGTTGGGGATACATTGAGAAATGTTTATAGGAGATTTAACACACTGGAAAACACTGATGAAATGATCGAATGGCTCTTCCTCCACACTATAGTTTGGATGTGTGTATTATTAGGAATTTTAATAGTTAGCACTTTATAGTTTTCAAAGTATTTTTCAATTAGCTCATTTGATCCTTACAACAATCCTGGTAGGTAAGTGCTACTATTACCCTATTTTACAGATAAAGAAACTGAGGCAAACAGAAGTTAAATGACTTGTCCAACTGTTACATGTCTGAGATTGGATTTGAGCTCAGGACTTCCTTATTCCAAGTCCAAAGCATTATCATACTGTGCCACTTAGCTGCCTAGGAAGGTCATATAGATTTGTAGTTGGAAAAACAGTATGGTGTAGTGGTAGTGGGAAAAGTGCCATATTTGGAGTCAGAAGACCTGGGTTCAAATCCTAAATCTGCCTCTTACTCCAGTGAGACTTCAGACAAATTGCTTCACCTTTCTGGATTTCAGTTTCCTGCTTTCCAACAAGGCTCTCTAAGGTATGCTTTAAATCTATAGTGCTGAGACTTGCACTTGTTGACAGGATAGCTTCAATTAGTTCTCCCTGATTAGGTGTGTGACTTTGTATCTTCTTTGCCCTTCTGTTTGTGTCTGTAAAATGAGTGTTACAATATTTAATCCTCCTCATCACAAATGCAATAAAATATGAATCTCAAGCAGAGGCTACATGTTTACTTGTTTAGATAAGTGGACTCAGACTTGTTAGAGGGGAGAATATTAGATTCTCTCTGGGATTCCTTTCAATTCTAAAATTAGATGGTTGATGTCAGTATTGGTTAGTAAATCTGTTAAATTCTTCTAAACTCCACTGCTGATGTCCCCTTATGGTATGGAGGTAAATCTGGGATCTGTAAAATTGCCTGAGAAACACAGCTCTGGCAAGTCCCACTAAACTCCATTAATATGATGAAAATCTGACCCCAGAGGACCAGCCCAGTTGGAAGGTTGTCTCAGGGCAATGAAACTGCTGCCATGGTAACTCCGAGACCATTGGTGGGAAAAAGCATGGTGCCAATGAAAGAGTACTGTCTCTGAAGCTAATGGACTTGGCCTCAATGAAACCTCTGACATACCAGAAATGCTGTGTGACCCTGGGAAAGTAAGTTAACCTTCCTTGGCCTCAATTTCCTTAATGGTAACATTACTGAGTTGGACTAGATAACCTTTGAGGGTCATTCAAATTCTAGTTCCTAAAATCTTTTTACTGTAGACAACTTCTAATATGTATTGGTTTATTTATATCTATAAAATCCCAGATACCTGAAGCATTGAAATAATATTATTTTAACACCAGTGTTAATAGTCCCTCCTACAGAGACTATGCATACAGTTATTTTTTAAATAGGGAATAGACTCTTGGGGTTTGAACAGTTTACTCATCATTTTGAGAGTGTGAACTGTAATGGCTGAGAAGGACAATGTAAAAGGACTAAGAAAATTTTCTTTTTTTATTGAAAAATTCTAATTAATTAATTAATTACGAATATTTTTCCATGTTACATGGTTCATGTTCTTTCCTTCCTCTCCTCCCACGTCCCCCAATAGCCAATGAGCAATTCCACTGGGTTTTACATATGCCATTGGTCAAGACCTATTTCCATATCAATAATATTTACTTTAGGGTGATTGCTTAGAGTCTACATCTCCAATCATGTCCCCATCGACCCATGTGATCAAGCAGTTGTTTTTCTTTTGTGTTTCTACTCCCACAGTTCTTTCTCTGGATGTGAATAGCGTTCTTTCTTATAAGTCCTTCAGAATTGTCCTGGATTATTGCATTGCTGCTAGTAGAGAAGTCCATTACATTCAATTGTACCACAGTGTATCCATCTCTGTGTATAAGGTTCTCCTTGTTCTGCTCCTTTCACTCTGCATCAATTCCTGGAGGTCATTCCAATTCACATGGAATTCCTCCAGTTCATTATTCCTTTTAGCACAATAGTATTTCATCACCAGCAGATACCACAGTTTGTTCAGCCATTCCCCAATTGAAGGGCATCCCCTTATTTTCCAATTTTTTGCCACCACAAAGAACACGGCTATAAATATTGTTGTACAAGTCATTTTCCCTATTATCTCTTTGGGGTATAAATCCAGCAGTAATATGACTGGATCAAAGGGCAGGCAGTCTTTTAAAGCCCTTTGAGCATAGTTCCAAATTGCCATGCAGAATTGTTGGATCAATTCACAACTCTACCAGCAATGTACTAATGTCCCAATGTTGCCACATCCTCTCCAACATTTATTACTTTCCTTTGCTGTCATTTTAGCCAGTCTGCTAGGTGTGAGGTGGCTAAGAGAACTTTTTTGAAAGACTTTGTTAGTTAAATGACATCTTTTAGAGAGACTGAAAAGACATTTTGAATAAAATGAGAAATGACTTTTGAGGGAAATGACTTTAATGTGCTTTATGGTCTTTCAATATTCTATGAATATTTATTTACCCTTCAATATCAGCTGGGACTCATGATTGAAAGAGAACATGTCTGAGAGACAACTAAAATCAGATTAAAAGGAGAGTAGGAGTTAGCTCTTGAATGAAATATAGACAAGAAAAAACTTGTAAAAAATCAGGCACATGTTGTTGTAGCATTCGGTCATATCATATATTGAGTCATATCTTTGTGACCCTATGGACCATAGCACTCCAGGTCCTTCTGTCCTCCACTGTCTCTTGAAGTCTTCCCAAGCTCATGTTCATTGTTTCTATGCCACTATCCATGTCACCTTCTGCTATCCCCATCTCCTTTTGCTTTCAATCTTTCCAGCATCAGAATCTTTTCCAGAGTCCTGTCTTCTCATCATGTGACCGAAGTATCTGAGCTTCATTTTCCTTTCTTTTTTTAAACCTTTACCTTCTGTTTTAGAATAAGTACTGTGTATTGGTTCCAAGGCAAGGGAGTGGTAAGAGCTAGGCAATGGAGGTTAAGTGACATGCCCAGGGTCACACAAGTAGGAAATGTCTGAGCCCAGATTTGAACCCGGTATCTCCTACTCTCTATGTCTCTCAATCTACTGAGCCACTCAATTGTTCCCTGAGCTTCATATTCAGTATTTGTCCTTCCAATAAATTGTCAGAATTAATTTCTTTAGTTATAGATTGATTTGATCTCTTTCCTATACAAGGAACCCTTCAAAGTCTTCTCCAGCTCTACAATTTGGAAGCATTGATTCTGTGGCACTCAGCTTTCCTTTTAGTCTGACTCTCACAGGTATATATTACCTCTGGAAAAACCATATCTTTGACAATATGAATCTGTCTCTGCTTTTTAGTATACTATCTAGATTTGTCATCACTTTCCTTCTAAGGAACAAGTATCTTTTAATTTCATGGCTGCAGACATTGTCTTTAGTGATCTTTGAGCTTAAGAATATAAAATTTCCCTCTATTTGCCAGGAAGTTGCCAAGATCTTAGTTTCTTTGATATTACCCTTCAAGCCAGCTTTTTCAACCTCCTCTTTCGCCCTCATCAAGAAGTTTCTTAATTCTTCATCACTTTCTGTCACTAGTGTGGTATCATCTGCATATCTGAAATTGTTGATATTTCTCCTGGAACCTTATTTCTGGCTTTTGATTTGTCTAGCCTGATATTTTCCATAATATACTCTGAATAAAAGCTAAATAATTAAGTTGACAATATCTAGCCTTGTTGTACTCTTTTCCTAATCTCAAACTAATCAGTTGTTCCATGTTTGGTTCTAATAATTGCTTCTTGACCTGAATACAAGTCCTTTAGGAGGCAAGTAAGATCATCTATCTGTTCCTCTCATCTCTCTGAGGACTTGGCCACAATTTTTTTTTTGTGATCCACACAGTCAAAGGTTTTAACATAATCAATAAAGCAGGAGCAGATGTTTTTCTGGAACTCCTTTGCTTTTTTCCCTAATCAAGTGAATGTTGGCAATTTGGTCCCTAGTTCCTCTGCCTCTGAAAATTCTTGATTCACATATTGCTGAAGCCTAGCTTACAAAATCTTAAGCATAACTTTGCTGGCATGTGAAATAAACACAATTGTTTGATAGTTTGAACATTCTTTGGCATTGCCCTTCTTGAGGACTGGGTATACTGGTTTACCAACCTTTTCCAATCCAATGGCCCCTATTGAGTTTTCCAAATTTGCTGGCATATTGAGTGCAACACTTAGAATTCTGTTACCTAACTAAAGTTAGTACTTAATTGTTAGCAATTCTTCCTAAAGCCCATTTAACTTTATTTCCTGAGATACATGGCTCTAGATCAGTAACCACACTATTGTGGTTATTGGTAATGTTAAGATCTTTCTTGAATAGTTCTTTTGTGTATTCTTGCCAGCTCTTCTTTATCTCTTCTATTTCTGTTAAGTCTGCCATTTTTGTCTTTTATCATACCCATTTTTTGTATGAAACATTCCCTTGATCTCTAATTTTCTTCCTGTCTTTTCCATTTCTTTGCATTACTCATTTAAGAAAACCTCATCTCTCCTTGCTATTCTCTGGAATTTTGCATCCACTTGGATATCTTTCCTTTCCTTTTCCTTCTTTCCTCAACTGTTTGTTAAGACTCATTAGACACCATTTTGTTTTCTTGCTCTTCTCTTTCTTTAGGATGTTTATTGTTGCTGCTCCTTTACAATATTGTGATCCTCTGTCCATAGTTCTTCAGCCATTCTAGCTACCAGATCTAATCTCTTATATCTTTCATCACCTCCACTAAATATTCACAAGTGTTGTTATTTAGATCATACTTATATAGCCTGATGGTTTTCCTAACTTTTTTAAAGTCTAAATTTTTCAATAAGAAGCTAATGATCTAAGTGACAATCAGCTCCAAGTCTTATTCTAAATGACTGTATAGACTAGAGCTTCTCCACCTTTGGCTTCAAAGTATGAAATTAATCTGATTTTGATATTGATTATCTTTTGATGTCCATGTGTAGAGTCCCTTCTGAACTGTTGAAACAGAGTGTTTTCTATGACCAGTGAGTTATTTTGAAAAAACTTCATTACCCCTTGCCCTGCTTCATCTTATACGCCAAGGCCAAATTTGCCTCTTATTCCGAATATCTTTTGATTTCCTACTTTAGCCTTCCAATCTCCTGTGACAAATGTGACATCTTTTTTTTTGTTGTTAGTTCTAGAGAATGTTGTAGGTGTCATGGAATTGAGCAACTTTACCATCTTTTGTTGGAGCATAGACTTGTATTACTGTGATGTTGAATAGTTCGTCTTGGATTCAAACATATATCATTCTGTATTTTTGATATACTCCAGTAGTGCTTTTCTCACCCTTTTATTGCCTATGAGGAATAGCCCATTTCTTCTAAAGTATTCTTTCCCACAGTGGTACTCAAGTGATACTCAAGATGTCAAAGTTTAATCTTTACATCTTCAATTTGACCACACACAGCTTACCTTGGTTCATGGATCTTACATTCCAGGGTCCTATATAATATTGATCTTTCTAGCACTAGACTTTGATCTTGTCCCAATGAATGTCCTTTTGGTTTTAATCAGCACTTCACTCTTTCTGAAGCTAATTGTACTTGTCTTCTATTCCTCTCCAGTAGTGTATTGTACAGCTTTCTGACCTTAGGGGCTCATCTTCTGATGTCACGTCTTTTAGCATTTTAATACTGTCTCTGAGTGAGTTTTTTTTTGGTGTGTGTGGCAAAGATACTGGAGTGGTTTGCCATTTTCTTATCCAGTATCAGAACTCTCCACTATGATCTGTCTGTCTTTGGTAATCCTGTATGGCATAGCTCAAGCCTGTCTGCCATGACAAGGCACTGAGCCTAGAGAAGGTATTATAGTTACATGTATTATATTATAGATTACCTAGTTAATTATTTTTAAGTTTCTATTTATTAATAAAAAATATTAGCTGGTTTTTTGTTTTTGTTTTTGTTTTAAAAGTCCATGCAATGACTTTGCTACTCATAGAATCTTTGAGGTTTCTGTAGCACTTTTCTATGGAAAAGATATGCTATAGAGTAGATGTTCTGAAGAGAACTCTTGAGAGACTTTGATAACTGTTCATGGAAGAGTCAGCAGCAGGTGTAGGTAATGGTTAGAGATGACTCCAGATGTGATCTTTCTCACAGCTGATACATTATTTAGATAATTAAAGTATCTTTGAATCACTTGTTATACTGTGAATAACATAGTAACATTAATGTTTATCTAAGGCTTAAGAGTCTCATGTTTAATGTTGAGAAAGAATGAAAACCTATGGAAAAAAGGTTTTTTTACATCTTAGCAATAAACTGAGATGAAGTGTCTTAGAACTAATTGATTAATTAATGAGAGAGACTATGTTTTCTGTTAATTTATAAAGAAATGTCAAACCATGTTCCTTGACTGTATTACCACTTGGGTAGGGAATTAATAAGGAAACAAAGCAGTAGCAGTCACATGTGAGTGAAGGTTGGTGAGATCATGAATTAGTGGAGTACACCAAAGAGCCTACCTGTTCACATCTAGGTTATTTGTGGGGACATTAGTCCTAAACTGTTACTTTATTAGTTAGAATAGACTGTCTGGAGATAGTGAAAAGCTTCTTCCAGGTGGATGGGTTGGGTAAGGAAGGTTTTGGGGAAATTCTGAAGAGGTATGTCTATTGGATGCATTCAAGCTTTTTTTCCCCTTTCACCTCTTACAGTTCAGTTTTGTGGTAGACTGTAAAGCAGCAAATGATAGAGCTGAAAATCTACTTCCTAGATTATCTCTAGATGATGACCATTTTGGGGTCTCTGTACCATGCCCCACCAACCCCCCCATTTTGTGCCATGCTCTGCCCCCAACTGTATGCCCCTCCCCCTGACTGTGTGCAGTGCCCCACCCACCCCTGCATTCAGGGGCAGGGTCACTGCAGATGCTGCTCTGGCAGGGGGGCAGAGCCCTGCTGCTCCCACTGGCTGTGCTCAGCCCCAGGGGCCACAGAGGGCAGCAGTGCTCAGCCTCTGAGATGGTGGAGGGAGGCTACAATGCCCTACCCCCTGTGTTTGGGGGCAGGGCCAGGCTCCCAGCCAGCCAAGCCAGTGGCTTTCATGTGCCCACAGAGAAGTCTTTCTGCATGCCATCTTTGGCACATGTGCCATAGATTTGCAATCACGGACCTAGTCCAACTTCTTTTTATAGATAAAGAAACTGTGGCCAGAGAAAGTGAAATGGCTTTTCCAATAATGCAGGTAGAATAGAATCCAGATTTCCTGACCATTGTTCTTTTTACTACATCATCAAATATAAGAGATGATGCCTTGAAAGGTTTTATTTTACCACTGGAGAGACTAAATCAACACACATAAAAATAATTATGGAATTAGAAAGTCTAGAATCCTGATGTAGTTGTAAAGTATAGATTATGACTGTACATTAGAGAATTAGAGAAAGGAGATAAGTGTGGGCTGGCATCATCTGGACAGGCTTCATAAAAGAGGTGAGACTTGATCTAAGCCTTGAAAGATGAAAGTAGAAAGACCAATCTGGACTTCTGGGAGATGATTCATATGCAGGTGTCACTCACTATAACCATATTTTTGCCTACAGAATCTAATATCTGACTTGTTTAAAGTACTAAAAATCCTACGAGGATCATTTGAAACAACTCTCTTTTTCCTGAGAGACCAGAGAAGACTCCAAACATCCAGCACTCTGATCCTAAAATATCTAGGGTACCCCAAATCAGGGAGGTAGAGGGTAGTGAAGGAATTCAGATGAACCAAGTGCAACAGGGTCCTAGCCCAAAGCTCCAATTCAGATACTAAATCTGGAGAGATGGATAAATCAAAGATAACCCTGACCAGCATAAAAAAATTATTGTAAATTTAAAGAATCTCCAAAAGGTGGAGAGAATGACTCTATAATAACTATTAGCAGAGGCTCAAAAGGGAAAAAAATGGACTTTCTATAGGGGATATAGGAATGCTTAGAAGAAATGAAAGAGAACTTAAAAATGAAATAGCTTTTGAGGAAAGAATTGGAAGAGAAAATAACTTAGAGGAGAAAGTAGTTAACCTTACCAAAGAAATGGAATCCTTGAAAACCAGACTAGATCAAATAAAAATCAATAATTCTATAACATGGGAAGATACATTAGAACAAAATGAAAAGATTGAAAAAATAGAAAAAAGTAAAATAACAAAGAGATTACTTGGAAAATAGATTAAAAAGAGATGATTCTCTGAATAACATGATTAAAACATCCCCTGGAGGCAGGTGGGTGGCTCAGTGGATTGAGAGCCAGTCCTAGAGACAGGAGGTTGAAGGTTCAAATCTGACCTCAGATACTTTCTAGCTGTGTGACCCTAGGCAAGTCACTTAACACCCCCCCCCCCCCATTGCTTAGCCCTTACTGCTCTTCTGCCTTGGAACCAATATACAGTATTGATTTTGGGATGGAAGGTAAGGGTTTCAAACAAACAAACAAACAAATACTGCTTTAACATATTTCAATAAATTGTTGTAAAAACTGCTCAAATCTCTTTTAATCAGAGGGGAAATGAAAACCAAAAGACACTGTTTATTACCTCCTTTAAGAAACCCCAAATACAAAATTCCCAACTATGTTATAGGCCAGTGATGGGCAAACTACGGCCTGCGGGACAGATGCGGGCCCCCTGAAATGTTCTATTTGGCCACACAACATTATTCCTAATCTGATGAATATAATGAGTAGGATACAATACAATGAAACTTAGAAAGTCTTGCCTTAGAAACAGACTGACAGATGAGCATTTCCTTTCCTTTTGGCCCCTTCTTTAAAAAGTTTGCCCATCACTGTTATAGGCTAAACACTGAGTTCTCTTATACTGAAGAAAAAAAATACAGAAAGGAGCAATTTAAGTACTAAGGGACCATCATTAGGATCACACAAGATTTGACAGGTTCTACAATTAATGAGAGCAAATATTGAACATAATATTCCCAAAGGCAAAAGATTTAGGCTTATAAACAAGAATAACTTACCCTGCAAAACTGAGTATATATAGGGTGAGAAATAGACTTTTAATGGAATAAATGATAAAAAAAAAAAAAAGAACAGGATTTGAGCAGGAACTTTGAAATGCAAACATAAGTCTCCAGAGAAACCTTCAAAAGCAATTTTTTTAAACAAATGGAAGGAGCTGTATGATGATGTGATGTTAACATTCTAATGAGGAAGAAGGATAAATGTCCTTTGAAAATCTTAATATTTTCAGTTGGATTTAAATAAGAAAACCAGACCTTTGGGTGGATTGGTTCTGTTCTGAGGACTTTAAGAGGGAAAATATAAGATATTGTAAAAGGAATACATTGGTGTAGAAAGGAAAATAAATTATTGTAATTTGCTGTTTCTCATAGCTGAGGAGCATAAGTGGAAGAGAATACATATACAGAGGAAGGAGTGATAGTAACGGGCATCAGATAAACTTCCCTTACTTGAAACAATGAAGTATGGTTGAATACACATATATACAAAAAATTTGGCATAAAAATCCATCAAATTCAACAAGGAAGAGGGCAAGGAGGATAATATAGGAAAAGAATAAGCTACAAACAAAACTAAAAGAAGGGATAAAGAAAAGAACTAGAATCCACAGAGAATGGGAATGTCTTAGATTGCCTTTTGGACAATTGAGGAAAGATTAAATAAATTGTGGTACATTAATGTAATGGAATGATATTTTGTTATAAGAAAAGACAAAAGAGATGGTTTTGTAGAATTCATTCTGATGCAATGAGATGAGTAGAAGCCGAAGGAAATTTATATGAGGATAGAAACTTTGAAAAGAAAAATTTTTTGAAGCTTAAGAGCTCTGTTCAGCTAGGTCTTCAGAGGACCTATAATAAAGCATGAACCCACTTCCTGACAGGAAAGAGATATACACAAGAAACAGAAAAAGACATACATTTTTGGGTGGAACCATGCCATGTATTCTGGGCTTGTCAAGTATCTATTAAATACCTGTTATGAGCTAGGCACTATGCTAGATGCTGGGGATATAAGTACAATTAATTAAAAGCTCCCCCAAAGAGCTTGGGGTTGAACTAGATAGCTTCTAAGAGTCCCCCACCCCTAAAAATGTAAAATTATGATCCTATAATCATTACAGATAGTGATATCCAAAAAGGAAATTAACCGTCATGACTTAACTCCTCATGTTGACTGGCTGTGGAAGGAAATTTTACACTGGAGGGATGATTTACAATGGATGATTTGTGAAGTCTCTTTCCTTTTTGAATTGCTTGAGAAAGGTGCATAAGGAAGTATCAGTTTTAACTCAGATGGGGAGGAAGGGGAGCTTGGAGGCATGTTCAGCAGAATTACCTGGAGTCACTTTAAAAACTTTGGTCACTCTATTCTGGGTATTTGTTTATTCTGTACCATGGAAGCCCATGTGATGTCAAAGTCCAGAGGGTAGGCACCAAGGAACCTCTATTACCTTGATTTCTCTACTCTTCAGCTTCTGAGAATGAAATAGAGATAGTACTTTCCCTGATTGAGCTGTGAAGAAAAGGAATCTTAAAGCACCGTGTAATTATGTTATAGAATTATTTATTTAGAACTGGAAAGGAGCTTAGAGATCATCTAATCTACTCCTTCATTTTAAAGATGAGGAACTGAGTCTCAGATAAGATGAAAAGCCCAAGGTTACCTGGTTAGGCAAGATTAGAACTCAAGTCTTCTGACTCTAAATCCAGTACCTCTTTTGAACTGTTATATGTTGGGTTTATTAAAGTGAAATAAGTGAATGTGTGTGGACAGATGGTTAGAGAGTTGGACCTAAGAGTCTGGAAGAGAAAGAGAACTTACTATGTATGATGTGGTAAAGGCTGACTGCTATGTCACAAACTAGAAAATACTCCGAGGAAAAGCTTCCCTTTTTGGTGGAGCGTATGGGTTCTATGGACACAGAACTGAGTTATATGATCAAATATACTTTGTTCTTCAGTTTTGCTCAACTGCTTTCCTTTGTTTCAAGGTAGAATTCAATGAAAGGAGAGATAATATCAGGAAATAGCTATGATTTTGTAAAAAACAAATAATCAAAACATCAAGACAGAACCGAAAGGAAAAAGGAGGAATGGAAATGAAGAGAAGAAGAAAATAGGAATAAGGGGGAAAAGGAGAAGATAGAAAAGAAGAAAGAAAAAAGAAAGGAAGAAAAGAAAAGAATAATAAAGGAAGGAAAAGGGAAAAATAAAGAAAAGGGAGAACTCAGAGGCCCATGTCATAGCTTGGCAGTCCTAGGAAATAGCTCTTCTGTGGTTGTAGTCTCTGAGGGCTTGCCTAGTAATTTTCATGAAGTCACTGTGACATTAAGGCCCTGGTTCAATTAAATGGGTTAATAAGTTCTGTCCAATGGTTAAAAATACTAATAAGATAATATGATATGATAATAGCAATAATGGAGCTATTAGCTATGATTATCATTAAGTGCCTATGGTGCATGTCTGTGTAGCATACATAACAGAAATATTTCCTGAACTCACAAAGTTCAATTCCCTCTCATAAAACCTGGTTCTTCAAAGATTTTCTATTCCAAACCCCTACATTTATTTGAAGGACAAATTGCCAACATTTTAAAAATTGGTTCATTTTGAGTAAAAGCTCTTCCAAACCACTAGTCCTTTTCCTTTTATGGATTTCAGGTTAAAAAAAAGTGAGACAGAAAACACTAGAGAGAAAGAAAAAGAGAATAGAGAAAAAGAGGGGAAGAATGAAAGAATATATATGTGAAAGAGAATAAATCTTTTGTTTGCATCAGTAAAAATATGTTTCTGTACTGACAGCCTTGCAAATCTTAAGAAAAAAGACAGGCTAATTAGGCATGGCCAATCTTTATGATAAGACCTTGTTCATTTGGACCCTCAAATAAAGAATTCCTGATAAATCTGTCATGGCCTAGGCTAAAGTTTACTTTTGCATTATATATGAAAAAATAGTTTGCTAAGCTCATTACTAATGTAAACAAATCTTTTTGGGTTGTAGGCTGTTTGACTTAAAAATTGCTTTCAAACACTTAACAATCATTTACCAAGAATTATAGGAGAAGTAGAAAGAATCATCGAGATCATTCTTCTACCCTCAATTTTACAGAGAGAGAAACTGAAGTCCAGGAATTGTCACTAATCTATAGTGAGGAAAACCAGTATTAGAGCACATTTTCCTCTCAGCCTAATTATGCTTTTCACTATGCCAAATGTCTTACATTCAAATAATTCATATGCTAATTAAAAGGATTTCTGTTTGTTAAAACAGATCTTGAAAGGCTTCTGTCTGGCCATAGTTGTATAACTGAATATTCCTAAAGGAATTGTTGTTTTGTTTTTGTTTTTTACAAAATTTGCACTATATTTGCTGTTCATTCATCATAGCTCTCCACCTAGTTAGTTCATGTGAGTTACTTTGATAGTGTAAGGAACATGAAATGGCATGTCACATATGGGATACCCTGAGAATTCCTTTGCATTTGGGGGGACATGAAAGTAGTGAATATCCTTTTAATTTCAAAGTTCACATGTAACAAACCACGGTAAATTTATTTTCTACCAGTTTGGGCATTAAAATAAAACATCAAGAAACCAGCTGAGGCTTTGAAAAAAAAATCTCATCTAGTAGATGCTAAATGTTTGCTGAATGAATTTGTGATGTTAGTGAAGATATTGGAAAAACTATAAGCTAAGACAAATACTTCAGAATATATTGGTTTCTCCTCTCTTCCTATAATAATGACTATCTTTATCTCAGAGCTAGGGATTTCATCTCTTAGCTAAAGAGTACTTTCGCTCTTCTGGTTAGCATTTTTGCAAATAAGATTGAGCCAGGATTTCTGTCACCATGTCACCAATGCACCAAGCTAGCACCTACTACTTACTACCAAACCACCTACTACTTACTACCTATATGGTGGGGTATGTAGGAAGGAATGTAGAAAGGGGAGAGAAAGAGAAACAATATAGAAATAAAAAGGAGTAAAGAGAGAGCAAATACCGGCAAGGTTTGCCAAGAAAGGGGTCCCTAGCATTTATCACATGATCATAGTAAACCTCAGCTATGAGTCAAATTTATAGAAATACAGGCCATTCCCCAAACAATAAATGGTCATAGGATATAAACGGGTGACTTTTCAGAAGAAGAAATGAAAACTATCTATAGTCACATAAAAATGCTCTAAATCACTATTCATTAAAGAAAGGCAAATTAAAACAACTGAGGTACCACTTTTATATCTATCAGAAATGACAAATGCTGGAGGTGATGAGGGAAAATAGATACATTAAAGAATTGTTGGTGAAGTAAACTGATCTAACTATTCTGGAGAACTATTTGGAACTAGGCGCATGGGCATACCTCTTATTTATTCTATGAGTTGTTAAACTCCTTACAGGCAAGGACTAAGACTTTTCTTCCTCCTATCTTCCCCATAGTACCAAAGTTTAGGGCCGGACCCTCAACATTTACTCAATTCAGACTTGTTGGATTGAGTGTAGTTTCTTTTGAGGAGTAAAAATTTAATTTTTTTCCCAATTTTGGTTGTTGCTTAGTTGCAGTTATGCCTGACTCTCTGTGATCCCACTTGGAGTTTTCTTGGCAAAGATACTGTAGTGGTTTGCCTTTTCCTTCTTTAGCTCATTTTATGTATGAGAAAACTGAAGTCCAGAGTTACAAGCAAGTAAGTGACTTGCTTTTTTTTTTTTTGTATTATTGTATCATTGTATTAATTACTTGTGGGCATCCACGAAACCCAGTGTATGCCATAGGGCCCTTATGATTTCATTTTTTCAAGGTTGACAATACGCACAGCTATCATTTCTGGGTCTTTTTTTATTCCCTACACCTCTCAGGACAAAAAAAAAACAGAATTCTTTTAATAAAAAAACATGGTCAAACAAAAAAAATTCTGACATTGATTACATTAAAAATGTGTCTAGTTCTATACATTTTATTGTATGCATTTAAAAACCATTATTCTTGATCAACTGTGAAAGAATTCTCAGCAATATTGACACCAGGACAATTCTGAAGGACTTATGACAAAGAATGTACTCCACCTCCAGAGAAAGAACTATTGACATAAGATGCAGATCAAAACACATTATCTTTCATGTTACTTTATTTCTATTTCTATTTTTGAGTTTTTATTTTATATGAGTGTTATCTTATAACAATGACCATTGTGGAAGTACATTTTCCGTGATAATATATATAGGATATATATGTAATATTGCATATATAGGATATTATATGGAAAAGAGACTAAGATACTAGAACGGGGAAATGATTTGCTCACCAGCTCTCAAATTTGGGTCTCAAGACTCCCGGTGTTTCCCCCATTCCACTGAAACATTGAAACAAGTCTTTTCAAGTTACTATATTTGATTGTGTTTTAGTCTGAAATTATTTGCCTTTGCTCTGTATTCCTACCCCAAATCTTAGTAGCCTTTTCCTTTCTTTGGTATCAGGCTATTATTGCTTTTATATTATGTTTCCTATCATCACAGTTATCTAGTTCTCCTTTCTCTCTGATTTATCTGCCTCTTCTGATTTCTGCTATCAGCTAAACTCTGGCCCTAGTACACTGAGTTCTGCTCTTTCAAGTAAGGACTCACCTTTGGCGGATCATTGTATTAATTACTTGTGGGCATCCACGAAACCCAGTGTATGCCATAGGGCCCTTATGATCTCATTTTTTCAAGGTTGACAATACGCACAGCTATCATTTCTGGGTCTTTTCCTCATCCATTGTCCCATTTGTCTCCTTCACCTTGATCTCCTATGACAGGCTTTTGATATGAGTGTCTTCTCTGGTTTTCATTATAAATCAGACACAGCCGACCTCCCCAAAATGCTTTGGGGAGAAGGACTAGTACCAGTTATAAGTGGCATGACAAATTGTTTCCTAGCGGGCACTGAGATATAATGAAAATAATGCTGGATTTAGAGTAGGGAAACTTGGTTTCAAATCCTAACTGCAACTTATTATCTTGGGAAAATCACATGCTTCTCTGAGCTTCATTTTATCACCTATAAATTGCAGTTAATAAACCTTTAGCTGCAAAGACCAATTGTT
This sequence comes from Gracilinanus agilis, assembly GCF_016433145.1. Classification (NCBI taxonomy): domain Eukaryota; kingdom Metazoa; phylum Chordata; class Mammalia; order Didelphimorphia; family Didelphidae; genus Gracilinanus; species Gracilinanus agilis. Next base: position 431,825,111 of record NC_058131.1, read on the forward strand.
CATTGCTCAACTTATCATTCTTCTTTTTATTTTCCTCACTCCCATTTCTAGGTCCAGCCAAATTGAGATGGACAAAAGCAATCTCACACCTGAAACCATTTTTCCTCCAGAATCTTTCTGTGCTATCTGGTCATCAGGTGAACCATGTCCCCCACCCCCAACCCCCGGATGCTCAATTGCTGTATGTGGAGCTGTATTAGTTATTTTTTCCCTAGAGAGATTACAAGCTCCTTGAAGCCAGGAACTTGTATGATCTTTGGAAAGTTCCTTTCCTTCTCGGGACCTCAGTTCCTTGCTGAAGGAGTTGGGTCTGATAGTCTTTAATATCTCTTTTAAATCTGAATTTAAAAGATTCTCCTTCTCCAAATCTTTGAGACTCCTGGGTTTAGGAAGAAAGAACATAAAGCAAGGAAGAGGGGGCAGGTTTGACAAATTCCCCAACACAACAGGGACTCCTTTCAGAGGATGAGGGGATTCTTCCCCCATAGATGACTAGCATCTAATGGACATGTAAGCACAGATTCAATTAGAAATGCTTTCTGGGGCATACAGATATAATATACACAAACAATTATCATAATGAACTTAGATGATATCTGGGAGATACTTTTCAAGGCACAAAACACTGCAAATGAAAAATGTGATAGGGATTTGTATGCAAGAGGTGGTGGTACAGGGGCCTCTATGAGGAGGCAGAATAATTTAAGGTAGTGGTTTCCAACCTTTTTTAGTTTATGGACCCTTTTGACCCTCAAAAATATTCACAGTCTATATGATTGTATTTATATGTTATTATCCATTGATTAAGAAAATCCATAATGACCCCTAGGTACCAGGAACCTCATTTGCTTAGTTTACAGAATGTATGTTTATACATGATACTAAGTCATTAATGAGAAGTGAAATCATGAGAAGTGATTTCAGAGTAAATCTATGGTTGTCAAATTCATTGGATGGCACTCACTGTCATAGTGAAAGAAACACTGTGTGTGTAGTCAGCAAATCTGGATGTAATCAATAGTTCTGACAGCAACTATGGTCTGTGACCCTACTCAAGTCATTTAACTTCTCTGAACCTCAATTTTCTCATCTATAAAGTAGGGATTATATTGGTACTACCTATGTTGTAAGATTGTTGTAAGGAAAGCACTTTGTAAAGCTTTAAGTGTTATAAGTTGTTATTGTTATGTAGACTATTGTGTAACTGTCACACACATTCAGGTATGTGCATAATGTCTGTCTCACCTCTGACATATACCATCTACATAATTCTGGACAAGTTTTTTCCTCTCGGTGCTCCCATATAACTTGGTAATACTATCAGTTACAGAAAAGATGTTAATATGCATCGGCAGAGAAAGTTTCCTTATAAGAGATTCCCTGGAATAATGAAATCACAGGTCTTGTCTTTTTCAAAAAGATATGGACAATAGATTATATTTGATCATGGTGCCTATCCGGATTTGAAGCTCTGTATCATACTAAAAGGAAAACATTTAGCTTACCAGTAGCACTGATTTTTTTTTCTTTTTTGCATTTTGCTATTATACAATTGTCAAGCATAACATAGCAGTTGAATCTTGAGGCTGGATTCCTTTCTCTGATTGGGAAATGACTTTCTCTGAAGAATCTCCATTTATTTATTTATTTGTTTGTTTGTTTGTTTATTTATTTATTTATTCAATACACATTTATCAGACAACCAACATATTCGCTCTCTGTCTCAGTCTCTCTGAAACCCTTGCCTTCTGTCTTAGTATTAATTCTAAGCCAGAAGAGTGGCAAGAGGTAGACAATCAAGGTTAAGTGACTTGCTAGCAAGTGTCTGAAGTCAAATTTGAACCCAGGTCCTATGGGTTCTAGGCCTAGCTCTTTATCCACTGTGCTACCTAGCTGCCCTCATTATGTTCTCTTAATTTTGAGATAATCTCCAATTTATGCTATAGACCTCATTTGTATATAGTTTACATGTTGTTAGCCCCATTAAGCTGAGAGTACTTTGAGAGCAAGGACTGTCTTTTGTCTTTCTTTTTTTCCCTTGGCATTTAGCAATGACTGGCACATAGTAGACACTTAATAAATATTATTTGACTCACTTGAACTTAATGCCTGTTTCAGGGAGGGAATGCCCTGAATCCAGGTGAGATTCTTGACTGTACTAGAAAGAAATAAAATAACCTGAGTTCTAATAGGTCTCTTTATTTTTAGCTCTCTCTCTCTAATCTCTATCTTTAGGTCAATCTCCAGCCTTATCTCTCTCATCTCTATCTTGTTCTAATACCTCTCCTGAATTGTAGTTTTGTATTGTCAAATACCTGTTAGACACCTCCACTCAGATGTCCCATTAGTATCTTAAATTTGACATGTCCAAAACATGTCCTGACTTCATCCTTCAATTGAAACTGCCCTCTCCAAGGTTACCAATAACCACTTAATTGCCAATCCTAATGACCTTTTCTCAGTCCTCATCCTTCTTAATCTCTCTGTAGTCTTTACCACTTTTTGACAACTCTTTTCTTCTAGACAGTCTCTTTTCTCTAGGTTTCTGAAGTACTACTTTCTCTTGCTTTTTCTACCTATCTGATTGATTCTTCTCAATTTCTTTGGCTCGATCTTCATCTGGGTTATGTTCACTAACTGTAGATGTACTCCAAGCTTTGTCATTGGCTTTATTCTCTTCTCCTTTTATACTGTCTCACTTGGTGGTCTCATAAGCACCTATGTATTAATTTATCTTCTCTATGTATATGATTCTGAGATCTATCTAATCCTAAACTATCTCTTGAATTCTTTCTCTCATCACTGACTTCTGTGACATCTTGAACTTGATGTCTCATAGATATTTCAATCTTACTAGGTTCAAAATCAAACTCCTTATCTCTCTTTCTCCTCTTCCTCAACACTTCCCTTCTTCCAAACTTCTCTACTTCCGTAGAGGAAATCAACTTTCTCCCATTCACCTAGGACACCCTCATGTAGGTTTCTTCTTTGGCATCCCATTTTTATTCATCCCCACATATCTAATTTGTTTCCATTCTTGAATGTGCCTTCTTCTTTACTTTGACATTGCAGTCATAATGCTGCAGACCCTCAGTGTTTCATACCTGGACTATTGTAATAGTCTTCTTCAATAGCCTGCCTCAAGCCTTTCCTCACTTCATTCAGCTATCAAAGTGATCTTCTTAGAGCATAAGTCTGATCATGTCATTCTCTCATCCCTTCTTGATAAACTCCAGTCTCCTTATTATTTCCAGGATAAAATAGATCTAGTTTTTTTTAATTTTTTTAAACCCTTACCTTCTGTTTTGGAGTCAATACTGTGTATTGGATCCAAGGCAGAAGAGTTGGTAAGGGTAGGCAATGGAGGTCAAGTGACTTGGCCAGGGTCACACAGCTGGGAAGTGTCTGAGGCCAGATTTGAACCTAGGACCTTCCATCTCTAGGCCTGGCTCTCAATCCACTGAGCTACCCAGCTGCCCCCTTAGATCTAGTTTTTAAATCCCTAAGCAACCTTGTCCCTTCCCATATTTCCAGACTTTCTATTTAGTTCCCTCTTCATATACTCCACGATACACAGTTTTCTTCCTCTTCTTTTTATGTGACACTATCTCTCTGGTTCAGCCATTTTTCAAACATGTCCAACTCTTCATGATCCCATTTGGGGGAGATATTGGAGTGGTTTACCATTTCCTTTTCCAGCCCAATTTACTGGAAACTGAAGTAAACAGATTTAAGTGACTTGCGAGGTCACACAACTAGTATCTGAGGCTGGATTTGAATTCAGGTTTTCCTGACTCCAGGCTTGGATCTCTATCCACTGCACCACCTAGCTGTCATCTCTAGACTCTGCCTTTTAATCTCCCATATCTAGAATGTTCTCTCTCCTCTCTACCTCCTGGCTTAGCTTGAATCCCATCACTTGCAAAAAGCTTTTTCTAGCTCCTCCCCCATTGCGTGTTTCCTTTGAGATTACTTTCCTTGTTCACCACGGATATCTTTTTTTGTCCATAGTGGTTTAAATGCTATCTCCTTCTTTATAACATGAGCTCCTCAACAACCATGCTTTTGCCTTTCTTTGTATTTCCAGACTATAGCACTGTACTTGGCACATAGTGGTCACTAAACATTTCCTGATGATAATGATGATGATCATCTTTTAGCATCCAATCTGTAATTCTTTCTAATTTCACTCTTTTTGTTGAGGGCAACATTATCCTTCCAGTCACCCAGGATCACAGTGTGGGAGTCATCCTTGTCTTGCCTTTCCTTCGCCCTGTCCTCTATATCCAATCTGTTGCAAAGTCACATTAATTTTCCTCCCACAACATCCTGTATATTCATTTCTTTCCCTCCACTTATAGAGTTCAAATCTGGCCTCAGACACTTATTAATTGTGTGACCTTAGGCAAGTCACTTAACCCTGTTTGCCCCAGCTTCCTCATCTGAAAAATGAGCTGGAGAAGGAGGAAATGGAAAACCAAGATAGTATCTTTACCAAGAGAACCCCAAATGGGGTCACAAAGAGTCAGAAAGCACTAAATATCAAGGCATAGTTATGACACTTGTTCAAAAGCTTTGAGGCTCATTATTGCCTATTGTTTGGATCCCACCTACCTTTCTATATTTATCTCATATTACAACCCTTCAAATATACTACATTTCAACTAAATTAGACTAATTGGTGTCCTCTGAATTGAGCATTCTAAGCTCATATCTCATACATTTGTGTAGATACATTATTCTTGATATCTGTCATCTACTTCTCAGAATACTTAGTTTCCCTTCAAGCACAACCTATTCTATGAAATCTTTTCTGATAACTAGCTTTTAGGGTTGGCTCTCCTCAAAGTATCTTTTTTTCCTTAGCTGTGTATCTCTTCCAGTGGAATATAAGCTTCCTGGGGGGCATATACTTTCCTTTCTGCCTTTGAATACTCAGTACCTACTAAGGCCTTAAACATGTCAAGTTTTAATAAATGATTTTTTAAACTTAATTGAAATGAATCTCTTTTCAAGTGAATAGAAGTTTCCAGGAAGCGGAGGATAGGATGTTGACCTCTAATGTCTCTATGACATGGAAATGTTTGGTCTTCTCTTTTCCATCAGCTTGCATGGGATGAAAGTTTATAGGGATTATCTGGTATGCAGTAGCCTGTCATACTGAGCAGGAGCATGTCTTCATGTGCGAATCCTCTGATGTAGTCTCTTCCATACTTTGGAGTTGAGGGAGCCTTGGGACGACCTGCTCATCTTTCAGGTCAGTGCAGAGGTGATGTCCTGTAAAACATCCCCTTTTCTCCTGAATAAGCACTCATGTTCAGTTTCTGCCTTTCTCTTTGGTTCTCTATAGCTGTATGATTACCTCTCATCTCTGACCTGGCAGATAGCTTCTCTTTAACTCACATCTGCTCTTCCCTCACAGTGGCAATAGTGTAGGAAGTTATTATTCAGTAGGGGTAAGGTAAAGATAACCAGGGCTGGCCCAATCTTGACCAAGGGGAAGAAACAGTTCCTACCTAGTACAGCAGCCTCTTTGTCTCCCTTTCTCCTAATTATAGAATGGGAAGAGTAAAGCTGTATAATGGAAACAGAAAGGGACCTGTAATTAAAACACTTGGAGGGGGCAGCTGGGTGGCTCAGTGGATTGAGAGTCAGGCCTAGAGACGGGAGGTCCCAGGTTCAAATCTGATCTCAGATTCTTCCTAGCTGTGTGACCCTGGGCAAGTCACTTCACCCCCATTGCCTAGCCCTTACTGCTCTTCTGCCTTAGAACCAATATCTAGTCTTGATTCTAAGATGGAAGGTAAGGATTTAAAAAAAAAAAAAAAAGAACACTTGGGTTTAAGGTCCTGATCTGTCACTGTTTTTGTGGCCTTGTCCAAAGACACTTCACCTTTTTGTGCCTCAGTTTCCCCATATGTAAAATGAGAGTTGGAGTAAATGGTGTCTAAGATTCCTTTCAGTTCTCAATACTATAATAACTGAGTATAGGCCTAGTCACTGTCAATCATTGGAAAATATATTTTAAAGTAAAATAGAGCAGTTTTTCCTTTCAACCATCCCTATCCTTTCCCTGTAGTTTCAGTCATTCTGACTATTAGAAATGACTTAAGGAATAGAAATTGTGCATGCAAATTACAGGCTGGCCTTATTCAGTCATTTCCAAAAAAAAAAAAAAAGGATTGGAGGTTGAGGGTGGAGAATTGGTAGCAGACAAGAACTTGGAGTTGAAGGGAAATTAGATGTGAACCATGTGTGATAACCACTTTTCCCACACACAGCCTCAGATCAACAGTGCTGGGAATGATTCTTATAGTAAACTTAACCTGAGACTCCAGGAGAAGAGCAGGGGGAAAAATGTTCCCTCTCCAGCCCCAGTAATATTTAAAGGAATGGATTCAAGCTATAAGGTGGAGTGAACCCCTCAGGAGAGACACTGCCTGCTTGTTACCAGAAAGGACATTTCTTTGGCTTTTTACTTAGGTTGGGACAAAGTCATTCTCAGCTTCTGCACCCCTCAGTCTCTAAACCTTACCAATCAATGTTCCCCTCCCTCCTTTCCCTAATAGCCTGATTCTTGCCCCCATTGCTTCCAAGAACAAGCGTCCAGCGTTTCTTCTGCAAGCTGTGATCAGCCTAGGGTGGGAGAAATGAGGAAAACTCAGTGGGTCCGGTGTCCTGCGGCTACTATTATCTGTTTTTTCGGCTTCGCCTGTCTTTAAAAGCTAGGCGCCACCTAACTCAATCTGGTAGGAGCTGGGACTCTCAGCTTCAGAGCTTCAGAGCTTCAGAGCTTCAGAGCAAAACCAAAATGCTCGGCTGTGAGCGTATAGCTTAAGTCAGTTCTAGTTTTGACAGACTTGGAAGGAGGAAAGACCAGATTGGGAGGCAGTTAGTTCCTGACTCTGGCTTCGCTCTGTTCATCATGAGCCTCTGAACTCTGCCCTCATGCTCTGTCGCCGTGGCGGGATAGGGCGTCTGGGAGGAGAAAAAGGAGGAAGAGGAGGAGAAGGAGGAAAAGAGAGAGAAGAAAGAGAAGGAGAAGAAGGTGGAGGAGGAGGAGGACGAGGAGGAGGAAGAGGAAAAAGAGGAAGAGGAAAATAGCAAAAAAAAAAAAAAATTCGAAGTTTCTGCAGCTGGATGCCTGCACATCAGGTCAGGGGCGCCTTTGGGGAGAGAGAAAAAGCAGGAGCGAACACAGGGACCTGGAATAGGGAGGCGGGGAGTACTGGGAATAGTGAGGTTCAAAAACTATTCGGTCTGGTCTATGCAGCCGTGTCAATTCCACCCTTCTGTGCTTTGGTAAATTGCCGTCAGCTTTTTCTCCACTGACCCGGAACCCGGGACCAGGACTAACCTACATGTGGGCGGCGCGTAGTGAGGCGCAGGCACGGAGCTAAGAGACGGTGCCCCGCGGTGCTCTCGCACAATTTGAGGCCTCCTCGGCAGCGACTGGGGGTACCCTCCCGCCTCTGGCTTCCAAACTTTCCAGGGCAGGGCGGAATGAAGAAATTAGTGCTCACCAGATGTTAACCACGCTAAGACTACTTTTAATGGTGGTACATTTATAGATCGATATAGAGATATTTACATTTATCTATAAAACCCAACATAAAGGGGGAGGGATTGGGAGAGCGATGTTAGCGCGCATGAGGACGGAGACAAGCGAGGGGGTGTGCAAAGTTTTCATAGAGGGCACATGCTACAAACTGATTTACAGCCTCGATGGGGGTGTGGCGCAAGTAGAAGCTGTCCTTTATTTTCTGAAATACACTTGACAGCTACGCGGCTCGAAGCTACCAAGCTTCGCAAAGGTTGGGCTTGCCTACTCTCCACAGTTCCAGAACCCAAGCAACTATCGAAAGATGGGGGAGGAGAGGGTGTGGTGGGAGGCTGTCGAAATCTTGTTTGGGAGGACTTAGACGAGAGGAAGCCTTTGCTTGGGCCTGACGAGGATATAGCCTCAGGAGGGCTCCGGCAACTGAAAATGTCCACGATGTCTTTGGTGGCCACCGACATGGTCTTGTTTTCATTGTACGAATCTTTACTTTAGATCTGGGGTTGGGGAGCGCTGCATGAAATGGAGGTGAGTCCAGCCAGTAGGCACCTCAGCCGCTTCGTGGAAAACTGATAGTAAAATGGGGCCATAAAGATTACAAGTGGCCGCCATCGCTGAAGCCCGAGATTCATAAATGGTGAATCTTGGGACTGGGATTGGAATAAAGGAGCAATCATTCCAACTGCTTTTTAAAACCTTCCTTCCTTCTGATCTAACCCACAGGCTCCAGCGTCTTTGGAGCAGTACAAGCTCAGACTTAGTACCCAGAATCACATGCCCCGGGAACATCTCGGAATAAGTTGCATCGAACTAGGGGAGAGGCGATGGAAGCAGTGTTTTGGGTTGACCATTGTTCTCAGGACTTCCAATTTTGGAAACCCTCACCCACCTCCCAGGAAACAAAATATATGTATCTATACATATCTATTCACATTTATATATGTGTGTGCATGTGTGTACTATATATGTAAAACCTCCAGTTATCCCAACAGCCACAGAATTCTCCAAAGGGCGGACTGAAGTCTCTCATAAGGGTTGCAAGCTCATGGTGCCTAGGATTCAGGTAACGTAGCTAAGCACAGTGATAAATAATTGGGCTTGTTAGTGTTGTATCCACCATAATCAATGTCACAGTCCAGGGTGGCCCTCCCAGGGGCTTGGGCTTCTGTTGACAGAGCACAAGGAAAGCGAAAAGAGGCAAAGGGAAATGTCTAGTGAGTTAGGCAACGACGTCTGAGCTAAGTCGGTCGGGGCGCAGTGTTCGTAGTCTCCTTTTGGGGGCCGCACACAAAACAAGTCAGATCGCTGCTTCGCGGCTTAGAAGCTAAAGACGTAGGCTGTCAGGACTCGGGCTTTGACCCCTGGAAAGAGCTGCAGCTCTGGGCTCCCTTCATGGCCTGAGCACCGAGAAAATGGCTAGGAGAGCGAGAGGTGTCAGTCCAGACTTCACTCTGAACTTAGGGGTGTGCATATCTAGAGATGCTGCTGAAGAGTTCCAGGGGTCAGATGAAGATGGTCTCTTGGCAAGTCCCTGCCTGCCCCATTTCTTTTAATTCAAGAAAAAAAAGTCAAGAATCGTGCATTTTTAAAACAGTTTATTCTCCGCGCTGCGGACAATGCTCCAGCGCCCAATAACGGCAGATATAAATAGAACTTTTGTTAAGAATTTGACCCTCCTCTGCTCATTATTCTTAGCAAAAGTCTCAGCCCCAATAGGTTAACCCCTTCTTCCTCAGGACCCCCAGCTCTGCACTTCCCCTCCCTCCCGCAGTGGCAAATCCCCTTACCGCCAGCGCGGCTTCCCTCCCCATCCCGCCCTCTATTGTGCAGGCACGGACCCCTCCCTCCCCTGGCCACCACTTCTCTCTCTCTCGGGTCCCCTCTCCCCTTTTTATCATCTCCGCCGTATCTCCGGAAAGTGGCCTTTCACAACGCCAGTGCAAGTCCAAGTAATTACATACAACCCGCATAATCCAGAGGGAAATTGCAACTCATCCATTTATTCGTGGTTTTTTTTTTTCCCGACGTTTTTTTTTTTTTTCCCCGACTTTTTTTTTTTTTTTTAGGGAGAGTGGAGGAGGAGAAAACAAAGCAAAAACAAACAAACAAACAAACAAACAACGACAAAACAGAGAATGGGGAAGGAAGAGGGGAGAGTTAAAGATACGTGTGGTCCGTGGTAGTCCGATTGGGAGCCTCCTCCCCGGCTTGGCCCTGGCCGGGCCCGGCCCGGCCCCCTCCCCACGCGGTCAGCTATTGTACTGGCAGGCATTGAGGCCGGAGCCCGGGCTCTGCAAGCTGCTGTAGCCAAACGTAGAGTGCTGTTTGGACTTGAGTCGGAGACTGGCTAGGCTGGAGTTACACGTGTCCCGGTAGACGCTGTAGGGCGAGCCGGGCGGGCCATAGGGACAGGCGCTGGACGACATGGCCGAGTTGAGTGAGGAGCCAGTGAGGTTGTTTAGGTTGTTGATATTATTGAGGCTGGAGTTGGGCATGCCCGGCACCGCCGAGTGACCCATGCCAGAGGGCATACTCATGGACGAGATGGTGCTGGGAGCCGAGAACATGGACTGAGAGGACAGCGGACTCATGGAGTTGAAGAAGGTAAAACCCTTGGTGGATAGTGGCGCTGGCGTGAGGCTTTTGGCGGCCCAGTTGTTGTAGGTGTAGCCGGCGTACACATCCTCGTAGGGCTGCACCAGCCCGCTGAACTGGGGCACGTAGCCATTCTTGCACAGGTCCATCTGCTGGTTGCGTTCTCGCTTCCTCCACTTGGCTCGGCGGTTCTTGAACCAGACCTGGGAGAAGGGGAAGGACAGGGGGAGGGAAGAGCCGCGTCAGTGTTTAGGTTTGAGGGGCAAGAATATATCTGGACTGAGAAGTTCTGCCTTCTCTCCCTCGAACCATATACTCCATTACCATTTTCTCTCTTCACCGGTAGTCCTCCACGAATTCAATATTGGACTTACTTTCTTTTTCCTTAGTCCTAGTTCTTTTACTCTTCCTATTCTCCACCCCAGGTTCCTCGACGTCATTCTTCCGAACCAAACTCTCATCTTTTCCATTTTCTCTCCTAGAAAGGCATTTATTACTCTCTTCCTTTCCTCTCTACTTCTGCCCGTTAACCTCTCCTAGTTCCTCTACTACTAGACCCTCCATTTCCTCCCACCACCAGATTTTTGTCCTCCTCAATATCATTCTCATCTTTATTCCCTAGAAATATTCTATCTTTTCCAATATCTGACTCTACCTGTCTCTTTAACCCCCAATTTTCCCCCTCCCTTAAAAAAATTCCCTACTATGTTTTATCATTCCCACCTCTACATCTCTTGGTCTACTGAATTTGCCCTTAGGGAGAGGGTGGGATGGGGTGGAAAAAAAATCTCTCGGCTTTCTATTATTTGCTGTCTTTTGGGCGACCATTTTCCCAGATCAGGAATTGATCAAATATGAACGTTTTTGGCCTGGTCTTGGGAGGCAAGCCTAGTTGCCCCCTACTACCTTTCCCAATGCTGAAACAACGTAATAAAAATCCTCTGTTACCGATCATAAAAATGGGATTGGATTTGTATTTGGCTAAAAATTCTCTTTCATTTTGTAACTAATTTTTCATTTTGTAACTAATGAGACTTTGGGTCTAATATGCCTTCCTAGGATGGTTGAAAGAAGGATTTAAACAAACAAACAAAAAAGGTTGAAAGAGCCAGGAGAAGGAATCCAATTCCAGGAGTTTCCCTCCTCTCCGAGGCTTAGAGCATACCTAAGCTCCGTCCTGGGCCTCTCCTTCTCCAATGCCGGACTAAACGGGATTTTGGACCAGGAGAACCACACTGAAAGACATTTCTCCAGGGTTTCTACAGACCTTGCGTGGGATTAATCCAAATATTTGCCTTCCCAGAAAATAAACGATCCTCTCTCATCCCCTAAAGGAGGGCTGACTGGGCAGTAAAGCTGCCTTTTTATTGGGGAAGGAGGGGGGGGAAAGGTGGGGGAAGGGAGACTTACAGGACTGGGGTGGTGTAGGGTGGGGGCAAGGCTTTTCTGAGAAGCAGTGGAGAAAAGGAGATCAGAGAAGAAAGCAGGCCTCCAACACTAGGCTTCTAAAGCTTTGGACCCCGATGGCAGTAGAAATGGAAGACAGAATCATCTAGACCTTGTTCTGGCTAGCTCAGAACTAGGTTCCAGGAACTGTATTTCTCTACCTCCCACTGAGCAAATAGTCCCTTGGGGCTAAGTGGTCCCTAAAGGGGGTGGATCTGTAGGAGAACTTCCAATGATTTGGGAGAAGGGAATGGAGGTGGGACAGGAACTAGGGAGAGGTTAATGAGGCTTCTAGACAACTGAGTGAGAAAGGAGGAGAGAGCCCAAGCTAGCTACTCTCATTCTTCATATGTCGTTTCCCCAGGACCTTGGGAATAGTCCTATCCAGTTGGTACGGCAGTTCCAGTCTTTTCTGTGTGGTCCCTTAAGCACCCGCAGGTTCAGGAACTTGGGCAGCCCTGAAGTTGGCTTGGCTGTAACACATTCAGAGGCTTAGAGACATACTCCCTCCTGAGCTCCAAGTGACACCCTGCAACCTTTTACCCCAACCCCAGCGCCCATCCATTGAAAGTTCTTCTGAACAATACTAGTCCCCAACATCACCTCCTTGTTCTAAAGGGCCAGGCCAAATGTAGTTGGCTCCCATTCCTAGTTAGGTGTTGGGGGCCACTGACCCTCAGCCCAAGGGGCCCTGAGTCCACAAGAGCTGTTGACTCGGGGCCTATTATCTTCACCTCCCAGACTAAGGCTTATCTGTTAATAGTTTGCCTTATCTGATTAGTGCAAACAGCCTGGAGGCCTCCGAGTTTCCCCGAGAGGACCTCGGAACCTCGGAACCCAACTATTTAGTCCTGGTGCTGGCAAGATCTGCCCCTGTGCCTTCTCTACAGACTGTTTTCTGATCCTACGACAGGGCCTAGCAGCTCTGAATCTGGGGAGCTTTTGGGTTAGGGCACTCACTTGCCTGATTATTTTTGGCCTTCTGTTCTCCCCAGCTCTCAGTTTCTAACCCACGTAATCCTCCCTCCCTCTTCAGGAGGAATGCCTTTTGGTTCTTTAATTGGGTTTGGGTTCGGTGTTATGACAGAAAATCTTTCCAAAAAAGGAATAAAGGGCCTTGTTAATGTCCATCTTTGCGGTCCCGATGCATTGCTGGGGCATTCTCTATCCACTCAAGAGGGAAAAAGAAGTTCGCACACCCGGTACAAATTTCTATAACTAAGTGCTGGACACAATAGTAGATTGTTCACACTGTTCACAATTTAATTGCTGCATTTAAACGAAGGCATTCATTTGTCCACTAGCATGGAAATACGGCTAGATGCTAGATCCGGGTTTTTTTCCCCCCCCCTTTTCTTTCTTTCTTCTTAACTCTCTGGTAGTTGGGTGTGCTCCCATCTTTCACTCTTCGTGTTCATTTCCTTCTGATTAGTACTCGAATGCCACTCCAGAGCTGGAGCAAATGTGAGTTTTGTCAGGAGGAAAAAAAGCAGGTTTGGAAAAAGCCCTGATGGAGTTGGGTTTCTGAGGTGACTGTAACCAAGTTTGCATGGGGAAGATTTGGGATGGAGTAGGGGCATTGTATGGGCCCCATTGTATGTATCCAACGGGGATGTATGGGACCCATTCCTGTAACCTAAGGACTGTAATTCAGGTGGCAGCAGGGTTTGGCCCTAAGGTTTCCAGAAGCCATGGAGACTTTTGCTGATAACTTTCCAGGGCGGGAGAGTTCTCTAGTCCAGAGCGGCTCCTGGAGTTCTCTCCTTTTACATGCTTGGTTTTATGTGTTCTTGTCTAACCGCCCCTCTCCGCTCCATCTCTCCATTTCGGCAGAGCTGACTGCTCTGTGGTGACTACCATTTGATCAGGATTTTCTGGGTCCTTTTCTCGGTAGACTCTATCTTGGGAAGTTGGGAGGGTGAAAGAAGAGAACAGGTGGGCAACACGGGAGGGAGAAGTTTTGTTTTGTCTGTTTTTGAAGAAGCCTCGTTTAGGAAGTATGAAAGTGGGGCAAAAAACCAAAAAAACAAAAACAAAAAACCCATTGCAATCCTCTTTTAGACTTCTGCTCTTCTCCCGTTCTTTCTCCGCTCCAGTACTTAACCCTTAGAAGCAAATACCTTCTCATTGGAGGGCTGAAAGCCTGATGGCTATGCAGAGCTACCACTAATTCCCGGGGGCCTAGCTTCTCAGCGCCTAGGGCCCCAGTCTTCTCCCATTTTACTGCTCCAGTGAGAGCCCTGCTGGTGTTTCTAGGTTAGGGGCCTCCCTGGCTCTTGAACACTAGTTTCTGGAGCTCGGCAATGGCTTGGGTTTGGGGATGAGAAGCCCTGCCAACAGGTGCAAAACTTTCTGATATACAGTTTTCTCTACAGCCTCTCCGCACTCCTGTCCATCTCTCCCCCTTAACTCCTTCCCCCTTTCTCCCACGCCCCTGCTCACCCGGACTCTAGGCTCGGTGAGATTGGTCCACACAGCAATCTCCTCTCGCATGCTCATGTCAGGGTAGCGGTTCCGTTGGAAAGTGGCCTCCAACTCCTGCAGTTGCTGGCTAGTGAAGTGCGTTCTTTGTCTGCGCTGTTTTTTCTTCTTGGCCGGATCTTCACCTCCTCCGTCCTCACTGCCCTTGGTTTCTCCGCTCCGCTCCTTCTCTGCAAGGGCGCACCGCCCAGATAGGAATCACACAGCAGTTTGGCTAGCTCTAGACCCCCAACCCTACATCCTGCAGCCCACAGGACCCGTGGACAATATTGTTTTGCGAATTATTAACCCTCCTGTGCTAATAGACCTGTTACTGCATCACTAGCCCTTACGGCTACAGCCCTAGATGAAAAGAGGCCAAATTTAGCTTTTATTTTCTATTAGTAAAATAGTATTTTTTGGTTTTAATTCCGATTATTTTTGTTAATTTCGGTTATTGTTGAAATAGAATTACAAATTGTTAGGTTACTGCAATTTTTGGCTTTGATAACATGGTTGTTTAATGTTACTGATTATTATTGCTTTAGGTTTTTATTTCTCTTAATAAAGTTAGTATTTTGTATTATTATTCCTTATTAAGATATTATCATTTTATCATTATTGCTCCCATTACTCAGATAACCCTTGGGTGAATTTACGAAGCACCCAGGCCTTTCTATGTAAGCCTGTAATTGTTGTCCCAAGCTCCCAGCACCTGCCCTTCCTCCCCCCATCCAGTCTTAGTTATCCTTGGGGGACAGAGAATTCAGAGTCCCCCAGAGATGTGGGTAGCAATGGGTATTTTGAGGAAAATTTAAATTCTCCTTAGACTAGAGTCTCCCAGGCCTCACTTTTCAGGCAAGGGAATGAAAATGCAGACACTGATACAAACAAATCCTGGACACCTTGATAAAACTTACAGACACGGAAGGGAGAAAAATACTAGGGTTTAGGCCTATTTAGATATTCAACCAGAAATCGGTTAGCAGAGAGCAGCACAAATATAGTTAAAAGACAGACATCAAAACATGGAGAAACATAAGTATTTGTATACTCATAGACACACATGGAAACTTGTAGACCCAAATGGAGAAACATATAGGGACATTCATAGAAACAAATACATAGATGGAGAAACACAGACGGGCACTTAGAGAAATACAAAAACCTCAAGAAACATGCAGGCATGAATTCTCAGAAGCATACACATTCAGAGAAAAATAATCAAACACAGAGAAATATAAAAACATTTATATTAACACTCATAGGCAAGTAGAGATACAAAGACAAGCAGAGAATTACGCAGACATTTGTAGACACTTGTACAGAAAAACACAAGTGGAATAAAAAGAAACAGTTAAAGACAGGAAAATACCGGCATTTAGAAACAGACAAAATCTTCCAATGTTAGAAAACCACAACAAAGAATTTAGAAACACAAATGACAGAGTCAAATGAATGCATGAAAATAGGCATTTATAAATACATAGAGAAACACAGAAATGCAGAAAACCAGACGTGAATAATACACAGATCAACATTTATAGATACACAAAAGAGAAAAAACATACCAACACAAAAAATCATACCCATTTATAGACACACGAAATAACACACAAATGTAAATACTTAGGCATTTATAGACACAGAAACACTCAAATGAATAAAAGCACAAGCTTTATAAACAAAGGTATTTTTAGTTACGAAAAACACAAATGGAGAAAAATACCTAGTTCCCATCGTTACAGAGACATTAAAACACGTAGATACATAATATACATCGATAACAGAGATATTGGAGGGGGGCCGGAAATACGGCTGATGTCCTGTTACAGACCTACGAGGAACCTTGCCATCGTCGACTCTTCCTAAATATTGCATTCTACTTATTTTTATGAACCAGTATCGAGGACAAGTAGAAAATAGCTCCCCATTTCTTCCTTGGCTATCCGGGAGATTTTATCTTTGATTTATCTTTGAAGGACTTCGGGAGACCGAAGGGTGAATTGAATTGAATTTTAACTTTCACAAAAGTAAAGGCAATCATCATCCAGTCTTGGGCATTTCAACTTGCTCCTCCTCCCCTCAACCTTCCCATACATACTTCGTAGCTTTTTGCAAAATCTGCCCAAATGAAAAATTAAATAAATTAATTGAAAACCAATTTTCCTTTTCTTTCTCCTCCCTTTGGGTGAATGGAGGATTTCTCAGTCTGGAAAACAGGGCATGTGGGGCTGGCTCCCAGGGGCCTCCAGCGGGCTAATGTTTAGCCCCAAAGAGCGATCTGTCTATGAATATCTACATAACTCTAGACTTTCTAGTTCCCATTTTTCTAAGTTTTTGGAACCGAAAAGGAGCGTCTACAGCCTTCAGAATTAAATTCTAGAAAGCGCCACTCGACATCTCCAAAGCCCGGCGCAAACACCTAGAGCGAACTTGAATGAAAATCTCCGGACCTTTTTTCTCTCTTTCATGCTCAGGTTACACCGTGCAAGCGCTGCTTGTTTCGCTGCCTGAGGAGGGCTAGAGGGAGGGAGGTTGGCCCGAAGCCCTGAGTAGCTTTGGGCCTTGGAGATCCCGCCTAATATTGGCCTTCCCAGTCCCTGGCTCCCGGAACTGCGCCTAGGAAAGGGCAGAACTGGGTAGAACTTTAATCTCCTCTTACGCAGTTTTGCTCATTTTTACGCTCTTCCTACGCTGTTTATTCCTTACAAAACATTTAATTCACCTATATTCCTTCCTTCCTTCCTTCCTTCCTTTCTTCCTTCCTTCCTTCCTTCCTTCCTTCCTTCCTTCCTTCCTTCCTTCCATCCTTCCCCTTCTCCTTCTTCGTCTTCTCGTTTATCTCTCTAAGATTTTTGTCAGTTTTTTTTTCTTTCTCCCTTCTTCCTTTTCACACCGTATCCTTTCAAATCAGTAGCTTCCTCTTTGCTTGAAAAGCCTGCTTTGCAAAACCAATTGTGTCCTATTATTTGCTCCTAAAGAACAGAGACTCTGTGTAACCCTCTCTCTGGTCTCTTATTTTTCTCTGTTCGTCAAAGCAGGGATAACGTAATTCAAAAACAAAAACAAAAACCATGTTTAAAGAAGTACCATGCTTTTGTGGTTAGTGTGTAAGAAAAATCATCTTCCGGAAAAGAAAGAAGCGAAGGAAGAGCCTGTGTAGTCTCTGTAGTCAGTGGAGGAATACTCGAATCCCTCCCGGGGCCACTCGGGACCAACCAACCCGGGGAGGGAGACTCTTCGTTGGCGCTGTCAAGGCTGGACAAGTTCCCCGCGCACTCGTAGCTCTGGTGATAGACATGCTTCCGTACAGAGTAGTGTACCCCAAGACGGCTTCCCCTTATCCCTGGACCTCCCTGGCAGAGGTTTCTCTCGTATCCCAGGTTTCTCCCCTACACTTAGTCCCCACCACCTTTTGGCTTCTAAGTGTACTAAAGAGGTCACAGTTGGGGAAGAAGAAGGAAGTGGAAGCGGGGTTGGAGTGTGTGTGTGTGTGTGGGAGCGTGTCGGGGAAACGGGGAGAGTGTTACCTGGGACCTCGGTGTCGGAAGATTCGCTCGCCGAGTTCTCCAGGGGCTCTCGGGAGTCAGAAGCACGGGCCAGGTGGAAGCTGGAATTCATATCGTGGGGAGGCGGCGGCCGAAGTCCCTCGGGTAGCCGCTCCAGGCCCATACCCCCTTTAAAGGAATCCATGGCGGCAGCGGCGGGGGCCGGGAGGCCTCGGGCGCAGCTCCCAGTCTCCAGCAGCCAGTTGGACGCGGGGGCTACTAAGTCTTTTAGGCTGCTTCTGTTGGGCTCCGGGACCAGTTTTGGGCAAGAGGACCCTCGGGGGCAGCCCGGACTCTGCCTCTGTCCAAAGGCTCCCTCCGATCTGCGGGGAGAAAGAGACAGCGCCTAAGCGGGCAGCCTGCTGGGCGCCCCAGGGCCGCGGCGCGGGTAGCCGCGCGCCTTCCGCCCCATGGGCAGCGCTAGGCGGGCCCAGGGGCCCCCTTCCTACAGCACTGCTCAGCCGAACCAGAGCAAACGGAGCGGTGCGCCGCAGCCGAGACGCAAGTGACCTGCAGCCCAACAAATGCCAGCAGTTAAAACTCAGCTCCTCCCCTTGCAAGGTCAAAACCTCCTCGTCTCGCGGGGAGATCACTCTTTCCAGAGCTCGAAGCCTCCCTGAGTCTGGAGCACTGCACGCCTGCTGCAGCTCCCCATATATGTAACTTGTTTCTAAGGCACCGGGTGCTGCGGACAGAGGCGGTCTTAAAGAAACAACACGCTCCGCCAGGTTCCAGCAGTCCCTGCGCTGGGGGTAGGGGGTGGGAGAGGGAGGAGGATGGGAGTAGATGGGGGAAAGGAGGGAGGGCGGGCAGAATCTACTTTTCTAGTTGCCTCCGCCTCTACTCCCCCTTTCTCTCCTTCCCCTCGTACTTCCCTCCCTCTCTGCTTTCTCATCTCTCCCTCCCCCACTCTGATTCTCACTTTTACCTTCTTATCTTCTGAGTCTGAGTATATCTTAGTAATACTTTTGATTTCTCTCTCTGCGCTCCTTCTCTATCTCTGTTCAGATCGTTTTCTCTGATTCGCTCTCCTTTCTGCCCACAGTCTCCTTAACCTTTCCCTGTGTCTTTTTTCTCCCTTCCCACCCTAAGTGACATCTTGAGTTCAGCCTTGGCTTCACAATGGAACCTCAGTTTTTCGTGACCTACTCGTGTGAGATGGCACCGAAACCCTTGCTGATTTATTTTCTACAAAATTAACTCCCTGCACTCTTAGACCTCTGCCAAGCCCCAAATATTTAAATAACTATATCAACCTCTAGAATAAGTATATACAATAACTTAAAAGTAATTTCCTACTGGAGGAGTAGGACTCCCTCAGTACCTTCTATTCTATTCCAAACCCCTTCTTCTAGCTCTTATTTAGAGGAAGGATGTGTGTGTGTGCGTGTGTGGGGAGCAGCCATATCTTGGAGCTAATGGAAGCCAGCGATTCCAATTCCCAATTAACTGTGATCCCATTCCCCCCCAAATCTCCTCTATGGCCTCCACACAGCAGTCAATTTTACAGCACTGGAAAAGAAAAAAAGTAAATGGTCGCTTTACTGTTTGGTTTGGTTTGTTCCAGTTGTGTGGCAGAAGGATGGGGAGTTGGGAAAGTCGGGCCTAAGAGGATTTTTTCCCCTAAAACCCAATTCCTTTTCTACCTGGAAGACTGAGGGAAATTCAGAGCCATCACAGACTGCTGAGAGGAGGAGATACTCACATTGTATGTATATATTTACATGTTTAGGTTTGTGTCTTTACATATATAGGGACCCAGAACCTTTTGTGCTTCTGTGACTGTGACTATGCAGCACAGACTGACCTTATAATATGACGTGTTATTCATTATGTTGTTCAGGCAATATATGCCTTGCTGTATGCCATGTATTTTGCATTTCCCAACACTTCTTATGCCATGTAAGGATAAAACTGTATATAATCTAAAACCCCCAGTTCTCCATGGTTCTACTGTACACATGGATGGGTATACCTCAAGTCAGTATCCTCTCTTTTTTTTGCCAAGGTGTATCTACATTTAGCTTCCTGGAATAGCTTGAGGGACAGCGTTGGCAACACACAGATTAACCTTAGGTCATTTGGTGTTTGCCTGCTTCTAGTCTCTTGGGCCTGAACTGAAATGTGCCATTAGGGAGACAAGACTCCTTGAGTCCCTGGGGCTCCTCTTGCCTTGGGCTGGATGGGGGAGGGTCTCTTGTCTCTGAGGCCTTGAGTAGGAAACCATATTTTTCTTTGGGATAGACTTTGCAAATTCCTCTCTGGGTGCCTGATCTATTGAAGGTCCTGGGTAAAGATCGCCTAGGGGATTTCACTGGACAATTTTTAACTTGCTCTTCTGAGCCATGAGCAAACATGGCTGGCCCTGGGCTCCCCTAGGGCAGGAGCTAAGGGGCAGAAGCTGGAAAGCTGTGACCCCTTACTTCCTCCATTTCCTTTTGCTTAGGTAGGATCCAGAGAGCCCATTACTTGTGGAGCGCCTTGTCCTAAAGAGATCTGACCTCCAACTATGCCTAGGGCAGACATCAAAACCATCCCAGTAAGTCATCTAGAGAGAACTTTTCTTTCAAGGCAGAGCAATGGACTGAATGAACACTTTCCCTCCATTAGTTAGTTGGTCTTTTAAAAGTAGTACCCCATCTGGTAATTCATCTAGATGTTGTCCCTCATAGATTACTCTCCTCCCTTTTAGAGATTTCCTCTTCTAATCCCGTTATCCAGGGTTTTATGGAACAAGTATCCTTAACCTGTTAACAAGTAGCCAGCCTAGTATGTATCATCTTTGGTTTTCTCAGAAAATTGGAGATTAGCTCTGAGTCTCAGGCCCCAGATGGGCCTTGGCACTTGGTTAGGAAATGCTTTGAAATCTCTGATCTGTGTCTTTGGACTCCCCCAGATATTTTCCTCCCATTCTCCCAGGTCTCTGGAGTTTGAGAGACACCAAATCCAGAGGACCTAAGTGACAAATACTTCAGAGACAAGGGCAGAACAGGTATAAAGTAACTACCAAAACTTTATTTGCCAAGAAATGGAACCAAAAAGGAGGTGGTGGTGATAACAGAAGTGGAATAATACTGTCCTGTCTCCACATTCTAGATCTAAGGGATCAAGGTTGACAGGGCCAGGGAATGGTGGACATATACCTGTGAGGGGGGGGGGTGGAGTGGGAAGAGGGCAGGAGATTGTGGAAGGATACCCTCAGCTGTCCACTAGAAGGAGTCTCTTGTGGTTGGGAGTTTGTCAAAAGTGCCCCTTTCTCTTCACTTTCTTTCTTCCTAAACCTGGGGATCTTAAGGATTTGGAGCTTCACTGAGTTAAGGATAAGGCCGACTATAGGAAATGGGGGAAGGCAGGCAACGAGGAGGGTGAAGCTGCTGTGCACTAGAGGGAGGAAGTCGCCTGCATTTGGAAATGAGACTCTCTCTGGAACTTAGAGGACTCCCTTTTTTCCCTCCCTTTCCTTCACTTAGACTCAGCTTAACTGATCCATTGTGACGCTGTATTTTGCTTTTAAATCAAGAAAAGCTGTGAGGGAGAACTTTTGAACTAGTTTAGGAAAGTCTACGAAAACGGTTTCCAATTTTCTTAGGGTTTGTAGTCTTTCCTTTTCTCTATCTTTCTTCTTTTTATCTCTCCCCTCCCCCTTTCCTTCGTTGCTGCCTCTTATATTCTTAATTTATCGGAGAGTCTGTCTCTGTAGTTTTGGGGCTTTTAGGAATTTAAAAAAAAAAAAAAGAAGAAATGAACCAGAGTAAAAAGGTTTTTTTCTTCTCCTTCCTTAAATCTAGGGTTCTGGGGAGTTCAGACTTCTGGTAGACTTGTTCACTTTTTAGAAGAGACAATTTGAATATTTCATTCCGGAAAAGGCCTATCAACCCCCTACACTCCCCAATAACTCTGCATATAAAACCAAATCTGATTCTAAAGTAACGGAGCCCGAGGCCACAGTTGGCTTGTTGGCGGCCCCGCAACAGGGAGCTCTTCAGGAGGAAGACATACAAGAAGGTGTGCCCCACTCATTTAAGACCTTAGATATCGCGGTTCCACCTTTTTCTCGGAAGCAGGCAAATCTCCTGAAACCTGGCCAGATCTCAGACTGGCCTTTAGTGCTACCAAAGCCACACAGTAGTACATACCAGACGCTTTACCCAAACTCAGAAACATACATTTTTTTCTGACACACATACATACGGGATAGTTACGATAGTCCGTTTTTCATCATAGCAAGGAAAGCAGTCTTATGTGTCTGAGGGTGGGCTGCTAAGACTGTTCGGGAACCTGGGAGCCGGCTTGGTTTATCTGGTCTGGGCACCAATGGTCTTTGGCACCTTGCCTTGTGGCCTTCGAGAAGTGCACGTGGGGCTACAAGATTTCGGTTTGAAACATTTGTTAGAAATGATTTCTATGTCCTCCCCCTCCAGTTCCAAGGTATGCACCCATTTCCAATCTCATTTTTTTTCTGACTTTCCAAGACCTTTTCCTCCACCTCTCAGACTGTCAGAGCTAGGCTTACAGTCCAAGTTGAGAAGATCTTTTCATTCTGCACATGAAGAAACTGGAACTCACATATACTCTAGTTTTCCCCAATCCGGGGACCGTGGTATACTACTCTTCCGTAATTTGCAACCGCTTCTCCCCTACCCCCACTTCCTTCTAGTCCTCAGGTTGCATGAGGAGGTACCGGGATTCTGGCCACCCTCCTTTATATGGGAGAAAAACAGAGGCTTTAGCGCTGGTCTTTTGGAATCTCTACGTGTTCTGGAAAGCGGGTAGTGGTCTAGTTCTTAGCCTCCATCTCCCATTCTTAGAACTCTGGGAAGTTGGAAAGTCCCCTAATCCTCCTCACATCCTTTGCAGGATCCATCACAGTTGAACCCTAGGTTTGTAACTAGGAGAGATTTGAAAGGTCATTTAGCCCAACTTTCTTCTCATTTTTACAGATGAGGATAACTGGGGCCCTGGGAATTAAAAATGATCAGCTCTGAGACACAGGTAGCAAGTAACAGAACTAGGATTCTAGTCCAAGTCTTCTGACTCCAGACCCTTTCACCAAAATAAGTTCTATTTCTTTTAAAATTATTCTTACTTTTAAACAAAACTCCTCTTTTCTTTCCCCGTGGACACTCCCAAAGTCCCATTTTATTTGTTGCTGAGAAGAGACTTTGATTCTCACACCCACCTTAAATGCAACCTCAAGGATTTTTCGAAGGAGCAGAGACTGAATTTCCAAAAGAGATGGGCTGATTCCACCTCCGCCCCCAGCGAAGGGATTTCGGGACTGCTTCTATTCCCGCCTCCTACAGTTCTCAGAAGCAACTCCGAGTATTCTGATTCTTCAACCCTCAAGTCTGCGTGCTCTATAACTGGGCACTCCAAATTCGGCTTGGGGTGGGGGGGGATTCTAATTGTAAAGTTTATATCAACCTACTCAAACTGCCACTTTCTCACTTTCATCTTATGCACATACACACACACACGTTCTCCCTCTTTGCCAGAATATATCCAAAATCCCGAATCCCTTCCCTCTCCTAAACACACTCCTATGAGACAAAAATTTAAAAGCTACCAGACAAAATCTAAGGTCGGAGACCTTAGCAGGTAATTGGAAGTTAAAGGTTCAAGGCTGCCTTGAGTTTGGGTTACTCTCTCATAAAGGCAGGGCGTTATCGGATGGGTGGAAAATCCCCCAATAGGAGAGAATCAAGAGAGGGGTGCAAGGTAACCCCAAACCTGAATCTGAGTTTTTTGTGAAGTGGTTTCAAGATTGTAAGCAACATGGGGAGATTGTCGTGACAATAACATATACCAGTGAGTGCTGTAAACTGGGCCTGGAGTTTTTACCCAACGTGGTTGTTTGAGAAGGCAACAGACTCCAAGCTGGACCATGTTCTGGGAGTACTAAAAAAAAAGTAGTTGGGGCTGGGGGTAGAGTGAGTTGGAGTGACTTGTAAAAGCCCCCCATTTCTTCTGGTGGCCTGCTTCTGATACCTAAATCTGTGCGTTCTCACCAAGTCTCAGAGTAAACTGTGAACACTTTGGTCTGCTTCTCTACCCCACCATTCTGCCTAACTCAGCTTGGGCTGAGACCCAGGCTCCTGGGGAAAAGGATCATGGTCTAGGATTCTAGCCCTTCCACACAAGCAGCCCAAGCTAGACAGCAAAGCTTCAACAAATTCTGATTTGTTATCTATCAGTCACTCATCAATTCCCTGCCTGCTTGCCTTCCTTCCCATAACTCTTTTCTGCAGGATTTGGGGGGAGAGGAGAGCCCTTCGGTCCTAGATTCTCTCAAAGGGGACTGACCAAGGCCAGACGGAAGAAGTGGAAGAACTAGGGAAGATACTTTTCTTTTGCAGGCTTCTCTTGCCAACTGTAAGGCAAGACTGTTAAAACTTTATCCTTGTGCTAGAATTCAGAGCCAGTAACTAGGCTGCCTAGAGTTTCCTAGGTCACTCTGATCATTAGCTTAGACATTTATCTTGGAGCACAAAATCACAACCCCAGTACCCAACACAGGGACTTCTAGGGTCCCAGAGATAACTTCATTGCAGCCGGTCATTCCCTGACTTCTTCCTAGGGTATTTCATAGCATCCTGGAATCTTAGGTTCACAATTTATTTCATTTTGTGTTTTATAAAATGCCACATGAGTTCAAGTGCACATAGGAATGAGCATACAGATATACACAATGGTATGTCTCATATATGTAATACGTTATCATAGGATCAAAGAATCGCCTGACGCTTTGGCCAGTGTGTATATGTTAATATGCTCCCTCATTTTCTTTGTTCACCTATGTCAACACGCTAACAGCACTTTTGCTAACTCTTCACGACAGTGATATATGCATACATATTGACATGCACACGAGTAAGATACTTGCACACACTAACAACACACTCCAGCAGGTACATAGACACAACTCATAAAGGCTGCTAACAACCTGAGGTCGGGACACTTAGACATATTCTGCTGTGATGTCATAGTCTCCCAGGATATCTCCCCACTTCTCCTGGCACTACTCTACCCAAGGGAAAAACAAAAGGGAGGATAGAGGTTGAAAGAGGTTTCAAGAAGAGCTAGGATTACGCCTTTGGGTGCAAGTGGGCCCTGTATCCAGGCCTTGGGAATGTAGGAGGGACCCTAAGGGCCATTTAATCCCAGAAGAGGAAACTAAAACCTCTGTTGCCCTTTCTCTCTACTGCCAGGGCAGGGGCAGAGGCATGCTTGGGAATGGGTTGATCCTTGAGGTGGCTTTGGATGGTGCTTTGCTTGAGACAGATCTAAGTTCTGGTTTGGTCTGGTCTGGACAGGGGCTTCTGGGATGAGTCTGACTGAGGACTGGCCTCATAGGTCGGATCAGGATGGACTGAGGAAGGCTGAAGAGGCAGAGGTGAGGTCTCACTTTTCTCAAGGAGAGGACTGAAGACACATCCGAATGAACAGAGCAGCCTGATTTGAGTTTTCAGAATCTATTTCTGTCTTAAAATGCTCAGAAACCTGAGTCGAAGCTGTCTGATCTGGGCTAGGAATAGAGAACCAAACTTAATTGTCCCTACTTTCTGGGTTCCAAACCAAAGGGTCTCTTGAATTGAGGAAAAGTAAAGACTGGCAAGTGCAGGCTTCCTCTCTGCCTCTCCCCTACTTCTCCCAGGGTCTCTGCGATATTTTTTGTCCTTAATTCCCCCCTCCCCCCCAAAAAAGGAGGAAAAGGAATTTGTTTTGAGAGTGGGGTCTGTCAATTCGCCTCCAGGCCAGCTATTCAAGTGACATTCCTGCTCTAAGCCTCTTAGTGAAGTGGATAAGTTCAAACTAGAAAACCCAGTTTAGTTAAATAAATGGGCAGGGACCACCTACCCTTCTCCAGACACTGAGCGGGAGAGACCCTGACATCTTTCCCCCACCCCCCCAAGAGATAATTTCCCTCCATCTATCCTTCCAAAGGATGGACTCTTCCTTTTGGGCCTCTGAGAAGCTCCTTCACCACTTTGGTGGAGAGACTAATGACTGGGGAGGAATCCCTGAGGCTGTGTGTGTGTGTGTGTTTGGGTGTAAGGGGGATGGGAGAATTTGGAGAAACAATCTTAAGAAGACATTTTATTTTAACAGACCCAAATGAAACTCCAAGGCTTCAGTGAACCAGGGCAGAACTAGGAGCTTCTCTTTCCCCCCTCTTCTCTTTCCCCCTCCCCCAGCCCCAGCCCAGAGCTTAAGCCCCTTCCCTCGGGGCCTTCCGACCAGACATAAGGCTGGGGAAGGGAAAAGGGGAACCAAGGAGGGGGATGTGAACTACGCTGTCCCCAGCCAGCAAGGAGCCGGGGTTCTGTCTCGGTCTCCCCTCCTCCCCCTTCCAGCTTCTGGGGGAGGCTGCAGAGTGCTAGAGACCTTGCTCACTGGTGTTAAGGGGCAGAGGCCCCTCTTTACCCTTGCAAGTATATTATCGAACCCTAAAATAATTCAACCCTAGGGTTCTGTGCCCTGGAACAAATGTAAGAGGAGGATACAGAGAAAATGGTAAACTTTGTTACCCAGCTAGACATATTACCCTCTGCATATACCCTGCCTCGGCCTGTCTAGGAACTGTGCATTCACATCCCCTAGTGTCCAGCTCTAGACTGGCCTAGAGAGCACTTTCCTCTCCATTTTAGTGGGAGATTAGGGCAGGAAGCTGTGGGGCAGGCCAGAGCAGGGCTAGACGACCCAAAGTTTACCATCCTCCTAAGAGAGTAGTCGTAGGAGCATACTGAGGGGACCTCCGAATTTTTGTGAACAGTATTTGAAACCCAGAGAAGAAACTTTCTTACCCTGAAATCCTGTGTTCTGGGCTAGTCACCTTTAAAAAAAAATCCCCTGACAGCAACCACTCTGTTCCTCACTCATAGCCAGGGGCCGAATCCTCAAGGCTGCTGCCGTCTTGGAGAGCTTCCTGCAGAGGTCCAATTTAGCCAGGGGAGATAGACTTGGTCCCCACCTCCCTTTCAGGTTGGGGCTCAGGGAAGGCAAAAGGCACAGACTGTTTTTTAGGTAAATGGGGCTGAAAGATACAAACCTCCTTGACAAACAGTTTTCACACTCTGCTTTGGGCACCTGAGCCTTGAAAACCGATGGCCATTGTCTGGGAGAAGAGGAATGTGTACCAAAGCCAGGGAAGGTCTTCCATGAGAAGGGAGGAGAAAGTTTCAACTACCAACACAAGCTGTTTTTCTAACTAGTCAATATGGGTTGGGCGTATTGGAGGGAAGATGGGGGAAAATCAAGATGGGAGAGAGTTGGATCCCTGGGGGAGAGGGGGGAAGGAAAGTTGAAGGAGGGAAACCCACATCACCCAAGGAACAAAGGACATAAACTCAGTGACTGTACTGTACCCATTGGACACCTAAGGACATGGAGACAGGTAGAGTTCTTTTTACTGTTTTAAATGTAGGCTTTTTGTCTTACTGGAAGTTGCCAAGACGGGTGTCCCCAACGAAAAATCCCTGAATGACGTGCCTGAGACTGGGTGTGAAAGGGTAACAGGGTATAAGGAGGTGTGCCTGGGCTATAAGTACCCAGGCCTAGGCTCAGATTCAAGCAAAGCCTATGTGTTAAGAGGTGGGAGGTGGGGAGGGGGGGCCTCTGCCAAGAGCAACCCTTCCCTAAGTGGGAAAGCCGGAATAGATGGGAAACCCGGGCCAGCCAAAGTCAGAGCCCGAAGTTTCTTCCGTTTGGATGCCAGTAGCTTAGAGCCTTGAGCTCAGGTCTGGCAGGGAGAGCAATTGGGAAGTTGTCGATTCTCTCCTCAATATAGCCAGCTCTTTATTTGGAAGCGACCAGTCTGTGTTCTCCCCAAGGGAGTGCAAAAGGAAAGGAACAGTTTTCCTCCCCTCCCCCTTCCCGACCCCTCCACTTTAGAAGTAGGAAACCAAGACCCCATGAACAAGGACCAAAAGTTTGAGGGAAAAGAGACAGGGTGAAGGTTAAGTCTTGGACGCAAGCCCCCTCCATCTTGCGCCCATAACATCACAGCATCGTTTAAGGAAACTGCAATTTGATTTTATGGAGCTAAGGACATTTCTATTTTGTGTTTTCCATTAAAAAATAAATAACGGATTCTACGTTCTCTACTAAGGTAGATGTGAAAGGTTGTTCACTCTCTTTATCTTTCTCCGTTCCCACTAAACTTTGAGTATTAGGATCATAGTTTTGGGAAGGAGAGGGAGCCATCAGCACCTTAGGTCCCCGCCTCAGGCGTCAATACAAGGCCACAGACTTGTGGCCCTCGTACCTCTGAAGAAAAGGAGGGCATAGAAACCACCACACACACAAATAGTTTCTCTTTTTCTCCTCGAGTACTCTGCCTTTTTTCCCTCTAGGCAACGAGGTTCCGCGGAGAGTACGATCTCCTCTTCCCCACACCCGCCGAAGGACACCTGCAGGCGAAGCCTCACAGCTCTAGCGGAGGCTGCTGAGCCTGAGAGGCAGAGCAAAGCGTTCGTTTTTCCCGGGATCCCTTTAAGACGCCTGATCAAGTGGCTACTGCAGCCTGTAAAAGCCCAGCAAACGCTGTCCATAAAAGTATAACATTTACTAGATACGTTAAAATTGGCTACTTGTCACAGCGACCAATTTTTCTTCCTCCCCACTCTCCCTCCCCTTCCCTCCCAAGCCCCACTACAGCTGGCTTCCTTCCTCTGAGACCCGCTCCCCGCCCCATCAGCCGGCGCTTTGGCCAAGGGTTCTTGTGATCGCTTGGGCCAAGTCCTCTCCTTCCCCTTCCTACCTACAGTCCTCACTCGTCCTCCGCCCCTCTCCCCCCAAATATCCCCACCCAGGCACTGTTGGTCTCGAAGCTTTGACGGCTTTCTCCCCCCCCCCCCCCCCCCCCTTTGGGATGAAATCTCCGAGTATGTAAAGTGAGGTCAGCCCACTGGAATTAAATTTCCCAGCGCATTTGTCAGCTTTGACGAAGCGCAGAACTCCTAAAGAATTTACACAAGGTATAAATTTGTCAAGGACTTAGACTACGAAGCGAAGGCGGCGGCACCCAGGGCATTCGGAACCGCGAGCAAAGGCGAGGTGGCTCGGCGCCCTGGGAGCTGGACAGTCCTGAGCGTCAGTGGCCCCCACAGTCCCAGGAAACACACACAATCACATACAGATCCAGTTTTAACCGGCGCTCGTTTTGCACACACACCGCGTAAGCTTTGTATTCGCACCATACTGGTCTGCTCAGCAGCGCGTTGGGCTTTGACGGGCCCCTAACAATTCCTGGAACACCAAGTACCAGCCGACCTTAAAAACTGCCTGGTTAGATAGATCGTCCTTTCTACAGCCTATAGACACTTGAGTGAGAGGCTCAGAACGCACATCTGGAAAACAACTGGTCAAAGGCGAGACTCCTCGCAGTGGACCCAGAAGAGTGTGTCTGTTAGTCTGTTCAGCTTTCCCTTTACATTTCCCACCGAACCCGGCTCCCTTCCACTTCTGTGCTCTGCTGTGCCAACCGCTTCCGCGCCCCCTCTCCAGTGCTGCTCCTTTCTCCCGGAAGCCGGTCCTTTAAACAGCTAATGCTCCTCTTGCGTCTGGCAAGAATCTATCAGTCCTGGTATTGACTGGCCAGGGCCCGCAACGCGGACTCGGGTATTTAGGAGGTCCGGGTCGGAAGAAGCGGGGCCTGAGGAAGGGGGCAATATCAGCAGGAAGCGGCCTGACTCTGCCGTAGGCAATTAGAGTTATCAACATCGTGGAGCGCTCCCAGGGGCTCAAGTAGCCTAATGGGGAGCAGCGGGGGCCACCATAGGAAGAGAGTCTCCTAACCTTATCTCAAGCAGCATCTCCCTCTGTTCCTTTCTATTTTTCTACTTTCTCTCCGTCCCATCTCTACCACCTCCCTTTCCTGACTCCCCAAAGCTGTGTTCTTACCCACCTTGGTGTTGGTCACTGGACTCAGGGGCTGGCGGCCGCAAACTCAAAGCCTAGCGCCCACAGCTCCGGGGTAGCCTCGACCCGGGCTCGCTCCTCCTGCTGCCTGGAGCCCACGAGGAGGGCGGGGGACGGGGCGGGGCAGGGACACAGGGCGGAGACGCTCGAAGCTACTACCCTGAGGGCGGAGAGAGGGGGCACTGGAGCTGGGGGCTCTAGGGCGCAGAAGTAACCCTAAACTTGAGAGTCGCTGCGGACAGTCGAAGCCTAGAGTGTGATTGAAGACATCAATGATTTAGCAGCTATTCTAAGGGGACTAAGCTGCTGTGGGGATCTATGTGTGTTGAGGCCCAGAAGCAGATTGTCAGTCCAGTTCTAAGCTCCCCGTTCTGCAGAGAGTGTGTATATTTGAGGGGTGTTGTTCCAAGGGGCACATGGACCCTCGAAGGTTGAATTTCAGGTTCAGAGAGTACAGTACCCTTGGAGTCTTCCTCGCTGGTTTCTGATGTCCGCCCTGGATCCTGCTGCTCAGAGAGAGGAAGCCACAAGTACAGGCTGCCAGTCAAACCTGCTTGGGATAGGCGCGCCCCGCGGGGCGGCTCTGACCGGCTCTGGGCTCTGATTGTGCTTGGGTCGCTTTGGGCCGGGGCGCTGACGCGATTGCTAAAAAAGAGGGCATGAAGGTGGTGTAGAGTATTGGAAGTCAAAAGACCTGGATTCGAATCTTAGCTTTGCCATTGACAACTTTTTATGTTCGTTGGAAAGGTAACTTCATGTTGCAAGTCATATCGGTAAAATGAAAGGAACTGAATTACATTTAGTTCTACAATAACGTTAATGTCTATACAATTCATTCAGATATTCTGTGAATCTCTGGTTCTTCTACTATAGTTGTGTGTAGTTGTGTATAAGGTGAGTGAAGCAGGGACTTGCTCTTTATTCCCTGCTCTCCCCAAATTCCAGCACAGATCAGAAGTAATAATAACTTACATTAATTTAATGCTTTAAAATTGTCACAGAAATTGACAGATGTTTTATTTTTTCTCATAAAAGTTTTGTAAGGCTTATTATGTATTATTATTTCCAGTCTACTGGGACTCACAGAAGTTAAATGAATCACCTGGATAGAACAGCTTCTAAATGACAAGGGTGAGGGTGGAACCTTGATCTTCTGACTGAGAGTCAAGAGTTCTTTTCACCATGCCAGTATTGACTGACTGATCCAAAATTCTGTAAGGGCTAGCTGGGAAAGGGGAGATACAGAACAACAGATTGTACCTTTCTTGGGACACGCAATTCCACAGTCTATTTCTTAGCTTTTTTCCCTCAGGGGCATCTGTCCTGCTCCTATCTCAGAGCATATCCCCCAGGTCAAGCACAGTTGAGAATTCTCATACCCTATAGATTATTTACATCATACATACACATTACATAAACACATAAGCACCCAATCAAGTACCCAGAGGTAATCCAAACCACCTCTCAAATACAAGCCCAGATGCAAAATTTGCAAAAAATTGCAATTACAATCACTTCTCTAGTGGACTTGTACACCACACACTACCCACACACCCATCACATACACCACCCACAAATAAACATATCCCATATACTGGACAAAATATTTAAACCACCCAGGAAACACTGACACACTTTTCTCATAGACTATCTATCTGTCTGTCTTTCTGTCTATCTATCTATCTATCTATCTATCTATCTATCTATCTATCTCATAACAACACACCCAGACCATATGAACAGTCACATAAAATTATAAAACATATTCACAAGTGCACATACATACCATATATAACTAAAAAAAACAGGCAGCAGTGGTTAGAATGCTGAATTTGGCAGTCAAGAAGATGTGGGTTTGAATCCTGCTTCTGAAATTTGCAAGCTGGGTGACGATTGATGACAGTTACCTCTCAATTTCCTTATCTGCAAGATGACAACGATAATTATCTCAAGGGGTTGTTAGGCTCAAATGGGCATTTCAGAGTTTCACAATTTTCCTTTTCCTCCCCACCCAACTATGGAAATCGAGTTGTGTTGAATTCAGTTCAGAGTGAGTGAATCCAGGCAGTTAGAACTGTATTGTATTCACCAAATCAATAAACAGATGACCTCCTTCAGCCCCTACCCCTTTTCCTTTTCCCTTTCGCTGTGCCCTTGAGCGCTGTCCTTTCCTCATCTTTACTCAGTTCAGTTGGTGAGCCCTACAGGAGCCTCAGAACTTGCTGAACTGCAAGATGATTCTCCCTAAATCTCTCTTTAGAAGATTCCCCTTTCTCTCTAAACTCGGAGAAAACAGCCCGCAGCCGAGAGGCACCGAACCTGGACTTCTGGGTAGTCAGGAGAAAACCCAAGGCCTCCAGCTCCCAACTTGCACGCGGGAGCTCTTTCCCACAGCCCCGACGGGGATTCCCACCTGATACTGAGGGCCAGGGGGGCACTGTAGGACCCATGGGTCTAGGATACCTGGAGGGGTAAGGGACTGGTACAGCTAGAGAGGGGGCTCCAGGACTGCCGGGCTGAGCTGAGTGCTCTCCTTTGAGCCCGCGGCGGAGATCTCAGCATGGCAGCTGCAATACAAGGTGCGGAGAAATTACAGAGCGCGGGAAGGCTGGGCCCGAAATCAATGTTTCATGAGGTGTTATTATCTCGGCGCCTGCAGACAGCTGGCTGGGGGCAGGGTGGGGGCAAGGGAAGCTTTAGTCGTCGGTACTCCCTAGGTCCCTGGTTTTCCAGCTTTCAATGCCAATCTTATCTCCACAGAGGGAAAGAAGGGGGAGACCAACATTTTGCCCCTCCCCCTTTATCTTCTTCCCCAGGTTTCGGCCCAGCTCTTTCCAATCCCGGCAGGTGCAATGTCTAAGCTTCTGGATCCCCCTTCCTCTGCCATTCCCAGTTAAAGCCGCTGAGCTTCGTCCGGGTTCTGGAACTCTGCGAGAAGGGGTGCAGCAAAGAGTGCCTCTTCTTTCTCCCTCCTCTACCCCACTCCCCAGCCACAATGCCCTGCCACTGAGCCCCTCCAAATCTGACTCCTAGCACTGAGAAAGGTGGCAGTAACTCCTGAGACCCTCTTCCTCCTCTGCTGCATACTAGGGCCAGCGGCTTCCTCTCCTTGTTCTGCTTGCATCTCCTTCTAGCCTCGCGGGGTCCAAGCTTCCCAACATCACTGTTGTCCTAGGACAGTTCATTTCTCACTGCTTGTACAAATTTCCCAAAGTCCCTTATTCCCCCAACAACAACAAACTGGGGGTCTTGAGGTGGAACAATAATTTTTGTGGAAATAATCCTCAAGGGCTTGCCCTCTTCCCCGGCCATTTGCAGAGTTACCTTTCTTATTCTCCCAATTCTCCCCAACCCCGCCCCACCGCAAAGGCCAATTTTGCCCAGAAAATCCCTTGAGATCTTGCGGACCCTTAGCGAACCAGAGTGTGAGGACTTCGAGCAGGGGGAGGAGCAAGTAACATGGCCCAAAACAAGGACAGTGCCAATTTGGTGGCTAAACAATTATTTAGAAAATAATTTCCCATCAGTCCCCGCTAGCCCAAAGCAAAAAAAAAAAAAAAAAAAAAAATCCATCCCACCCACCCACTTCTGGCGAAATAATACCTATAATTCCCTTATTGTGCACCACCTGCCCCTCTTCACCCTCACTCAGTTTTCTGTTTAATGTGTGCAAATAGAATTCCCTCATGTTTTGACTGTTTTACATCAAACCGAGGTTGGATGGGTGGGGGGACCCCTTTGGAAGAAAATTGAGGTTCCTGAAGCCCTAGAGCAGGAGATGGTTTTAATCTATTAAGGTTAACTCTTCAGAAAATGCTGAGCAGATGGTATTTGTGGTAAGGTATCATTAAGCAAAAATGCAAACTGAGGAGTCACTTAATAATCAGCCTGTGAAGGCGATTTAGTGTTCGAATGCAAGTGAGCAGCTTGCACCCCCCACCCCCAACCTCCCCAGAATGATATGCTAGTAGTGACAGCAGCGAGAGGGCTTTAATCCTAGCTATCTTGAGCAGGAAATCTAAATAGCTTCAAAGGCAGGGAGCACCGGCTTTTCCATAGCTGTTTTCCCAGGGAAGAAAAAGCAATTTGGAAAATTTAGGCAATGACTTTTGGGAGGTAGGCTAATTTTTGAAAGATGAGAAATTTCCTGGAACATCCCGAGGATCTCTTTTGTGAGGTTCTTCTCTGCCACAGAATATTTAATTAAGATGTCATGGATGAAAATGAAGATTTCAGAAATGAGAAGACTTAAGTGGGCTGATACAGAGTGAAGTAAGCAAAATCAGAAAAACATTATATAAAAAGTTTAGAAGGTGCGGGCAGCTGGGTAGCTCAGTGGATTGAGAGCCAGGCCTAGAGACGGGAGGTCCTAGGTTCAAATCCAGCCTCAGACACTTCCCAGCTGTGTGACCCTGGGCAAGTCACTTGACCCCCATTGCCTACCCTTACCAATCTTCCACCTATAAGTCAATGCACAGAAGTTAAGGGTTTAAAATTTAAAAAAAAAAAAAGTTTAGAAGGTAGATGGAAAGACCTCCCCCATTGCACTGAATGTTGTGTAATTATAATAAACAAACTTGCCCCTAGAGAAGAATTGAGAAAAATGTATTTCTTTCTTCTTCTTTTTTTTTCAGATGTGGTTGGCTGACTACTGGTGTAAACGGCACTGTCAGATTCTGCTGATGAACAACTTAAAAAAAATCTTAAAAATTTTTTTGGTACAATGATTTGACTCACTGGCTTGGGGAGGGTGCGGACATATTAGGAAATGAATGTGATTTAAGGACAAAAAAAATCACAGATGACATTTCCCTTTCTTTGATAAAGTTTACGAGGCCATCTTTCCAGGTCAAACATTTAATAAATATGAAGTGCCTACTATATGACAAACACAGTGCTAAACACTAGGAATACAAATAAAGGTAAGCTCCTGTTGTCAAGGAGCTCACAATCGAATGGAGAAGACAACATGCAAACAACTACATACAAATAAGAATCTATGGGATAAATTGGTAACAATATCAGATAAAAGGCACTAAGACTAAGGAGGACTGGGAAAGGCTTGCAGAAGATGGGATTTTGCCTAAAATCTGGAGGAAGCCAAGAAAGCTAGGAAACAGAGATGAAATGGGAGTTCTAGGAATGGGAGACAGCCAGGGAATAAGGTACAAAAAGATAGGAAAGATAAGAAAGGGCCAGATTTTAAAGATCTTTAAAAACCAAACACCCACATATATACACATACAGACAGAGACAGAGAGAGCAAAGAGAGACAGAGAGAGCAAAGAGAGACAGAACAATAGGTTGCAGGAAAGGACAGATCAAGTGAAGAGATATTTTTTTGGGGGGGATAGTGGGAGACAGGCATGCTTATAGGCAATTGAGAAACAGACAGTCAGCAGAGACATTGAAAAGTGAGAGAGTAGAGATGATAGAGGAAGCAATCAGCTACAGAAGATGGGATGGAATGTAATTAATTACTTGTGCACAGTAGAGGGATTTGCCTTGGCAAGGAGAAAAGTCATTTCTTTAACTGAGGCCAGGGAGAAGGAGGAGATAGTGACAGAAAGTGTGTCTGAATGATATGAGATCAACAAGGGAGAAGAGGTAAGGTAATAAGGTAAGCTGTGAAAATTGGGGAAGGAGGAGCCATGGGAGGTTTGAGGATAGCTGAAAAAAAAAGTTTGGAAAAGCCATTATGGTCAGAAGCATAGTGAATCCATTAGGGTTTCATAATAAGATTGTCTTGCTGTAGTGAGTGTCCAGTTGAGATTATGTAACATAAACTTGTAGTGGACCCAGTCAGCACCATTTTGTGTGTGTTTTTTCAGTGTCAGTCAGCAACAGTGAATAAAGAACAGAAGATGCCACAATGTCTTTAAACCAATCTCCTATTGTTGGCCATTTAGTTTGCATATAGTTTTTTGGGCATTTACAAATAATCCTTATGTGAGCAGCCTTAAAGGAATAGTTCTCTCTCTCTCTCTCTCTCTCTCTCTCTCTCTCTCTCTCTCTCTCTCTCATTTGGGAATGTTAAATTTCTTGATTTTCTTGAATCAATAAGCATATTTTCCTTATATCATATCCCTTGAATTGGGGAAAAAAAGAAAAAGAAAAGCCTTTTAACAAATATTCATAGCCAAGCAAAGCATTGGCCATATCCTGTGTTTCATGCTGAGTCTAACCTAAGTCCATCATTTCTCTATTTGGATGTGGGAGGAACCCATGTTTCATTATGATTCCCTGGGAATCCTGACTGATCATGGCATTGATTAGAATTCTTAAATCTTTCAAAGTTGTTCATCTTTACAACATATTTTTATAGTACAAATTGTTCTCCTGGTTTTTCTAACTTCATCTTGTGTCAATTCACATAGGTCCCCCCAGGTTTATCTGAAACTACCTTCTTCATCATTTCAACAACAATATTTCACCATATTTACATATTTTACTATATTTACATATTTTAAGTTCAGCTAATTTCTAACCAATGGGCAATCTCTTGGTTTCCAGTTATTTGCCATAATAAAATAGCTATTATAAACTATTTTTTGTGCATATAGGAGTATTTCCTCTTTCTTCAATATCTTTGAGGCACTGGCTTAGCAGTGGCATTGCTAGGGCAAAGGGCATATAACAGTTTAATAACTTCTGTGTGGAGTTCCAAATTACTTTTAGAATGGCTGGACTAGTTTACTGCTCTATTAATGGTCCAGAATTCTACCAGTTTTTCTACAGCCTCTCCAGCATTTGTCATTTTTCTTTTTGATCAACTTTGTTAATCCAAAGGATATGCAGTGAATTTTCTGAGTTGCTTTAATTTGCATTTCTCTAATTATTAATAATTTGGAGCAATTTAAAAATATGGCTTTTAATAGTTTAGATTTCTTCTTTTGAAATGCCTACTCATAACCTTTGACTATCAACTCAGGATTGGCTCTTATTCTTATACGTTTGAATCAGTTGCTTATATATCTTGGAAATGAGACCCCATATCATAGGAACTTGTTACCAAATTTTTTTCCCAATTAATTTCCCCCTTCTAATTTTAGCTGCATTGGTTTTATTTGTGCAAAGTCATTTAAATCTTATTCTGTTATACTTTTCCCTCCTTCTTCCTCCTATTTTCCTTCTCATTCTCCCTCTTCTATTTCATCCTTTCTTTCTGCTTCTTTTCTATCCTCTTCTTTTCTTTTCCCTCCCCTCTCCTCCTAGACCCCATCCCCATTGTCCAGAAACTTCTCTCTGTCTCTTTATGACTACGTTGGCTGCAATAATGATTGAATATGATTTTACTTGGATTTTACTGATTGAGATTAGTAAAATATGATTTTACTGATCAGGATTAGGTCTATTGGTTTTTATAGGTTTTTGGTGGATTATTTGATGATGGTGGTAGTGGTGGAGGCTCTACTCCAATGTCTTGCCTGGTCTCTCTGTTAATTTTTCATCTTTGTATCTTCCCAGTGCCTAGCATATAACAAACACGTAATACTTGTTGATTAGAGTAAAATACCCACCACTTTTATCTACTTAGTTCAGTTGCTATAGCATGTTTTTTTCCAGTGAAGTTTTTCTGCCAAGATAATTTTGTTACAGTGCAATGTCTACTCCTTTGCTCCCCCCACCTTGCTTACTGACTTTTCCTGTCTGATTCAGCATGGGAAGTGAGGCTCTAGCAGCCTTTGGGTGGGGAAGGTGGTTGGTGGAATTTCCCCATTCAGGGTGTGGAAAGAAGTTGTATGACAGACTCTTTGGAGGAAACAAAGGTGGGGAAGGTGACCTGGCAAAAGTGAATGAAACTTGAATAGGACTTGGGGGAAAGATGGTATAGTATTGAAATAGGAATTTCCTTTTCTTTCAGAATTGTTTGTGTTCATTGAGAAAGACGTTTGAACTCTCTCTCTCTCTCTCTCTCTCTCTCTCTCTCTCTCTCTCTCTCTCTCTCTCTCTGTTTCTCTCTCTCTGTCTCTCTCTCTCACACACACACACAGAATCATGAGAAGGAATACTAAGATCATAAACCAATTTTCAATGGATCATCAGTACCTACAACTTCCATCAGGAAATAATGAGAACAACTCATATCAATATGGTGTATGAAGATTTGCAAAAGCACCTTTCTCATAATAAGTCTGTTAACAAGACTTTAGAAGCAACTTAGTCAATCATTCTCCCTTCAGATAAAACTGTGCCTATCACTAAAGAAAGGTGAATATTTCTTATTCTTGACTGTCTTCAGAGTTGGAGATTTTGCCATCAGATAATCCTTTGTCTTGCCTTGAGATGAGACTTTTCTGCTGCAGTTGAAGTGCAGAGATGAAGACTTCACATCCTCCTAGGAAACATTTATTTAAATCATTTTCAGGGTGGAAATTTTCTCATTATGATGGACACATAATTTATATTACTTTACATAATAATTATAACAATATAGTTGTTATATTAATTTTATTAGGAAAACATACTACATAAACCCATGCCTTTTTAGATATTCATAGATTTCTGTGCCTGTGCCTCCGTAGTTTGGGACTCTGCAGGAACCTAGACCCTCCTGAGTCAATCTATGAATGAATGCATTTATTGAGCATTTACTATGTGCCAGGCATTGTACTATAAACACTGGGTACAAAAAAAAGCAAGTGAAACAAAATCTGCCTTCAAGGAGCTTACACTCTGATTGAAGGAGACTAGATGAGTCTGGTCTCTTTTCTGTCCTGGTGGCAACTGAGAAAAGTACTACTGTGATGTGTCAGGTGGGAAAGCAGTCGCAAGCTGCCTTCTCTCCACTTGGCCACTCTATCTGTAAGCACATGATGCCTCTGTTTCTTTTGTTTGTCTTCTTCCTTGTTCTTAGGGGAGTGAGTACCCAGAGATGGAATTGTCTAGGTGGAGACACTATAAGATTGGGAGATCCATAAGAGTCATTAAAGATAACAACTGGAATCAGTGTCAGAATCTGCTGGAGGGAGTAGAAGTGGGTTCTAGAAAGGTATTGACATTCACAGTCCAGCAGAAGGTGATACCTAAAAGGAACTTCAGAAAGATTCAGAAGAAGAAAAAAGACTTCATCTGACCAGGAGTTGGGAGGTGCCCTTTTGTCATGCATTCCATATGTATACCTCATTATCACTGTATTTTAAATCTGAGCCCATTCACCCTAGTGACTTTGTATATTTTCCCCACTTGTGGGATAAAGGGCAATTCTTTTTGCTAAATCTTCTCAGTAAATTCCATTTATTAGAAAAAAAAAAGTCCAGCTGACTGATTGATGATGAAGAACATATCAGTGGGGTCTCAGGCACCAAGGTATTAGTAATTTCATCCTCTTAGAGTTGCCCCTAGAATCCTGAGATTAGTGTTCATTGTCCTATGGACACTCAGTTGGCCAGTGAGAGTGAATTGGGTTCACTAGAGGGGATGCTACAGTACTGGGTGACTGGATAAATTACTCCTCTAAAGTTCAATATCCTCACCTCTACAGTGAATGAGTTGGCCTAATGGTCTCTAAGATGGTCTTCTAGTTCTGGTATTCTGTGAATCTCTCTTCTCTTCTTGACTATCTCAACTCATACTTTTCTCAGACTCTTCTGAACAACTCTGGCACTTAACATTAAAAAGACTCACTTCAGAACCTAGTTATCATGCCTCATATTATTCTCCAGTTGCTACATGTGTGTGTCTCTTCTACGCAAGTACATTGTCATAGAAAAGGGAAGGGAATTAGGATTGTCATATTACAGATCTAGAACTGGAAGGGAACTTAGAGTTCACCTAATCTCCATTTTATAGATGAGGTAACAGACTGAGGAAGGTTAAAGTGTCCTGTCCACCAGGCTTGGAGTTGGGAGGACCTGAATTCAAATATGCCCTCAGACACTTCCTAGCTGTGTGACCCTGGGAATGTCACTTGGCTCCAATTGCCTAGTACTTAGACTTAATACTAAGAGAGAAGGTAAGGGTTTTAAAAAAAATTTTCCTATCCAAACTCATACAAGGGAGTAAGCATTCAAGATGCAATTTCAACCTAAGTGTAGAGCTATTGTTCTTTCTGTTAGGTCTTTGATCTTATATTCTTTTGTTTCCCATATAGTGACTAACATAAGGCTAAGCATACAGGCACTCAGTAAATGTTGAATGGTTGAGTGAGTGAGTGAATGAATGAAAGAATTTGACTTCTTTGCGTACTAGCTCTTAATGAAGTTTATTAATGATTATTTTGGGAAGCCTAGGTCTTTGTGTTACTACTAATAGAAGCCTTTCCAGGAAATTGGAGTAAGCCTTCCATCCAGTCATAAGTTGCAAAATATAGCAATTCCTTCTACCAGACACATAAGTCTCTAAGAGAGTGTCTCTGGATAATCATGAACCCTCGATTTTAGATCTTCATCTGTGACTAACTCAGTCTTTAGGCAAGTTTACCATGTCATATGGTGGGAACAGGATCAGCTCTAGTTTCAGAGGATGTGAAAGTCTCATTTCAAAAGTTTACTATATGCATGATAGGCAATTCATTTAAGTCTATATGGGTCTTAAGTCTATAAAATGAGGGGATTGGACTAGATGGCCCTTTCCAGCTTTAGATCTATGATTCTTTCCCTATATGGTTCTCAGTTTCCTTCTGTCAAAATTAGGCAGGCTAAACTGTTCTCTGAATTCCTCCCAGCTCTAATGTTTTGTACTTGTCAGTGTGGGTCTGCTGGGGTGTTTCTTGTGTGTTATATGCAATGCAGGGAGTGTTTCTGAGACACTCTTTACAGCTTCTGTGCATGAACCCCACACCTTTGGATCACCAATCCTAGGACACAAACATACTTTAGAGCTAGCTGCAATATACAAGCTATCTTTGTAGCTTTTAATATAATTACACTTGTATGTGCCACATAGGGGAAAACGTCATTTGCTAAGGGAAGATTGTCCATTACTTTTGAGTTGGAAATTTTGAATTGTGTTTCATTACAATTGAGAAACCCTAATGGAAGTAGAGAGCAGCTTATGAAATATTCATGGATTCCTTCCCCTTTTTTCTGAAGCTCTTTTGAATAATTTTTATGTGAGTATCTGGCTGGTTATTTATTTGCTATGTTAAGTCACATCCTATTGAATGACTTTCAAGGTACCTACTGGACACCTTTCTGCCAAAGGAAGGCCACTGGGGGATTTTAGTTTTAGTGAAAAGTTACTTAAGTATAGATATAGATTCCATGATCTATAAAACTTGATTCCATGGTATCTGTGCTGATGTCTACTTCACTGCCATCTAGACTCAGAGTTTAGACCTTAAGTTAATCTGAATAGCCTATATGTATGTCTTTAGGGGGATATTATAAGAAAAGCTGATAGTCTAAGAAGAATTTTAAGCCAGTCCCAGGACATACAAGTAGTATTTATTCAATGTTCATTCTAGTTTTTGTTTTTGTTTTTTTTCTTTTGGCATGAGTGATAGGTGGCCTTGTGGGTTCTTTGAGGAGGGCTCTGCTGGGCTCAGAGTCTATAATAGGTGGCTTAGAGTAGAGGTTCTCAATGTTCTCTATCAATCCAGCCTTCATTTTCTAAAGCAGGAATTTTTAACCTGGATTTGTGACCTTGTTTTAAAATTTTTAATTTTTGATAACTATATTTCAATAGAATTAATTTCCTTTGTAATTCTTTAATACTTTCTTTATCAAACACATAGAGTGTTTATTTTGTGCTTTAAAAAACATTATTCTGAGAAGTTCATAGTCTTTAGTCAAAGGGGTACCAAAAAATTGTTACCAAACAGTGTTACCAAAAAAGCAAAGAGCTCCTACTCTAGAGTTTTTTTTTTTTTTTTTGCTAGCACAGCAGACATATGTTTAGTGTTCTTTCTACCAGTCCCTTTTCTTCAGGAATCCTAGGTAGAATGGAGGGGCGTGTACTAGTTCAAGGAACAAAAGGAACTTGAAGCCTTTGATGGACAGACTATTTCCTGACCTTAGTTACTTACTAGTTGTGTGGTCCTGGTCTCATCACTTAACTTTTCTCAGACTAAGTTTCTTCATCTGCAAAACAGGTATTAGTAGCACCTTCCATACAGGCTTATTGTGAGGTGTGAATACCTTAAAACTCTTTATCTTATGACGATATATATTCCACTGGGCTCCTGCTCCTCTCTCTGCTTTCAACGCCACTGAACAAGATGTTCCTCCCTGGTTCAGCTCATTACCTCTAATCTCATCTTCATAAAACTAACTCAAATCTTGACTGATACCGTCTCCCTCAGTCTTTGCTCCCCTTCACTTGGAGGGTTAAAGGGGCAGAGTACTAAACTCTTCCCAATGCTTTCCTTTAAGGAGAGCAGAGATTGGACTTTTTGCATCATTCCACACTCTATCTGCTGCTCTACCTGGTTTCAAAGCCACAGAACAAGATGTTGGGTGCTCTTTGTCTACTTCTCTTCCCCTCTCTTCCTCTCTCCCTTTCCTGCCTCCTTTTTGTGTGTTGTCTTCTATTAGATTGTAAGCTTCTTGAGGGCAAGGACTGATTTTATTAATTATATCTCCAGTGTTTAGTACAGTGCCTGGCATGTAGTAGGTGCTTAATAAATGTTTATCAGATTGGATGGATTGGATGAAATACCTTAAAGGTTTTACCCTTGCCTTTCTGGACTTTCTCTACCACGTCACAGAAAACTCTTTACTGATAGACTTCTCACCTGGAAGTATCCTTTGCTCCTGTTAGCTGGTTCATCTTAGAATCTCCATTTTAAGGTGGTTGCCCAGGCCTATCATGCCTTTATTCATTTCCAAGATGCATTTCTGATTTTTCTTATTTTCTCTACCATGCCACAGTGCATGGTAGAGAATTCTTCTTCCTCTCAATTGCTTCTTCCCTTTCCTGATTTTTCAACTTCTTTTACGTGTTCTCTCCCCCTCCATAGAATGTAAGAGGGCAAGGACACACTGCTTAATAAATGCTTATTGCCTTGATTCTTGATAAAATTCTCTATTATTATGATTTTTTCTACTAGAAATGTGTGAGATAATATTTAAAAATTTTGATAGTGAGATAATATTTAAAAATTTTGAAGCACTAGGTTAATATTAGTTATTATGATAATGATGCTTATGATAATGTCCATGAATCTAGCTAGTATGTGAGATTTTTCTTGGATTAATTAGCATTTTGTGAATTTCTTGGTATGACAGACCCATATATCCTTGAGAATGTCCTTGGCACTACTTGGTGCCAAAGGAGATTTTGTCAACAGACTGCCTGGGCAGGGAAATACTCTTGAAGGGTGGTCTTATTCTGGTCTATCATACTATCTGTTCACTTGTTTTCTTGAACCTTATGAAAAATCAATAACAATCCCTCCCATAATATAATGGTTTGGTAGAACTGAGTTTTAACTTTGTCACTGTCACTCATGGACCATGCAACCTTGGCAAGTCACTTTCTACCTCTAGGTTGCATTTTTCTTATCTGTAAAA
Source organism: Gracilinanus agilis (assembly GCF_016433145.1). Lineage (NCBI taxonomy): Eukaryota > Metazoa > Chordata > Mammalia > Didelphimorphia > Didelphidae > Gracilinanus > Gracilinanus agilis. The sequence continues at coordinate 431,868,094 of NC_058131.1, forward strand.
CAAAGGGTGGATTACATGCTCTTTCAGCACTGATTTGTTATTTTATAATTGATTCTCTGTTAGTGTTTTATACTTTCACTGCCTTTCCCACATATATTATCTCTTTTGGTTCTCAAAGTATACACTATGAAGATGGCAGGACAAGAGTTATTAACCCTATTTTAAAGATTAGGAAACTGAGACAAAAAGAAGATAAGTGATTTACCTAAGGACAAAAATCAGGGGTGGAACCTGGTCTCTCTCAGCATAGTGTTCTGGGGTTTACAAGAGGGAGAGATTGGTTTTGACTAGGAAGAAATAAAAGGGCCTCTTGGGAGGCTGTAATTGAGTTGAGCCTTGAAGAATGGGTAAGACTTTGACAGGCAGATATTTCAGTCTGGGGCATTGGAGAGAACTCCCAATAGAAGTGCAAGATCCATCTGAATACAAATAGCAAAGCTAACATTTTTGTAATGTTTTCTTTTTCTTTTTAAATCCTTATCTTCCACATTAAAATCAATACTATGTTAATTTTAATTAATTAATATTAATAATTAACATAATACTATGTATTGGTTCCAAGGCAGAAGAGTAGTAAGAGCTAGGCAATGGGGGTTAAGTGACTTGTCCAGGGTTACACAGCTAGAAAGTGTCTGAGGTCAAATTTGAACCTAGGACCTCCTATCTCTAGGTCTGGCTCTCAGGCCACTGGGCTACCCAGATGCCCCCAATGTTTTCTTTTTCATGTCCAAATCTTTTCATTTCTGGGATTTTTCTTCATTGAATTTAATGAAGTACTATTCAAAACTTACAGTATGCAAAGCTCTGTGCTTCCTCTTGAAGAGACTGAAAGGCTAGAGAAGACAGATTCCTACCCTCATGGAGCCTACAGTTGAGATGAAAAATATGAAACATACATAGGTAACTAGACACAAAAAATACATGATAAATGGATCAAAGATTTGCAAAGCAAGTGTTTCAGAGCTGTATGTATGTGTGAGTGTATAAGGAGGTCATCAGGAAAAAGTTCATAGATGAGACAGTTCTGTACATACTCAGTACATATTTGAGAAATGAAGTCTTTATCAGAGAAACTTCCTATAAAACTTTTAAATATTACTTCATGGTCCTTGGTATCTTTTAGTAAAATGTAATTTCCTTGATTATCCCTTTCCTTTTTCTTTTTTAGCTTTTGCTTCGTCTGACATCGTGTTCACTACCCTTACCTTTTTTTAGTTCACCTGGAGCACATTAGATTTGACTTCAGAATTTTATTTTAACTTTATATGTCACTCTATTTCAAGTGTGCCTTTTGTAAACAACATGTTGTTGTTTACATATTAAACAACATATTCTAATTTTAATCCATTCTGTTATTTCCATTTTATGTGTGAGTTTATCCCATTTGCAATCAGTTATGATTACTTATGTGTTTTCCTCCATCTCATTATCTTGTTTCTTTTTCTCTCTTTTTAGACTTTGTCTCCTCAAGAGATTATTTTACTTCTAAACACTGCCTCCATTAATCTGTATTCCCTTTATTATATACCATTTTTCTTTTATGACCTTCCCTTCCTATTTCTCTATTAGGTAAATTTCATTTCTATATACAACTGATTGTGTGTGTGTGTGTATGTGTGTGTGTGTGTGTGTGTGTGTGTGTGTGTGTATGTACTCTTCCCTCTTTGAATTAATTCTGATAAGAGTGAGGTTCAAGCATTTCCCTCCACCCTCCAATATTTTCCCCTCCACTAAAAAAGATCTTCTTAAGTCCCCTTTACCTGAGAATTTTTTTTCCCATTCTACCTCTCCTTTCTCATTTCTCCAGTGTATCTTTTCTCATCTTTTTTTTGGGGGGGATCATTCCAATATAATGGATTCACATCTATGCCATCTGTCTATGTAAACTCTTTTTAACTGCCTTAATAATGATAAAGTTCATGGGAGTTACATGTACTATCTTCCCACATGGGAATGTAAATAGTTTAACTTCAAGTCCCTTATGCTTCTCTTTCATTTTTTATGCTCCTCTTGAGTCCTGCGTTTTAATGTCACATTTTCTATTCAGAGCTTAACTTTTCATCAGGAATGCTTGAAAGTTCTCTCTTTAAATATCCATTTCCCACCTCAGTTTTGCTGGGTAGGTAATTTTTGGTTATAATCCTGGCTCTTTGACTTCTGGAATGTTATATTCCAAACCCTCCACATCAATAATGTAGAAGTAACTAAACCTTGTGTGATCCTGACTGTGGCTCCCCCTCCACAATACTTAAATTGTGTCTTTCACTCAATTTTAATTTTTAGGAAATTATTTTATTGAATGAGATTTTCTAATTCTTTTTCCATGTGGCCAATTCTATCTTTTAAGTTCTTTTCTTCAATGAATTTTTGAACCTCTTTTATCATTAGACTAATTTTGAAGATATTATTTTCTTTATTTTTTTGTGCTTCTTTGATAAAACAGTTAATTCTCTTCTCATAATTTCCTTGCATCACTCATTTCCTCCCCTAATTTTTCCTTTATCATTCATCTCTTTTTTCAACTCTTTAAGGAATTCTTGTTAGGTTTGAGTTCAATTAGCATTTTTCTCTGAGACTGTAGCTGTTTTCGTATTGTTGTTTTCTTCTGAGTTTATGTCTTGGTCTTACTTACTAACATAGTAGCCTTTTATGGTCAAGTTCTTTTTTTTTGTTGTTTGCTTATTTTCTCAACAGATTTCTTGATTTTGAACTTTACATTAAAGTTGGGCTCTGCTCACCTGGAGGTGAGGAGGCACTGTCTTGAACTTTAGGCTTTCTTGCACTGTTGTTTTCAGAGTGATTTCTGGGAGTCTGCAAGTTTTTGGTGCTTCCAAAGTGGAATGATTATTGCAGGGTTTTATGCTTCTTTTTAACTTGGTATTTGCTTATTAACACGGGATCATGAACAGGTACTTTCTGATCTTCTTCTGTGCCAGGTACTATAGAGACTATGGGAAGATGTAGTCCCTGGTCTCAGCATCCTATGGTTTGTCTTGGGAGAGCAATCAGGGTCAATAAAGCTGCTTTGTAAAGGTTTTCAAGAGCAAACTAATTTGGTATAGATTGACCCTCTAATTCCTGAGGAGTTCCTAAAGGTCAGCTATGGAAGTTATTCATAAGTGTTAATGTGGATAGATGTACTGTGAAACTCAACCTTCCTTTTGATGAAGCAAATTCTATGCTAAATAGAATTTCTACTGGTATGTCTGCAACTGGTTGTGCATTCTTTTTTTTTTAACATGATGTTCTAAGGAGACTCTTTCCCCATTACTGTTGTTTTTCAGCACATGTACATCTCCTACAAGATACCTCCAAGAATATTCAAAATTGTAGCTTCTCAAGTCATACTCTGGACCTAACATTTTTGCATCCCCGTCCTCCCCTCTCCTCCCTCCGCTTTCCATTTCTCCCTCCCCTCAGAGCTAATGCTCATTGCCCTGGCTTGTACCTAGTGTAAATATTTAAGCTGCCTATTTATTGCTTGTTTTTCTTTAGCTCAGCACACTATCTCTGTGTTCCTCACATATGTCCGTGTCAATGTTGGCTGTCTTGGGACATAAACCCAGAGGACAAGGCCAGTGGAGTCCATGGCATTTTTCAGGCTCCTGTCACTTAAAGGATTGGTTGGGTTATGGAGTAGGTATTATAGATTTTTGGTTCTTATATGTCCAGAGCCACTAACCTTAGTTACTGTTTGCTCTCCATCATTATCTTCTTGTTCTCCTTAGGCATCTGGACAACAGAAGGCCCACTTAGGAATTTGTGCAGTGGAAAAATCCCATCTGCTCCACATCTTCCTGAAATTTGTGTGTAGGTCCCTTAAGGATCACATATGGCACATTCCTCTTTTAGGCTGTGATTGGTATATTTTTGCCTCTCAGAGATGCCACTGAGCCAAACTGTTTCTGGCCAAATAGCAGAATTGTCAAAAAATGTCAAGGTGCATTGTAGCTCTTGATTGCATGTTCAGGAATCTGGGAAGATATTTACATGTTTGCTTACTCTGTTCCAAACTGGAGCAAACAAATTCTAGCTCTGATGATTTTGGGTGCTGTAAACCACCATTCCTACATGGCATGGGAAAGTAGAGTTGACTGAGATCTGAATGCCTAAACTTTTCCACCAAACTAAACTAACATGTTACCTTAAATGAATCTGTGGAAGATTATTTATTTATTTCTACTGAGGAGATTACTGCTCATTTGGAATTGAGTAGGGATTCATGGTGGAAGCACTGAGGTACTTCAGGAGGAAACACTGAGGATCGTTCTAGCATATGTTCATTATGTTGTATTTTCTTATTCATTCACCAACATCTTCTGTGTACACAGCTTTGGTTGAGCATTGGGAGAGATACATTACTGTGATAATACATAATCCTTGCCTTCATGGTTCACAGGATCATAGATTTAGAACTGGAAGGGGATTTCTGTCCAACCTCCACATTTTACATGCAAAAGAGTGACTTTCTCAAGGTCATATAGATAGTAAGCACCAAGGCTCTTCCCACAAAACCATTGAGTAATCACAGAACCTCAGAACTGAAAGCCACCACTTGATAATTTGGCTAAAATTTTTCTTTATATTGACCTAAAACTTGAATTTCTGTAATTTCTACCCATTCTTCTCAGTTCTCTTCTCTGGGGCCAACTAGAACAATTCTAATATGTCTTCCCCTTCAAATGACAATCATTCAAATACATGAAAACAACAATCTCATCTTGGCTAAGTCTTCTTCAGGATGATCTTTCCTGAATTCCATGCCCATATCTCTACCCAGTGTCATAATAAACATTTCCCCCTAGATGTCTTCAATTCAATTCAACACTTATGTATTGAAAACAATTTTAGGCTTTGAGGATAGATACAAAGATAAAAGCAAAACAATTTACCTACAAGGAGTTCATATTCTATGTGTGTGTGTGGTAGGGAAAATGACATGTGCACAGATAAACACATCTGATGTATAGAATAAATACAACTTGTGGACAGTGGGAAATATATAACAATGGGGGACAATAAGAATTTAGGAATTTTAATGGATAGTAATGAGAAAAAAGAGTCAGCTAAGTGGCTCAGTGAATCAAACATTGGGCCTGGGGTCAAGAAGACCTGAGTTAAAAATCTAGCCTCAGACATTTACTAGGTGTGCGACCCTAAGCAAGTCACTTTACCTCTGTTTCCCTTAATCCACTGGAGAAGAAAATGGTAAACCATTCCAGTGTCTTTGCCAAGAAAACCAGTATTAACATGTTATGGTCCATGGGGTCACTAGGAACTGAACATGACTGAAAATGACTTAACAACAAGTAAAGAAGGAGAGGATTCTAGGAATAAGAGACGGCCTTTACAAAAGGCATGGGAATTAACATCTCACACCAAGGTAAATTTAGAATGGGTAAATGACTTAAATATAAAGAAGGAAACTATAAGTAAATTAGGTGAACACAGAATAGTATATCTGTCAGATCTATGGGAAAGGAAAGAATTTAAGACCAGGCAAGAAATAGAGAATGTTACAAAATGTAAAATGAATAATTTTGATTACATTAAATTTAACAAACAAAACCAATGCAACCAAAATTAGAAGGAAAGCAACAAATTGAGGAAAAATCTTTATGACAAATCTTTATGACAAAAATCTCTGACAGAGGTCTAATTTCTTAAATCTATAAGGAGCTAACTCAATACACCAAAAAATCAAGCCATTTCCCAATTGATAAATGGGCAAGGGACATGAATAGGCATTTTATCTATAAGCACATGAAAAATGGTCTAAATCTTTCATAATTAGAGAAATGCAAATCAAAACAACTCTGAGGTACCACCTCACACCTAGCAGATTGGACAATATGACAGCAAAAGAAAGTAATAAATGTTGGAGGGGATGTGGCAAAATTGGGACACTAATGCATTGTTGGTGGAGTTGTGAATTGATCCAACCATTCTGGAAGGCAATTTGGAACTATGCCCAAAGGGCTTTAAAAGACTGCCTGCCCTTTGATCCAGCCATACCACTGCTGGGTTCGTACCCCAAAGAGATAATAAGGAAAAAGACTTGTACAAAAATATTGATAACTGCGCTCTTTTGGTAGCAAAAAGTTGGAAAATGAGGGGGAGTCCATTGATTGGGGAATGGCTGAACAAATTGTGACATCTGATGGTGATGGAATACTATTGTGCTGAAAGGAATAATGAACTGGAGGAATTTCATGTGAACTGGAAAGACCTCCAGGACTTGATGCAGAGTGAAAGGAACAGAACCAGGAGAACCTTATACACAGAGACAGATACACTGTGTTACAATCGTACATAATGGACTTTTCTACTAGCAGCAATGCAATGATTCAGGACAATTCTGAGGGGCTTATGAGAAAATGCTATCCACATCCAGAGAAAGAACTATGGGAGTAGAAACACAGAAGAAAAATCCATGATTGATTACATAGTTCAATGGGGAGATGATTGGGGATGTTGACTTTTTTATTTTTTAATTTTTAGTAATTTTTTTTCTTTTTAAAATTTTTCTTTTGAATATTTTCCCATAGTTACATGTTTCATTTCTTTCTCTCTCCCCCAAGTCCCCTAACCCCCTTAGCCAATGCAACAATTCCACTGGGTCTTACAAGTATCATTGATTAAGACCTAATTCCATATTATTGATAGTTGGACTAGAGTTATTGTTTAGTGTCTACATTCCCAATAATATCCCCATCAGCCCATGTGTTCAAGCAATTGTTTTTCTTCTGTGTTTCTCCTCCCACAATTATTCCTCTGAATGTGGCTAGTTTTCTTTCTCCTAAGTCCCTCAGCCTTGCTCTGGATCCTTGCATTGCTGCTAGTAGAGAAGTTCATTATATTTGTTTGTACCACAGTATATCAGTCTCTGTGTATAATGCTCTCCTGGTTCTTCTCCTTTCACTCTGCATCAATTCCTGGAGGTCATTCCAATTCACATGGAATTCCTCCAGTTCTTTATTCCTTTGAGCACAATACTATTCCATCACCAACAGATACCACAATTTGTTCAGCCATAGGGATGTTGACTTTAAATGATCACTCTATTGCAAATAGTAATAATATGGAAATAGGTTTTGAATAATGATACATGTAAAACTCAGTGGAATGCTCATCAGCTCTGGGAAGTGGGAGGGAAAGAACATGGATCATGTGATTATGGAAAAATATTCTAAATCAATTAATTAAATAAATACATTTTAATAAATAAATAATAAATAAATAAATCCTTCTTTCTATTCACTGCCATTAACCTAGTTCAGGCCCTCATCAGCATTAACTGGACAATTGTAATAGCCTCCTAATTGTTTTCCTTCTGTCTGCTTTTGCAATGGCCCTTCATACAACTGGCAAAATGATTCTCATAAAACACATGTCTAATCATGTCGCTCTTTCCCTTACTTATTTAAAAAATCTTTGGAGCTCCATAAAATAAAAACTACTTAGCCTGCCATTTAAGCCTTTCTACAATCTATGTCCAGGGTTCCTTTCTGACCTTATTTTTACTCTATTCCCCCTTAAATATTCTGTTTTGGTCAATATGGATGACAAGCTGTTTCTCAGGCTTGACATGATTCCCTACCTCCAACCCTATGTATTTGCATAACTTGTCACCTGGACTTTTCTCCTTTCTCATTATTGTCTTTCAGAATTTTTATCTTTGTTTGACGTCATGTCTGAGTGATTCCTCCTCCAAGTCTCTGCTATAAGTCTTCCAGATGACAGTATTTTCTGGCCCCTCTCTTTTACCTTAGACTTAGTCTGAATTCCTCCTTTGCCTTATTACTTTCAATCTTGTATTATATTAGTTTGGATACATGCTATAGTCTTCCCCCCAACCTCCACTAAAATATAATTCCTTTAAGGCAGAGGCTCTTAGATTCAATTGTTTTGAATTCTTAGGACCTAGCATAGTATCTTACATGTAATAATAGGTGGTTAATACATGTTGGTTGAACTGAATTAAATATGTTTAGGACCTTCATTAGATCCTCATGTGTCAGGGTCTCTAATCATCTCACCATTGTTCTACCCTTTTGGGGATGTGGTCTAAGTTGGTTAGTGTCCTTCCTTAGAAGTCAAAACCATGACTGAAGTCAATACTCCATATAGCAGAGTTGTCATCACCTTCCTGCTGCCTCATTAATCCCTGAATTACCAAATTAGAATGTTGGAAGGGACATCAGTGGCCATCTAGACTAGCCTGTAGATGAAAGGATTCTCTGTTAAAACATATCTGGCCAGAGAATACCCAGCCTCTGTTTAATCATGAAGTCCCATTTTGTTAACTGAATCAGAGACTAAAACTGATCCAAAGGCTGATTAATCTTGGTGGAGGGAGTAAGTCTCCTTCTTTTAAATCTTCTTTTGGGCCAGAAATTCCTCCTTCTTCTACTCCCTCATGTTCAGTAAAGAATTGTTGTTTCTAGGCATGGCTTAGATCCCTGCAGAATGCTCTTTCACAGGGACATACTACATAGTCAAGTATGTTTTTCTTGTACATATACATACATAAACCAATCCCCCATATAGTATGATGTGTGGGTGCCAGCAGGTCCCTCTGCTCTCTACCTATATCCTCAACCACCTTTCATGAGTACCTATATTCCTACTATTAGAGATTATTTAATAAATCTGAGAGTATTAGGACAGGAAGAGCCCTTATGATTTCCTATTGTCCATCCCGTTCATTTTTACAGAGGAAGAAACAAGCAAAAAGGAGGAAAAATAACTTGTCCAAAGTCACAAAATGAATTAGTGAAAGTGTTGAGATTCACTTTAGACTTCCAGTCTTCTTATTCCCAATCAGTCCATCACACTGAGCTGTAGACATGACTACTTCATTCATGAAACCTTTCCCCAATCTTTCTCTCCCCTTTTACCCTGCTCTTTGCTTGGAGCTCTCCTCTGCTCCTTGTCTCATGCTTGTTTGCGTGTGTTTGCCATAGATCTTCTGACTGTAAGCTCTTTGAGGACAAGATCTACCATTTTTATCACCTAGTACTTGAAGATTAATAAATGTTTGCTGAATTATAATTGCTTGAATCAAAATGACTGTCCTGGTTGGTGGGACTGATATTGCTTGGGTTATTAAGGGAACTTTCTTAGCCTGTACTCTTGTAGGGCTTATGCCTTAGACTACCAGGATACAATATGAACCATATTCAGAGGCTTTAGACCTCAGGGAGGCTAGTCTCTCTCTCTTTGAGTCAGATTTATCCCTTGTCAGGCTTGTGAAATATGAATCTTTCATCTTGCCAGGAGATGTCTAGTTTTTAGCCCTTCCCTAAGGGCCCTCTCCCTAGACATCAGGGCAGTGTGACCTCTGCGTCAGCTGGGCTGTTCCTAGGGGACAAGGTCAACAAGGGCCTACTAGGGCTCAGGTCACCATTGCTTCCTTCTATCCCAGGACAGTGCTGGCAATTGTGCTGGCCACTCACAATTGTGAAGTAGGGGAAGTTTGTCTCTGGAGCCTGTGACTCCTGCCAGGCTAAACTACCAGGGAGAAAGAGTCCTTTTCTTCTTTCTTTCTCCAATTAAATCAGCTCTTAAGAAAGGACATGAAAAACTTTCACATTTGGGTGAAAATGATTGATAATAGCTTTCCTAGGAGAAATTATGTTTTAATGAGAGGTGGATAAAGTTTTATCTCGAGAACTGAGTCTCCAATGGTGGTATTTTAAGCATCAGATGTTGAGTGGGCTTTTTGGAACCCATGAAATCCCATCTTCTTCACAAGTTTCTATGTATTTAGTCCTCCTGTAAGACTTTATATTCCACAGGATTTTAAAGCTAGAAGGGGTATTAGAAATCATCCAATCTCAAACTCTTGTTTATTTATTTAAAAAAATCCTTTACTTTCCATCTTAGAAAGAACTCTAAGACAGAAGGTCAAGGGCTAGGGAAAAGGGGTTAAATGATTTGCCTGGGGTCACACAGCTAGGAAGTGTCTGAGGTCAGATGGCTTGGCGCTCTATCCATTGTACCACTTATAGATGTACCATTTATAGATGAGGAAACTGAGGACTAGAAAGAACAAAGGGCAAAGCAACTAAAGAGTGGCAGGTATAGGATTTCAGCCTAGGTCTGATTTGACTCTGTCCCATGTTGCTACTTTTAACCCTGACCCCCTAGCTGCCCTTCAAGACACATGCACAGCTCTTTAGGACAGGAGAAGTCCATCTGGTAGTAGCAGGTACTTCTTAATGTCATATTCCCAGACACAGGCTGGGTCGAGTTAGATTCTGTTGATCTGGAAATCTGGGGTCTCTCTGAGGCTTCTTTTCCTGGACACCATGAAGTCTCAGAAAGCTCCTATTTGCCTACAATGTTGTATCATGGCTCTGAGATCTGACAAATCCCTCCCATTCGTTCACAGTACTAACTTGCCCGTACACAGCGCCCTGGTAAGGTTTTTTCCCCCCCTTGATGATTAGACAAACAGCCCATGAATATTTGTAAGGGAACGAGTCTTAACAAATGTTTGCTGAGTCTTCAGCTCACTAGTGAAAGGAGGAAGAAGCTTGTTTAACAGAACAAAGATTTAGGGCAGCCTTTAGAGAAATTAATAGATGTGAAGACTCAGGCTGCCCCACTAAGGAATGGGGGTGAGGGAGGAATGTTGGGCAGGGACAGCTAGCTTGCCATGGGAAGAGGAGCCGAGTTGACTCTGTCATCAAAGCCAGCACCTGCAGAGAATGTGGTGGCAGTGGTGGTGGCCTTGGCTGGGGTATTAGGGCCAGGGTTTGGACAGAACTGGGCTAGGCTTGAGGATGAAGGGAGAGGAAGCTCTGTTTCTACTTCCCTTTGCTTTCCTGTTTTTGGTAAAGTGTAAGACTTGCTGTAATCCAGTTTTGCTCTTTCCTCTTTTCCTTTTTTGGATTGCTGTGGTTGGTTCTCCTGCCCAGGCAAAGCATTGGCTATGAAGCTGGAAGATGCTCCTTGGTCAGGATCTCCTGGGCTGAAACTTTGGTAAAAAGGAAGTTCCCTTTTTCTCAGTGAACCAGGAAGCTGGGTTTTGCCAGAGTCAACAGGACCTAGACCTCAACCATTTTGAATTCAGTTTCATACTACAAACCCACAAGGCTGAGGGCATGTGAGACCTGGCAAAATTTGTTTTCTTTTCTGGCCCAGAGAGGATTTGGCACTCACACTGTGGTTCCATAGCCATAGCTGGGAACTTAGAAGCTGCTTTTGGACAAATTTTCTTTTTCTTAGGCTTAGTGGACTAGACACTATGAAGGTACTTTCGTGAGGGTTAGGGTGAGGAAATTTGGGAAGATCAGGCTGTTAAGTCTGGTAGAAAATGCAGAGACTGAGGTAGAAGCTTTGGGTTCTAGTCTTTGCTCTTCTATTTATGATCAGTTTGACCTTGGACAGCCACTTGTTCTCCCTGGGGCTCAGTGATCGAATCCTTACCTCAACAAGAGTGGTGAGAGGTTCAAATCAGATACTGAAATACTCAAATAGGTGATCCCACTGATGGGAATAAATATATAGCTCAAAAAAGACAATACTCCATTTGTTCTGCTCCCCTTTACCTATTAACTCTGTAAACCTTGGGCAAGGTTTCTTGGGGCCCTGGTTTCCCAATTTGTAGAATGAGAGGGTTGGTTTTAATGATCTTTAATTAAGGTCCCTTTCTAGTGGTGCAGTGGCAGACCTGAACTCAGGAAGATTCATCTTTTTGAGTTCAAATCCATCCCCAGATACTTACTAGATGTGTTGCATTGGGTAAATCACTCAACCCTGTTTCCTCATCTGCAAAATGAGTTGGAGAAGGAAATGGCAGACCACTCCAGTCTCTTTGTCAAGAAAACTCAAAATGGGGTCAGGAAGAGTTGGACAGGACTGAACAACAATAAGATCTCTTGCAGGTTTTATCATTTTTCATAAACTGTTATGATTTGGGTTCTTGGAAGTCATGTTTCCATTGTTGCTTAAGAATGACAGTAGCAAAAGGCAGTTTGGAATTGCTGGCCTCAAGTCCCACTTGTGACCTATGTAGATGGTTGACCCATAGACAAGTCACTTTAACTTTTAGTGACCCAGCTATCTCTAACACTATAAGTTGCAGAGAAGCCATTAATCTGTTCTGGGAAAAAGCCACCTACACCAAGGATATCACAGGTTTGGTTCTCTTTCCTCTTCAGCCCCTCAAAAAAAGGGGGAAAAGAATTACACTAGCTGGAAGTTGGGATCACAGGAGTTTGGGCTCTTCTGTAGCCAATTCAAAGTGAAATGAGTTGCCTCAGGATGTAATTACTGGAAACGTTCGAGAGGATGCTATATTAGGAGCAGCCATGTAGCACAGTGGATAGAGCACCAGGCTTGGAGTCTGGAGGCTTAAATTTGGCCTCAGACACTTCCTAACCGTGTGACTCTGGGCAAGTTGCTTAATACCAATTGCCTCACTCTTGCCCCTCTTCTATCTTAGAATTTATATTAAGATGGAAGGTAAGGGTTTTTTTTAAAAAAAGAAGATGCTGTATGACCATTTGTTGGGGATTTTGTATAGGGGATTAGGTGAAGGTGGCTTAGGTGACCTCTTTGATTGATTCTTTGACTAGCCATAAAGATATATAGATAGTAATTTTCAAACCATATGAACAAATAGCTGGGTATTTTATTCATGAAGAAATATAATATCTACAATTTACCAAATGCCCAACTATAGGCTTTTTCTTCTTTTTTATACCTTTACCTTCCATCTTAGAATCAACACTAAGTATTGGTTCTAGGGCAATTGAGGTTAAGTGATTTTCCCAGACTTATACAACTAGGAAGTGTCTGAGGTCACATTTGAACCCAGGACCTCCTCTAGGGCTGACTCTCTATTCCCCGAGTCAACTAGCTGTCCCCCCCCACCCCAATTATAGTTTCTTAATTACTTTAGAATTCCATCATTGTTTGACTCAATATTGTAAGAATTTAGTAGTTTTATCAGGAGGTCAATGAAATCCTCTATACATAATAAATAATAAAGGACTGAGATGCCTTATCATTTTTGTGCTAGTAAGTGTCTGAGGTAAAATTTGAATTCTGGACTTCCTGAATTTCCAAGACTTTCCAGTTGCTCTGTAAATCTAACCCCTTCATTTTATAAGTTGGGAAACAGTCATTCTCTTTGCCTCAAGTGAAGCATCCTACCCAAAGTCACTCATCAAGTTGGTATATTTAATGTACTCTTTAGAGGGCAGAGGAGAAAGGTATTGCTTTTTTTAAAAAAAATTCACATGCATATAGTTAATTTAAGCTTCCTCATCAGGATGCCCAGGTGGTTTGTGGTTTGTCTAAGATCATACAAATAGTAGGGGGCAGAGTTGGAATTCGAATCCAGGTCTTTTGACCCTAAATCTAGTACTCTTTTTGTCATACATACTATGTGAGGTTTTTGGAGAGGATTATCTGTTATTTTTCTTTATCCATCTCTCTCTCTCTCTCTCTCTCTCTCTCTCTCTCTCTCTCTCTCTCTCTCTCTCTCTCTCTCTCTCTCTCTCCATTATAGCAATCGATCTAAACAATGAAATCCTTTGCTTTTATTCAGCAACTTTGTCTATCAGAGTTCCTCTAATCTGTTCATTTATGGGTTAGCCAAGAGATGGGCACTTGGTTGACCAAATGAAGTGCTCACTAACCCAAGTTCCCCCAAACCAGACTTTCCATTTTGGATCCACCAAAAACCTTGAATTCCACCTGCATCTGCTTCTCTATCATGTAGGCTTTATATAGGTTTAGCAGATTAGAAAGGGGGTAATGTTGGTCTCAGACCACATTCACTTGACTACATGGCAACAGCTGAGGCTAAATCTACTAGCTTGAGGACATATAACAGGAGACACTGAGCACACATATTCCACAGTGTCCTAGTCTCAGAGCCTGATTCTGACAAAAATTTTGGGCTTTAGAGGAAGCCTACTGAGACAGCTAGAGTGATTAGAATGCTGGACATGGAGTCAGGAAGACCTCAGGTACTGCTCAGGCAAATTACTAACCTGCTTGCCTCAGTTTATTCACCTGTAAAGTGGGGATAATAATAGCATCTACTTCCCAGGGTTATTGTAAGGAGCAAATGAGGTAATATTTGTAAAGCGTTTAGCATAATAGTGCCTGACACATAGTGGTTGTTGTTTAGTCATTTCAGTTGTGTTTGATTCTTTGCAACCCCATTTAGGGATTTTTCTTAACAAGGATAGTGGAGTGGTTTACCATTTCTTCTCCATCTCATTTTACAAATGAGGAAACTGAGGCAAACAGGGTTAAATGACATGCTCAGGTTCACATAGCTAATAAGTGACTGAGGTAAAATTTGAACTCAGGTCTTTTAAATTCTAAACCTGGAACTTTATCCATGGTACCACCTAGCTGTCCCACATAGTAGGCATGTAGAAATGCTTATTTCTTTCCTTCCTACTATTTCCCTGGTCAAATCCTGTCTAGAGGCCTATGTTAATTTTGGGTACCAAATAAAGCAAAACATTTTACTGATGTCTTGTGCCCTTCCCAGGGTACCAACCTCCATGATAAAGAAATAGAAAAAAATAGGGTTAAAAGTTCAGAGAATGAATCGCAGTATTGAAAAAAAAATCTGACATTACACCCAGTATTCCACACATTCCTCTGCCTCTGCAGAGAAGCAAAGGGAAGTGGGCACCCCATGGTGAAGGAATAGCAGAACAAGCCAAAGACTGGTGGATGGAAATCACGATATTGACCTTGAGGAGGGAAGAGCTGGGGTGTGTGTGTGTGTGTGTGTGTGTGTGTGTGTGTGTGTGTGTGTGTGTGTGTTTGTGTATTTGGGAAACATGCTGGCAGTCTTGAAGTATGTTAGGTGGAAGAGGGGATTACCCTTGTTCTGTTTGGCTCCAGAGGGCAGAACCAGAGGCAACAGATGGGAGAGGCTTACCGAGGGGCAGTTCTTGGCTCTGTAGAAAAGGAAAAACTTCCTTTCAATTAGAGTTATCCAAAAGTGGGTTTCATTGCCTCAGGAGGGAATCGCATCTTCTCTAGGATGGCTGAGACCAAGGAATATAAAGACATAAGACATATCTTTGGGAGAGTGTCCCAGGAGGTAGGAGATAATTCCAGATGTTTCTAGTGAAGAGATTCAGACTTGGAAGGGATGTTAGAGGTGATTTAATTTCATCTCTCCCTAAATCAGAATATTTTACATAATATTCTCAAAGGGGAAGGGAGCACACATTTAATAAGCTGTTATGTGCCAGACACTGTGCTAATTGCTTCCAAATATTATCTCATTGATTCTCACAAAAACCCTAGGAGGTAGATATTATTATTTTCGCTGTTTTAAAGATGAGAGAATTTAGATAGAGATCAAGTGACTCGCACAAGACCGCACAACTAGAAAGTGTTTGAGGTCAAATTGGAACTAAGGTCTCCCTGATTCTAAATCCCAGATTTCCTTCCACTGTACTACAGACTCCATTCGAAGAAGAGATGAATTAGTCCTCCCTTCCCAAGGCATCCCATTCTATTTTGGGACAGTTCTAATATTGAGGAAGTTTTTCATTACCCCCACCCCATTTTGGGGAAGTTTTTCCATTAAAAAGGGATAAGAAATTGTCTTTCTGTATCTTCTATGCATTTGCATCTGGTTTGAATTTTTCTTCCCCAAGACAGTCCGTTACATACTTGAAAATACAGGTTGCAGTCCTGGCTATCATGCCCATTGATCTTGGACAAGTATCTTACCTTAAGCTTTAGTCTCCTTTCCTAGAAAATGAACTAATTGGACTAGATGGTCTTTAAGGTGTCTCCTGCTCCAAAATGCTGTGATTCTAGCCAGATTCATATCTCATGTTTATACAGAAAAGTTTTGATTTCTATTTAAAATACATTTTGTTGATACATTTTGTCTTTATAGCATAGTCATTTCAACTATCTGCCCTACTCCCTGACCCAATTTGCAATTGAACTCCATTGTGACAAAGAAAGTCAATGAAGCAAAGACTTGGGCTAATGACCTGATATGAAAATGTTGACAATATTTTGCCCCAATAGTACCCTACATCTTTGTTGTGACCATGTTATTATTCTCTTTTCTTTCCCTCAGAGCCTTCATTTTTTTCACTTTCTTAGGGTTTAGCTTCCTCCTAGTGATTTCCCCCCTCATTTCAGTAGTAATAAACTAACATTTATATAACTTTGTGCCAAGCACTATGTTTAGCACTTTAAAAACATAATCTCATTTTATCTTCATAATCTCATTTTACCTTGGGATAGGTAGATACTATTATTATATTCATTTTACAGATGAGGAAACTGAGATAAAAGTTAAGTGACTTGGGGGGGCAGCTGGGTAGCTCAGTGGATTGAGAGCCAGGCCTAGAGATGGGAGGTCCTAGGTTCAAATCTGGCCTGAGACACTTCCCAGCTGTGTGACCCTGAGCAAGTCACTTGAACCCCATTGCCTACCCTTACCACTCTTCTGCCTTGGAGCCAATACACAGAATTGACTCCAAGATGGAAGGTAAGGGTTTTATTTAAAAAAAAAAAAGTTAAGTGACTTAGCAGGATCATAGCTAAGAAGCGCCTGAGACCAGATTTGAACTCAGGTCATCTTAACTCCAGCTATTGCTTTATCCCTATAGCTACCCTGCTTCATCAATTTATTCTGTGTTAATCCATACAAGTCTTTCTATGTTTCTTTGAATTCTTCATAAGGTTTTACTGCACAATATATTCCATCAAATGAATACCATTCATTCATTCATTTGCTTAATTTACATTCTCATGTATTGATTTATTTTTATATTTTTCTTTACTTACTCACCTCTCTGTCTCTGTCTTTCTCTCTCTCTCCTCAAACTTGCCTGTGATTTCATTGGTGTTAGGAGCTCCCAATAAGGAACTTTGCATCAACATCTTCTCTGAAAGATGGAAAATTTGGAAAGTTTGTAGCTTTCTGCGCTCCTCTGACATGTTTTTTCTTCATGGCTTTTCCCTATCTGATACATATCCATATTGCTTCGTTATTTTTCCTGAAAAGTTCTAAATGAACTCTTCACGTGATATATTTACTTTTATCCATTTATCATTTTTCAGAGTCAACAACATTTTTAGGCAGGTTAGTATGGTTAGTGATTTATTGAAATACTTTCTTTTAATTTGATATGAATTTTCACCCCTCCTTTAACCAATCTGACATCAGAAATAACTTCAATATCAGTAACTAATCTCTTCCTATCTGTTGTATTTAATTTTCGATATGATGTTCAACTTCTTTTGACTCTGAATCACCAACCTTATTTTCCAATATATATTTCACTGCCCCCCCCTTCACTGAGTCACTATCAAAATTTATGATGGTTTGCCTTAGATCTTGTCAAACTCTTCAGAGAATTTCTCTCTCTTCTTCTTCTTCTTCTTCTTCTTCTTCTTCTTTTTTTTTTTAAATATTTTTAAACCCTTAACTTCTGTGTATTAGTTCCTTGGTGGAAGAGTGGTAAGGGTAGGCAATGGGGGTCAAGTGACTTGCCCAAGGTCACACAGCTGGGAAGTGTCTCAGGTCAGATTTGAACCTAGGACCTCCTATCTCTAGGCCTGGCTCTCAATCCACTGAGCTACCCAGCTGCCCCTTCTCTCTATCTTCTGCAACAGATAAGTTTCAGTTTTCATAGGGCTCCTTTGCTTATGTTTATCATGAACACTAAAAGATGATGACCAAATTCCCCATGAAATGATGGTTTTTGTTGCCTCTCCTCATGTGCACAGTGGAAACAACTCAGACAACTCCTGTCCAGAGAGAAACTGTGTGTAAACTTAAATTCTATTTAATTCGAATGTTTTTTTGCAATTAAGTCTTTGTTTTCATTTTTTAGCAGGAAAGATGATATAGATGTGATTTAGTTCTTCTGGCAGTGTATTGAGCAACTGATGTGACAGGCATAGGGCCTAAACATGTGATTTTATTGCTTTAGGGGACTCTAGAATGAGGAAAACTCTTACTACCAATTCAATTTGGCACCTTTCTGGCAATTTATTGTCTTGGAGAGTCTTCCAAAGCATTGAGAGGGTAAATTACTTTTCTGGAGTCAAACAGCCAGTATGAGACAGAGGCGGGATTTAAACTCAGGTCTTACTATCTGGTTCTCTATCCACTATACAATACGCTTCTCATGTACAAAGTACTGATAGTGATATTTATATTTGTAGATATTCTAAAATCTGTGTGATTCCTCATACAATCTGCCTCTCTTTTCTGCTATTTTGTCACTATCTCTTCAAGGGTAGAAGAGGGCTGCAGAAGGCTTAGGGCCAATTGACAATTTCATTTGTTTCATAGGTCCCCATGACCAAACATTTCGTCACCTTGTGACCATTCTGCTGGGGATTTGCTCTCCCATATTTATCTAAAGTGATTTTTGGGCAGCAGATACTTTTTGTTGACTGGATTATACTCAAAGCATTCCCAGTTTTATAGAACCATCCAGAATATGTGCTCTTGTCACATATCCTTCAAGAAACTGGGGTTTCCACACCATGAAGAGAAGTTGTTTGACTTCTGGGGCTTCATTTTCCATAGCTGTAAAATGAAGTGTTTGAACTTCATAATCTCTCAAAATTATCTTTCAACACTAAATTTTGATCTTGGCATAGATCCTCATTACTACTTCCTTGTGGCAGTAGCCTCCTCTCAAATATCTTCCCTTTCGTTCTATCCCTCCAACAATCCATCCCTTCCATCTTATTCCCCTAATTCTGGTTAGGTAGGTTTAACATCCAAATCTCTTACCATTCACCTTTCATTCAGAGCTGGAAGAGAAACATTCTTTTAGGAAAACCAGTCTCATTTATATATAGAGTCAGAAATGGTGGCATGGTCTAGTTTAGCCTTGAGAAGTGATCACAGATCCAGGAAAGGTTAGAGTTGAAAGGACTCTTAGAGATGATCAGAGAAGAATGAAGATAGAAGCAGGCTTCTTATAATGTCTAAAAATCTGATTGAAGAGAGAGGATTGTGCAGAAGGAAAGTGGACAAAGTAGCTGGTAATTATCTTAGCTGAGTTCTGCTGTTGTTTCTATCCAGCATTTTGCAGGAAACTGCTAATTATCAAACAAAGACAGTTGAGCCAACTAGCTTCATCTGGAGAAAAAGACAGAAGATTACTTTAAATAAAAAACAGTTGCTTCTGGAAATGACCATCGACAAGAATGGCAGAGGACTGAGAATCTCCCTTTTGTGGAGAGGAAGGGGAGTTCTCCATTGAATAGAATATATGATATTTATCTGTATGGCATTATCAAATAACTGCTATTTATGCTGAAAGTGTAAGTCTGTTCCTTAGAAGGAGATATAAAAGGATTTGAGGATGGTCTCTCCACTCAAATATGGAAGAAGGGCTTCAAACTACAAAGAAGACAAGAGCTGAAGAGGTAAGTGAAGGCTGGCCTGTTAGAAAATTGGAGGGTGAAAGAATATCTTACAGAGTGAAAAGGAAAGAAATTGGGGGTATGTTGGAACCTCTGTGTACTGATCTGAGAGAGCCAGATGTTAAAATTTCAGTCTGAATATTTATGCCACAGAAATTGGCAAATGCTATAAATCAGGGCTTGATTTATTGTTTTGGTGATTGCCTAGATTTAAGAAATTGATGGAAGAAATGTTAATAATGCAGATTAAATTTAAATGTGTGCCATCTATACTTTTTTTTAATGAAGAGCTGATTGTTAAACATTTATCAGCACACCAATGAAGATCAACTATTAAACATTTAGACTTGGGGAAGAGATAGGAGGCTTTCCATAATAGAGCCAGCTGAACCCTCTGAGAAATTAGCAGCTACTTTTTAAAAAATTACATTTTGTTTTTAAGAATTAGTGAAATCTATTTTCCTTTTCCTATCTCCAACCTCATTAGAAAAGAAAATATTAAAAAATTGCAACAAATATGCACAGTTAAGAGGAACTAATTCCTATATTGACCATCTTCAAAAGCAAAATCTCGGTGAGCACCCCAAGTCTATCACTTCTCTGTCATGTGATAAATAAAATGTTTCCTCATTTGGAATCATGGTTGGTCATTATATCAGTTAGAGTTCTTAAGTCTCTAAAAGTTGTTTTTCTTTATAATTTATTATTACATAATTTTTTTCTCCTAGTTATCACCTCATTTTACACAAATCTTTCTTGGTTTCTCTGAAACCATCTCCTTCATTTTTCCCTAATTACATGTAAAAATGATGTTTAACATTCTTAAAAATTTTTTTTTTCAGTTCAAAATTCTCTTTCCTTTTTTCCTTTTCCTCTTTCTCCAGACAGCAAGTAATCTGATATTATGTGATACATGTGCAATCATGTGAAACACATTTCTATATTAGTCACTTTGTGAAAGAAAACTCAAACTAAAAAAATTAAGTGATAAATAATATGCTTTGGTTTGCATTCAGACATCTTCAGTTGGAGGTAGATAGCCTTTTTCATGGTGAGTTTTTTGGGATTGTCTTGTATTGCAGAGAACAGCTGATATTCACAGTTGTTTATTGTACAATATTGCTATTAATGTGTATAATATTCTCCTGGTTCTGCTTACTCCACTCTTCATCAGACTTTGCGAGTCTTTCCAGATTTTTCTGAAAGCATTGTGCTTGTCATGTCATTTCTTATAGCACAATAATATTCTTTTACAATCATTTACCACAACTTGTTTAGTCATTCTCCAATTGTTGGGACATCCCTTCAACTTCCAATTCTTTGTGATCACAAAAAGAGTTATAAGTATTTTTGTACAAATATGCCCTTTTCCCTTTAAAAAAATCTCTTTGGAATATAGACTTCGTAGTGGTATTGCTGGATCAGAGGGTATGCACAGTTTCATAGCCCTTTTGGCATAGTTCCAAATTGCTCTCTGGAATGGATGGATCAATTCACAAACCCACCAACAGTTGTTAGTGTCCCAACCCTTTATTTCTTAAAGTGTTAGTTACATCATTTTCCTATGCATAACTTTTTTTTATTCATACTTCAATTTGTGTGTACTCACTTAGTTTCTGTTTCTTTGACAGAATGAAAAAAGCTGATATAAGAATTTTTGTACCTATAGGACCCTTTCTTCTTTGATCTTCCTGGGGTATAGGTCTAGTAATGGTAATGCTGAGTCAAAGGTATATACAGTACTTAACAACTCTTTGTGCATGGTTCTAAATTGATTTCTAGAATGGTTTTTACTAATTCTTAGTTCTGCTTACAGTACCTTGTGTTAATGTGTCTGATTTCCCAAAGCCCCTATTTTTCATTTTCCTTTTTATCTTCTTTGTCAATCTGATGGATATGCAGTGAAACCTCAGAGTTACTTTAATTTACACTTCTCTAATTATTAGTGATTTGAACCACTTAAAAATATGTTGTTAAAAGATCACATTATTTCTTCATATCTTTTCACAATTTATTCCTTAGGGAATGACTCTTAGAAATTTGATTCAGTTTCTTATATATTTTAGAAATAAGACCTTTATCAGAAAAATTTGCTGCAAAGAACCCCACCCCACTTATCTGTTTCCCTTCTAATTTTAGTTTGATTGCCTTTGTGCAAATCATTTCAATTTTATATAATCAAAATTATTTCTTTTATCTTCTATGATCTTCTCTATTCTTTGGTTATGAACTCTTACCCTAATTATAGATCTTAAATATAATTTCTTCCTCACTCCTTTAATTTGTTATGTCACACTGTGTTTCTAACTCACACACTTATGGAGAGTTTATTTTGGTTTATGCTATAAGAGAAATTAATTTTACCATATTTTTTGTCAAATCATGAATTTTTACTTCAGTAGCTATATAATGCTTCAGAATCTTTTGGTTTATCATTCTATATAGGTCATGTTGAATGTTATCAACCTATCTGTTCCATTGATCAACCTTTCTATTTTTCCTAGTACTAAATAATTTTTATGATTACTGCTTTGTAGTATAGTTTGAAATCTTTACTGCTATGACTCTTTCCTTCCCACTTTTTCCTTATTTTCCTTAGGACTCTTGATATTTTGTTCTTACAGAAGAATTTTTCTTTGTTATTTTCTTTTAACTCTATTAAGTAATTCATTAGCAGATGATTGGTTATGGACTTGAATAATTAAATTAGATAGTATTGTCATTTTTGTTATTTTGGTTTAGTCTACCCATAAGTAATTAATAATTTTCTTATATTTACCCCTGTTATTTGTATAAAGACTTTCATAGCTATATTAATATAGTTCCTTTTGGTGCCTTCACAGTTATATTTCCAAGTATTTTCCATTTTCTATAGTTACTTTAAATGGAATTTCTCTTTCAATTCAGCTAAATATACAGCAATGCTGGTGATTTATGAGGGTTTATTTTATGTTCTACAACTTTTCAGAGGTTATTATTTATTTTCATGAATAATTAATCAATTAAAAAATCCTTAATTTCTGCTTTAATAACAACTGTAGGTCAGAAGAGGTAGGCAAAGGGAGTTAAGTGACTTGCCTAGGATCACACATCTAAGAGGCTAAATTTGAACCCAGATCCACCTGACTCCAGGTCTCATGCTTTATGCACTGTGCCACCTAGATGCCCCTAAATTAATCAACTCTGTAGGGTTCTCTAAGCAAACAAACATACCATCTGCAAAATTGATAATTCTGTTTCTTTGTCTAGGCTTACTCCATTATATTGCTTTTGTTATTGCCAGCATTTCTAGTGCCATATCAAATAGTAGGTGGTGATAATGGACAATTATTGCTCTATCCCTGATTTTATGTGGGAAGGCTCAATTTGATCTCAATTATTTGGTTTTAGAGAGATATTACTTATTTTATTAAGAAAAATTCCATTCATTTCTTTGTTTTCTAATTTTGTAAAAAATAGAAATGGATGCTATATCTTGTCAAGTTTTTTCTTGCATCTATTGATGTTATCAAATTATTTTCATTTTTGTTATTAATATTTTCCATTATATTATTTTCCTAATATTGAACCAAATCTATTTGAGCATAAATATACAAAAATAGTTTGTAATCTTTGTAATATATTGCTGAAGTCTTCTTGCTAATATTTTATTTAGAATAATTGCATCAGTGTTCATTAGGGATATTGGTCTATAGTTTTCTTTCTCTGTTTTGACTATAATTGACTTAGGCAGCAAGACCATATTTGTATCATGGAAGGAATTTAGTAGGACCCTTTCTTTTCTTATTAAAAAAACAGCTTGTATAATATCACCTTTATTTTGGACTATTTGATAGAATTCTTCTATTAGAACAAAAACCATTCATCTCTTTCACTCTTTTTCTGGATCTTCTTCTTTCTCTCCAGACTTTTCCACCACATCCTAGCAACCTTCTCACCCTAAAAGATGCCTCTTACTCTGCATCCTTCTCACTTTGGAAGACATTGCTTCTCTTATGGCCTCCTCATATTGATTCATATTCCTAGTCATTGAGGTCTTTGAGGAAGTGTCCAACCCATTCAGAATCAATCTCTCTATCTCTGTCTCTGATTCTGTCTCTATCTCTTTGTTTGTCTTTCTGTCTGCCTGTCTGTCTCCATCTATGTCTGCCTGCCTGCCTGTCCAATCCCTTCTTTCTTAGTCCCTTATGATTGATTGTATTTAATGTTTTATATCTTTCTTGACTCCTGAGTTAGTATTTCAAAGTTTCTACCAATCTCTGTTCCTTACATCAGGAACATTTAAAAGTTACACATTTCATTAATATCCATTTTCCTCTTTGTAGGAAGATGCTAATTTTTGCTGAGTAATTTATCTTGGTTGTAATCTTATATCTTTTGCCTTATGGATTATTATATTCCAAACTTTCCATTTCTTTAATTGTTGAGTACTAAATCTTCTGTGATCCTGATTGTCTTCTAAGCACTAAAATAGTTTCTTTCTGGATGCTTGCAATTTTTTTTATATGGAAAATCTAGGCTATGATATTCTTGGAAGTTTTCATTTTGGGGTTTCTTTCAGTAGGTAATTGGTGAATTTTTAAAAGTTTCACTTTGTTTTCTGGTTCTAATTGTTCTGGCTAGTTTTCTTCAGTTGTTTCTGGAAATAAGATGCCTATATTCTTTTTTACTTTTGGGTATCACTCTCAGATAGTCCAATGATTTCAAAATAATCTTTCCTTGATTTATTTTACAGGTGAGTTAAATGAAAAAAATTAATTTAGGTCAGTTTTTATATGAGATATTCTTCTTAATTTTTAATCTTTCATCTTGGTTTTAAAGTTTCTTTTTGTCTCACGAAATCACTAACTTTTATTTGGTCCATACTAATTTGCAAAAAGTCTAAAACTTGGGTAGTTTTGTACTTCTTATAATAAGGTATTCATTCTCTTTCCAAGACTTTCTTCCATTGCTCTTATTTCCCCCCCTCCCCCGCCCCGGGTTTTCATTTATTAAATTAGATTCTAACTGTTTAAAAAATCTGTTTTTCCCAGTAATTCTAGTTCAACTTCTGTCTAAGCTATATTTTTCTTTGACCCTTTGCTTATAAATCTTTTGTAATTATTCTCTTCTACCTTTGTCTTGGGCATCCCTAAAATCATAATAATGTTCTAGGTTGTAATTTTTTTTGCACATTCTCCTGGCATTACTTCTTCTTCTTCTTCTTCTTCTTCTTCTTCTTCTTCTTCTTCTTCTTCTTCTTCTTCTTCTTCTTCTTCTTCTTCTTCTTCTTCTTCTTCTTCTTC
>NC_058131.1:431893051-432041608 GCF_016433145.1 Gracilinanus agilis
AAATATGTGGCCGCCAGGAATCAACAATTTAGGTTGATTCCGTAATTAAATCAGACCCAAGTCAGCATCGGGTTGAAGAGTTTATTTACAGTCTGGTAGGTAAAAAGTAGGAATAAAGAGAAAAAGGGAGAGGCTAGTCCAGGCCTTTGGCCTGGACTGAGAGAGAAGAAGGTTATAAAGCTTAATAAATGAAGCTGTAAGCCACAAGGCCCAACAGCCAGATAGGCAGAGTTTAGAAGCGGCCCAGGTAGGCCAAGGAAGTCAGCCTAACTTACCCACGTGACAATATAGAGCGTAATCTGTCTGTGGTCTCAGGAGAAGCTTCTTCTTCCAGTTCGAGATGGCAACTGCCCCCACAGGAAGTTCACTCACTTACTTAAAGAGATCGTGTCTTTCATCACTTCCCGTGGGTCCACCTCTAATTCAGATGGACAAATGGCAATTTCTACATTGATTTGGACTGCCCAAAGGGCAGTCCCTTACTCTTGATTTGTTACTTATTGTCACGTGTGGGTAACTCATCTCCCCTCCCCACCAAGGGAGGTGAGAGTGACATCATTAGCACGCCTGGGTTGAATAGAATTTTGACTATTAATGGGCTCGAGCTAATTCTATTTATACACTGAGGCCGGATTTGAACCTAGGACCTCCTGTCTCTAGGCCTGACTCTCAATCCACTGAGCTACCCAGCTGCCCCCGGCATTACTTCTTGAATTTGTACTTTATATTAGAGCCAGGGTTTCTGAACTTCTTGAGGAAAGAATTTGGCTCTGCTTGCACATGTTTTATATTCTCTTAGGTCTTACTGCTGCTTTCTCAGCATTTTGAGTGGTATATTATTCAAGGATCTTAGGGATAGCTGAAACTTGGGACCTGCAAAGTTTCAGTGCAACTGAAGCTATTTGATTCAGGGTGAAGTATGATCCTTGCCTTCTTGATCTGAGCTTTTCAAAGTCCCTGCTTTAGGTCGAGATCTGAACAACACAACTATGGGCTTGATGCTAGTTGAAGCCTTAGTAGACTGTGTCTGGCTTAGCTACTATCAGGTAGCTGGAAGGTCCTGCAGTTTCAGAGTAGCAGAGTTGCAGATTTTCCTTTAGTCTCATCTCCTTGCCCTTCTTATTTTGCTACAGGTTTCAGATTGAGATGGAGGCTGGATCTGATACCCTGCTCCTTCCAGGATCAGTCAATTAGCTGCTTCTCTTTTCTATTCTTGCTCCTTACTTAATACATAGTCTCAGGCCTGATTATTCTGTGTCTTGGTACACTGGTAGATGCATGTTGCTTCCTAAGTTCTTGCTGGATGTTAGACCC
Source organism: Gracilinanus agilis (assembly GCF_016433145.1). Taxonomy (NCBI): domain Eukaryota; kingdom Metazoa; phylum Chordata; class Mammalia; order Didelphimorphia; family Didelphidae; genus Gracilinanus; species Gracilinanus agilis. Next base: position 431,894,366 of record NC_058131.1, read on the forward strand.
AGATCTGGGTTAGGAACCTTCATGGTGTCATCCCCTCTTTACTTGACCTCAGACCTCTTCTTGTTCTAGTGCACAGCCTAGAGCTAGAATGTTCCAAATGGAACTCTCTTGGCTAGTTGTCTGTCACCCTCTACTTAAGAAATTTACTATGAGTTTTCTTTGGATTTCTTGCTTCAGATTTGATCTCGTGGGGCTTCTAGATCTTGCTGGATTAGTTGGGGGTAGAGTGGGAGCTGGGCTGTTATGTTTCCTCTTATTCAACCAACTTGGTTAGCAAATGTTTTTGCTCCAAGAATTGATGACGTGAACCCACAAATGCTGTCAGAAAAATTTAGGAAGTATTAGAGGAAGAAGACATTAGTAGGGGCTTACCTATAGAAATTAGTAACTTTTGTAGATAAGTATCAAGGAAGCTATTTGATGACTTGACTTTGAGAATAGGGTGTCTTCCCCTTATGCAGGGACTTGCATCTGGAATATGATTGGGAATGTCACATAAATTGTCAAGCCTGATTATCACTGTTTGCTTCCATCAGTTCATATGTGGATCAATAAAATGGTTTCTAAGAACCTAGAAAATCTTGCTAGAGATAAAGAAATCCTAGACAAGAAAATGAAAACCGTAGGTACTTTTTGGTAATATTTTCATCACTTTTGCCATTTGAAGACAGACTACTTAGAAGAGAGGTAGATTTAGAAATTGGGAACAGTTGGTTAAGGTAGATAGCATCTTTAAATAGTGTTTTGATTTCTGGACCAGGGCTTAAAGTGAGGAAAGCTGAGTAGAGTTGCCCAAGAAGAGAGTGTACCTAATGAAAGTTGGTGAGAATTTATTGGCCTAGATCTTAAAAAATTTGATTGAAAGAGCTTTAAACTAGAAAGAGAAATGGATTATGTGTATCTACCAATCTTCTATTCTAGATATAATAAAAAGTAGCTATAGAATAGGAATAATAGCAGTAAAAAGTTCCAGAATTTACAGGCTACAAAATATAAGGAAGGAACCATCAATAACACTCCTGGTTTCAAGGTGTCTCTACACAAATATGGAAAGTATAGGCAACAACTGTGATGAATTTAATGTAAAGAGGCAAATTCAACTTCACAGTTTGTACTGAAACTTAGTTGGATGGGATTTGTAATTAGAACATGATTCTGGGAGGATATATTTTATTCTAAAGAAACAAAATAGATTAATGTGTGTGTCTATGTGTACTCATGTAAGCAGAGTATTGTTATATATTGAGAAAATGTACTTTCAATATTAAATCCAGGGGCTAGAGGGGGAAAGCATGGAGGAGAGTATATACATAAAGATCAATGAAGGGAGAAAACACTTTCCACCCCAGGAATTTTTTTATGGATAAAATATAGAACCCTAGACAGAAAGAGGAAGTAGGTGAGAAATTCAGAAAATGGATTATTAACCTGGTGTGGAAGCATGACAACTCTATGTGGGGAAACACCGATTATCCATATCTGCTAGATCTCTGATTGATAAAAGAGAGGGAGCTAATAAATGTTTGGCTTATTGTAATGATATTTTCTTCTTTCAACAGACTGAAGAGAGGAGGAGAACTACTGTTGTAGTACTGTCAAAAGGGAGAAATTGATTGCTGAAGAAGAGCTAGGATAAAGAAATGCCCTAGAAATATTACTACCTTCCATTTTAGATTTTTTTGATCAAGAAAAGAGCCAATCATAAGTTCTGATTCTCAGAGCCTAGATTTCAACAATACTCAGAGAAAGGGCAGGTAAGATCCATGGGCTTAATTCTACAGGAAAGTTATTCCAGGTGGAATGGGAAGCATTTAAGAGTTAAATCCTGAAGACATATATGAAAATAATTTGGATGAAGCGGAAAAGATTTATCATGTGGATGCACAGTGAACTTATCTACCAACAGAAAGTATAAAAGTCATGTAAAAATTTTAAAAGCAAGATATGGAGGATGAATTAAAAAAATACTGAACTATCCTGAAAGAATAATGTCCAGATCATTAAAGCTCATAACAGACTGAAAAAAGATAATGAAAAGGGCATTAAAAAAACCTTAGGGCAATGATGGGCAAACTACAGCCCGAGGGCCAGATGTTGCCCCCAGAAATGTTCTATCCCTGGCCCAACGTTATTCCTAATCAGGCAATTACAATGAGTAGGATACAATACAATGAAACTTCAAAAGAGTTGCCTCAGAAACAGACTGACAGATGAGCATTTCCTTTCCTTTGGCCCCCCCTTTAAAAAGTTTGCCCATCACTGCCTTAGGAAAAAGAGGAAGGTCAAAGAAAGGACAATAATGTACATAGTATTAACAGTTTACAATCTGCTTTTATATCTGTTATCTCATTGGATTCTTATAACAAAGTCATGATGTACATAGTAGAAGTATTATTTATCCTTATTTTAAAGATGAGATTTTTGAGGAAAGGGGAATGGGCTTGCCAATGGTTACACATCTAGCAAGCTGCAAAATAGAACTGAAGTTGTTTTCTCTCCAGATTGGGTGCTTCACCATACCAGTTTTCCCAGGGGAAAATTCTTTTCTCCTTCATTCAGCCTTTTTTGGGGACTCAAATTTATTTAACTGAAGAAAATCTTGGGAGTGAAGTGGGTTTTATAGCAAAGCTTCATTACTGGCAGTGCTGGCTCATGTGTCTAGCTATGGCTAAAGAGATACTAGTAGTATCTCTTTCTAGTAGTCTGGGGCTGAAGTGACCACCGATTAATAGTGAAATGCAGTAGAGAACAGTGTGATGACATCCCTCTAGGACATCAACAATCCTGCAAGATTTGGAAGTTCAAGTGTTTCCTAGGTCTATTCTCTCCACATGAATTTTCTGGCTACATGAATTCATGGCTCATGTCCCTTCATACATGTTCCTTAACCATACTTTTTTTTACTGGTATGTCTTCCATGAATGGTCTCTGGTTACATGGGTTCCATGTGGCCAGGACGAGAGGTACATTGTACAAAGGATGTTTGACCACTCTTTCCCTTTCTTTCTTTTTTTTTTTAAATAACAAATTTCCACATGAGTTTTCTGAAGTTATCCCTCTTTTATCCCTCTTTTCTTTCCTCCCCTCTCCCAGAGTTGGCAGGCAATTCAATATGGGTTATACATATATTATCACGCCAAATATATCTCTATATTATCTATTTTTGTAAGTGAATAATCTTATAAAATCAAAACCCCAACACATATACCAAAATAAATAAGTGATATGTTTCCATCTGTATTCTTACTCCAACAGTTCTTTCTCTGGAGGTGGATAGCATTCTTTTTCATAAGTATATCAGAATCGTTCTGGATTATTGTATAGCTGTTAGTAGCAAAGTCTGTCACTTTTCATTGTTGCACAATATTTCAGTTACTATGTACAATGTTCTCTGGTTGTACTTATTTTACTCTGCACCAGTTCATGTAAAAAAGTCTTTTCAGTTCTTTCTGAAATCATCCCGTCGATCATTCCTTATAGCACAATAGTATACCATCATCATATACCTCAGTTTGTTCAGCCATTCCCCAGTTGAGGGATATACCTTTAGTTTCTAGTTCTTTGCCACCACAAATAGCAGCTATAAATATCTCTTTGGGTTATAGACCGAGTAGTAGTATCAAAGGGATACCATTCCTTTATAGCCCTTTGGGCATAATTCTAAATTATTCTTTTTGAAATCCTTCAAAATGGTTGGATCAGTTTATAACTACACCAGCAATGTACTAGCATCTCAATTTTGCCATATCCCCTTTAACATTTATCATTTTTCTTTACTGTCATATTTGCCAATCTGATAGGTATGAGGTGGTACCTCAGAGTTGCTTTAATTTATATTTCTTTAATCAAGAGTGATTTAAAACATTTTTCCATATGATTATTGGTAGCTTTGATTTCTTCATCTGAAAACTTCTTGTTCATAGCCTTTGACCATTTATCAATTATGGAATACTTAATTCTTTATATATATTGTGAGAAATGAGACCTTCATCAGAGAAATTTGTTATAAAAATTTCCTCCTAGTTTGTTGTTTCTCTTTTAATCTTGATTGCATTGGTTTGTTTGTATAAAACTTTTTTATTTAATATAATCAAAATTATTCATTTTATATTTTGTAAAGTTCTTTATCTCTTGCTTGGTCATAAATTCTCCCCTTCTCTGTAGATCTGACAGGTAGACTATACTATGTTCCTCAAATTTACTTATAATATTCTTTATGTTTAAATCATATACTCATTTTGACCTTATCTTGGCATAAGTCAGTGATGGTGAACCTTTTTGAAGACAGAGTGCCCCCCCACCTGAGTGCCATGTCCCTCCCCAGAGACCAGAGAACTGTGCCTCTCCCCAATATTAAGTGCTGGGTGTGCACTGGTTCCCACTTTATCCCACACAGGGAGGAGAAAGCTCTCTCATTGGGCTGCTGGGCAGAGGGGTAGGTGAAGTGAGGAATGTCCTCAGCAAGTGTATAGAGGGGGAGGGGTGTGGCCTGAGCTCTCTGCTCCCCTCTAGCTCTGCCACCTGTGAGCCTCCCACCTTACCCTCTCCCTGTGTGCTCCCATTGGGCTGCTGGGCAGAGGGGCAGGTGAAGTGAAAAAATGTCATCAGGCACAGTGAAGAGGGGAAGGGGAGTAGCTCTGCCTGAGTCCCTCTGCCTTTCTAGTAAGGAACTTGGTGGGGGTGTGTGTGGCTGCATGCCCACAGAGAGTGCTTTATGTGCCATCTTTGGCACCCATGCCATAGGTTCACCATCACTGGTATAGGGTGTGAGATATTGATCTAAACCTGATTTTTGCCATATTGTTTTCCAATTTTTCTAGCAGTTTTTGTCAAAAGGTGAGTTCTTATTCCAAAATCTGGGATTTTGGGGTTTATCAAACACTAGACTGTTGAGGTCATTTTTCCCTAGTCTATTCAATTGATTCACCCTTATATTTCTTACCCAGTACCAGATTATTTGGATGATTACTGCTTTATAGTATAGTTTAAGATCTGGTGTCACTAGGCCACCATCCTTTATATTTTTTCCCATTAATTCCTTTGATATTCTTGATCTTTTGTTCTTCAGATGGATTTTGTTATTTTTTTTCTAGTTCTATAAAATAGGTTTTTGGTAGTTTAGCATGGCACTGAATCAAATTAATTTAGGTAGGATTGTAATTTTTACTACATTAGCTCAGCCTACTTGTGAGTGTAATTAATATTTTTCCAATAGTTTAGATGTAACTTTATTGGTGGGAAAAGTATTTTGTAATTGTGTTCCTATAATCTCTGTGCTTATCTTGGCAAATAGATTCCCAAGTATTTTGTATTGACTCTAGAGTGATTTTAAATGGATTTCTCTTTCTAACTCTTGTTGCTGAGCTTTGTTGGAATATATAGGTATCCTTGGAACTTTGCTAAAGTTATTATTTTAATTAGTTTTTAGTTGATTTTCTAGGATTCTCAATGGGATATATTTTGGTTTATTATGAAGAAATAAGGATGTGCACATTCCTAATGTGCCAGAGATGTTTTATTTGCGTTGTTGAATCGACAGAGTTCAACATCGTCTTATATTGGTCATTGTAGTTTATTTGGGATTGTTTTGAATCCAAGAATTGAAGATTCATTATATCAATGGGATACATTTTGGTTTATTCTGAAGAACTGAGGATGTGGAACACTCCTAAAGTGTCAGGGATGCTTTATTTGCTTTGTTGAATTGATAGAGTTCAACATTATCTTAAAATGGTCATTCTAGTTCATTTGGGAACATTTTGAATCCGAGAATTGAAGATTCAGGTCACTCTAGGATTCTCTAAGTATACTATCATATCATCTACAAAGAGTGGTAGTTTAGTTTCCTCATTGGCTATATTAATTCTTTCAATTTCTTTTTTTCTCTAATTGCTAAAGTTAGCATTTCTAGTATAATATTAAATAATAGTGGTGCTAATGGGAATCTTTGCTTCACTCCTGATCTTATTGGGAAGACTTTTAACCTATCCCCATTGCAGATAATGCTTGCTAATGTTTTAAAATACATACTACTTATTATTTTAAGGAAAAGGCCTTTTATTCCTTTGCTTCCTAGTGTTTTTAATAGGAATGGATGTTGCATTTTGTCAAAGGCTTTTTCTGCATTTATTAAGAAAATAATGTTATTTTTGTTAGTTTAATTATCGATATGGTCAGTTATGCTGATCTTACTACCTATTATTTCCTCAGAGTGCATGAGTTTTTCTGCTCTGATGAACAAGAAAACTTATGAATCTATTGCAATAAAAATCTTTTTTTGGTTAGATAAGAGATTTATTATATTTGTTCTTAAAATAAAAGTTTCATAATTAGTGGGTAATTTAATAACACATTCTTTGGACTGTTTTTTTTCATAAAGCAATAATAAATCAAGTAAAGCAAATAAGTAAATCATAAAAATGGGAATTTTTGAACTACAGTAAAAATAGAAAGTGCTACACTGAATATTTTCCAAAGGTACTCATAGGAGATAGGAACCACAAGGAAGAATAGTCAGTCAATAAGCATTCTTTAAGCACCTACTATGTGCCATTCACTGTGCTAAGCCCTAAAAATATAAAGAAAAGTCAACAGCCTAAGATGAGTTGGAAATAATCAACAGAGCACAGGCACTAGAATTAAGTGGAATTAAGAAGAGCAAACCTCATTAAAAAGAGAGGAAATACAGACTATTTTGTAATACAGAGTGCAATGGAAGGCATTGAAGAATCATAGATTTGGAGTTGAATGGGACTTGGAAGACAACTAATTCAGCTCATTTTGTAAATGAGGAAGGAGAGGTTTGGAGAGGTTGAGAAACTTCAGCAAGGTCATAGAGATAGTAAGTAGAGCAAAAATTCCAACCTAGGTACTTGGATTCCAAATCCAGCACCCATTCTACTGTATCATGATGCTTTGAATGAGTAGACTAGATATTGGGAGACAAGTTCTGACCTTATCTACTAGATGCTTTGTGACTGTTGGCAATTTACTTAATTTCAAATAAAAGGAGGGGATTGGGGACTTGATAAACCAAAAGAATCCACATGGACACCAGCAAAGATCTTAAAATGGTACAAGATCAAAGAATGATCAAGGAGGAGAAACTACAGTAGACCTTTTCATTCAAACTGGGACTGTACAAAAAAAAAATAGCCAAAAGCCTGAACGCCTTCTCCAATGTGGAAACCTGCATGAATACAGCTAAATAAGTCAAACATAATTAAACATTTATTTTTCCTTTTTCACTTTTATTTTTAAATATTTTTCCATGTTTATATGATTTATTTCCTTTCCCTCCCCTCTTCTCTCCACCTCCCAGAGCCGACAAGCAATTCCACTGGGTTATACAAATGTTGTCACTTTGATACCTATTTCCATATTTTTCATTTTTGCTATACAGCGGTTTAAAAAAAATTTTAAGGCCTAAATTCCAAATTATATACCCATATATACATGTGATAAGTGATGTCATATGTTTCCCTTTTGCATTTGTACTCCCATAGTTCTTTCTTTCAATGTGGATAGCATTCTTTTAGATAAATCCTTCAGGAGTGTCTTGGCTTGTTGCTTTGCTACTAGTAGCAAAGTCCATTACATTGGATTTTCCCACAATGGTTTACTTTCTGTATACAATGTTCTTCTAGTTCTGCTCATTTCACTCTGCATCAGTTCATTGAGGTTCTCCCAGTTCATATGGAAAACAAATCATCATTTCTTACAGCACAATAGTATTCCATCATCATCACCTACCACTTTCATTCCCCAATCGAGAGACACCCTCTCATTTTCAATTTTTTGCCACCACAAAGAGCGTGGCTATAAATATTTTTGTACATGTATTTTCCCCTATTTTCTTTTCTCTCTGCATCAATCACTGAAGGTCATTCCAGTTTACATGGAATTCCTCCAGTCCATTACTCCTTTTAGCATAATAGTACTCCATCACCAACAAATCAATAGATACCCCGTCATTTTCCAATTTTTTGCTACCACAAAGAGTGCGCTATAAATATTTTCGTACAAGTTTTTTTCCTTATTATCTCTTCGGGGTACAAACCCAGCAGTGGTATGGCTGGATCAAAGGGCAGGCATTCTTTTAAAGCCCTTTGTGCATAGTTCCAAATTGCCCTCTAGAATGGTTGGACCAATTCACAACTCCACCAGCAGAGTATTAGTGTCCCAAATTTGCCACATCCCCTCCAACATTTATCACTTTCTTTTGCTGCCATATTGGCCAGCCAGATGAACTTTGTAATAATTTTTTCTAATTCTATAAAAAAGTGTTTTGGTAGTTTGATAGATAACTAATAGATAACTAACTGAATAACTAAATTAATTTAGGTAGAATTGTCATTTTTATCACATTAGCTTATCCTATACATGAGCAATTGATGTTTTTCCAATTGTTCAGATCTAATTTTATTTGTGTGAAGAGTGTTTTGTAGTTATGTTGATATAATTCCTGAATTTGTCTTAGCAAGTAGATTCCCAGGTATTTTATCTTGTCTAGAGTACTTTTAAATGGAGTTTCTTTTTCTAACTCTTGCTGCTAGGTTTTGTTGGAAACATATAAGAATGCTGATGATTTGTGTGAGTTTATTTTGTACCCTGCCACTTTGCTAAAGTTATTGATTTTACTAGTTTTTAAGTTGATTTTATTGGATTCTCTAGAGGCATACCATCATGTCATCTGCAAAGAGTTTTAGTTTAGTTTCCTCATTACCTACTTAGATCCCTTCAATTTCTTTTTCTTCTCTAATTGCTACTGCTAGCATTTCTAGTACAATATTAAATAGTAATGGTGATAATGGGCATCCCTGCTTCACTCCTGATCTTATTGGGAAGGCATCTAACTTATCTCCATTGCAGATGATACTTGCTGATGGTTTTAAATAAATACTGTTTATTATTTTGAGGAAAGACCCTTTATAATGCAAAAGATGCAAGAGAGATGTTTTTGCTCTTGCAGGGGGCCAACTGAAAACTTCTGGTAGTCAGAAGCCTTAGAATTCTGAGAGAAAGTTCAGTTGGTCCCTGATGCTTGAACAGAGTGGGAGGATCAACCAGAGCTCTATTTTGGCTTTCGGTTTGCTTTGGCCTGTACCTTGTCTTTGGACAATTTGTACCTAGCTAATTTCTCTGGACCTCTCCCTGACCTTCTCCATATTATTTCTCTGTTTTCCCTGCCTGTTTTCCTGGGGTTCTGGGAGGCAGGTGGCTTTAGGGTTTTTAGTTTTGTGGGTTTAGTTTTCCCCAATAGGCAAGTAGGACATCCTTGAATTCAAACTAGTCCTTTAGTATACCCTCTACCTTAAAAGCAGGCAAATCTTCCCAGGCTGAGAGAGCAGGTTCTCTCTCAGTTCTAAGCCATTCCTGTGACCCTCCCCCATTTTGAGTTTTTCCCTAGCAGTTGTCAGAAACCCCAATCCCCTCTCTCCTTCCAGACCAACACTGAAACATTAATAAAACCTTTGGTTACCTAATCAAACCCTCTGAGAATCTTTGTGTTGAAGAAATTAGGCAAGGGTGAAGGGGAAGGAATAATTCTCTTTTATTTTCTGAGGGAAACTGGAGGCGTCCATCTTGGGAGGAAGTAGTTGCCCAACACTTCCTACTGCATTCCTTCAGTTTCACTGACAGGGAGGAGCTTTGTGACTCCTCCTTTGAGGATTTGAGAAACTGACAAGAAAGCCCTCAAGTCAGATTCAAACCACTTCTGTCTGGTCCTATTCCTTGTGTCTGTAAAAGTACCTTTCCTGCCTGGAAGGGGTCAGCCTATTTCTACCCCAAAATCCTCTGTCTCTAGCCTGGGTGTCTAGTCTGTGTCAGCTGCCTCTCCTGAACACCTCACCCTGTACCCTTACCATCCTAACACCGCCTTGTCCATTCCTCCCTAAACCCAGCCATCTCTTTCATTCCTCTCCTATTACCTCAATCACCCTTTTACCCCTCCATCACTCAGCAAGGGAAGGAGAGCACCCTCTTAACTTTAGTGTACCCCCTTTTTTTATCCATTACACCTTCTATTCCTATATTTTCTAGTTTTTCAGTAGGAATGGGTGTTGTATTTTGTCAAAAGCTTTTTCTGCATCTGTTGAGGTAAACGTGATTTCTATTAGTTTGGTTGTTGATATGATCAATTATGTGGATGGTTTTCCTAATTTTAAATCATTCTTGCATTTCTGGCATAAATCCCACCTGGTCATAGTGAATAATCCTTGTGATAACTTGTTGTAGCCTTTTATCTAGTATTTTATTTAATATTTTTGCATCTATGTTCATCAAGGATATTGGTCTACAGTTTTCCTTCTCTGTTTTTGGTCTTCTTGGCTTGGGAATCAGCACCATATTTATATCATAAAAAGAATTTGATAAGACTCCTCTTTTGCCTAGTTACTCAAATAGTTTATCGAGTATTGGGATTAATTGATCTTTAAATGTTTGATAGAATTCACTTGTGAGTCCATCTAGCCCTGATAATTTTTTTCTTAGGGAGTTTTTTTTTGATGGCGTGTTCAATTTCTTTTACTGATATGGGACTATTTAAGTATTCTATTTCTTCTTCTGTTAATCTAAACAATTTATATTTTTATATTCACTCATTTCACCTAGATTGCCACATAATTGGGCAAAACAGTTCTTAATTTCCTCTTCATTAGAGGTGAGATCACCCTTTTCATTCATGATACTATTAATTTGGTTCTCTTCTTTATTTTTTAATTAAATTAACCAATACTTTATCTAATTTATTTGTTTTTTAAAAATACCAGCTCCTAGCCTTATTTATTCAATAGTTCTCTTACTTTCAATTTTATAAATTTATCCTTTGATTTTTAGTATTTCCAATTGGGTCTCTATCTGAGGGTTTTTAATTTGTTCTTTTTTTAGTTTTTTTAAGTTGCATGACCAATTCATTAATCTCCTCTTTCTCTTTTTTATTAATATGGGCACTCAGTGTTATAAATTAATTTTGATATGTTATTTCCTCATTGTCCTTTTCTTCAATGAAATCATTAATTGTTTCTATGATTTGTTCTTTAACCAACCAGTTTTGGAGAATCAGATGATTTAATTTCCAATTAATTTTTGATTTGCCTCAGCATGTACCTTTACTAATTATAATTTTTTGCAGTATGATTTGAAAAAGTCATATTTATTATTTCTGCTTTCCTGCATTTGTTCTCAATGTTTGTATGCCCTAGTACATGGTCAGTCTTTGTGAATGTTCCATGTGCTGCTGAAAAGAAAGTGTATTCCTTTTTATCCTTATTTACTTTTCTCCATATATCTATTAACTCTAATTTTTCTAAGATTTCATTCATATCTCTTATTTATTTTTTGGTTTGATTTATCTAGATCTGATAGAGGAAGATTGAGATCTCCCACTAGCATAGTTTTACTATCTATTTCCTCCTTAAGCTCAAATAGTTTCTCTTTTAAAATATGGATGTTACGCCATTTGGTGCATACATGTTGGGTACTGCTATTTCTCCATTTTCTATACTGACTTTTATCAGGATGTAATTACCTTCCCTAACTCTTTTAATCAGATCTATTTTTACTTTGGTTTTATCAGATATCATGATTGAGACTCCTGCCTTCTTTTTCTCAGTTGATGCCCAATAAATTCTGCTCTAGCCTCTTACCTTTACGCTATGTGTGTATACCTGCCTCATATATGTTTCTTGTAGGCAACATATGGTAGGATTTGGGTTTCTAATCCACTCTGCTATTTGCTTCCGTTTTATGAGTGAGTTTATCCCATTCACATTCAGAGTTATGATTGCCACCTGTGTATTCCCCATCATTTTGATTTCCTTTTTTAGTCCTGCCCTTTCTTCTTTCACTATTTCCTTCTACATCAGTATCTTGCTTTTATAAAATACACTTATTTTATAAAATATAAATTAATATTTATATTACATATAAGTATGTTTTTATAAAGTTATATTTTTATAAATTTATTATATATTATACAATTATAAAAAATATAAAATATTTTAAGAGATTGGAATAGCCAAAAAGAAATCCACTAGATATTGGCAAGTTATTTCCCTTTCTCAACCCTAATATTTGTACCATTTATCTCACTGAATCATATGGGGAAGGCACTGTGCAAGTCTTCTGATTTATCATATTAAATCAGAATGATTACTTTAAAAATAGCTTTTATTGATATCTTTTAAAACTTATTTATATTTCCCTTTATATGACCCCTTCCCTCCCTATAATGAAGATTTAAAAAGTGGGTGGGTGGGTAAGAATTCAGCAAAATAAAGACATCAAAAAATCTGAACATATGGATTGTTCTACTCAGGGCCCTCAGCTCTGTAAAGGTGGCTTCTCACACAGTTTGGAGTCCAGTCCTGACCTTTATGATTTTGCAACTTTCAGTTTTGATTGTTGAGTGGTTGTTCTTTCAATTTATAATATTATAGTCATTTAACATATTGTTTTCCTGGCTCTTATAACTTTACTTGTGACTGTGGACAAGTCCCTTCAATCTCTCTTTGGCTCAGTTTCCTCAACTGTAAAATGGGAATAAAAATAGCATGTATCTTATAGGGTGGTTTTGGAGTAACTCACATCTCTATCAGATTGGCCAGTATGACAGTAAAAGAAAGTGGTAAATGTTGGAGGGGATGTGGCAAAATTGGGACAGATGTATAGTTGGTGGAGCTGTGAACTGATCCAACCATTCTAGAAAACAATTTGGAACTATGCCCAAAGGGCTATAAAACTGTGCAAACCCTTTGATCCTGTAATACCACGCCTGGGTCTGTATACCAAAGAGTTTATAAAAAAAGGGGAAAGGACCTACTTGTACAAAAATATTTACAGCTGCTCTTTTTGTGGTGGCCAAGAATTGGAAATTGAGGAAATGTTCATCAATTAGGGAATGGCTGAACAAATTGTGGTATATGATAGTGATGGGATACTACTTTGCTCTAATAAATAATAAGCAGGATAATTTCAGAAAAACCTGGAAAGATCTATGTGAACTGATTCAGTGTGATATAAGTAGAACTGGGGGAGCACTGTATACAGTAACAGCAATATTGTACAATGATCAACTGTGAAAGACTTAGCTGCTCTCAGCAATACAGTGATCTGGGACAATTCTGAAGGACTTATGACAAAGTCCTGCAGAGAAAGAATGTTGAAGTCAGATGCAGATCAAAGCATACTATCTTTCATATTAGTTTTCTTATTTTGGGGTTTTGGTTTTATATGAGCATTCTCTTACAACAATGACCAATATGGAAGTATGCTTTGCCTGATAACACATGTATAAGCTACATCAAATTACTTACTATCTCCAGGAAGGGGAAAAGAAGGGAGGGAGAAAATTGGATCTTATAATTTTGGAAAACATGTCGAAAATTGTTATTGCATGTAATTGGGAAAATAAAATATTTTTGAATAAAAATAGTTAGATGTCTATGGGTTATTATTTTTTAAATCTCCTTAGGATTTATGCCTAGCAATGAAGTCTCTGGGCCAAAGAATATGTACAAAAGGATGTTTTTAGTCACTTTATTTGCATTATTCCAAATTGCTTTCTAGAATGGTTATACTAGTTCACAACTCTACCAGTAGAGTTGTCTGTCCTTCCAAATGACTATTCTGATGTTCTGTCCTCTTTGCTTACTAATTGGGTGTGAGGTGAAATTTCAGGGTTGTTTTGATTTACATTTCTCTTGTTATTAGTGATTTGGAGCTTTCTTTCATGTGGTTGTTTAATATTCACAATTCTTTTGAGAACTTTTCATATCATTTGACTATGACATATTATTTGGGGAATAATATGGATTATTATTATTAAGGCTTTCAGAGTTAAGTTTAGGAATTAGCTTAGTAAAAGCATAACTCCAGACTAACTTGCTTAAGCCTTCTTCCAAACTGAGGTAGGGATGCTGATTGAGCTACAGAGCCTTTGAAAATTTATTATGATGCTCAGGAATTCCTTGTACATACCAGATCTGGGAGTCTGAGAGCCAGACCACTGTGGCAAGAAGAAAATAAGGGGTGTTATCTTGATAGCTAGATAAGAGTTTCTTTTCACTTGAAGTTGTTTTGGGATTATTGTTTAGGAAAACCACTTTGCTTTGGCTCCCTCTTCTGCTTTCTCTTTCAGTCCTCTGATAAAATATCCCAAACATGGAGCAGTTAAAAGCAGCTATAAAACTGAGCAGAAACACGAATACTGGCGCTTATCATGAAGCATCTCAGAGAGCAGCCAGGCCTTCCGACTTCAAGTTTATTCCTCCTCTGTTTCACCTCAGATAATGTCCCATAAACAGCTAAGAGGGTCATTTTAAAGGTCTTACAGCCCTGGCTTCTTGTCCCTGCATCTTGTATCCATTCTTTTTTTTCTTCCAAGGCAACCAGATCTTACTTGGTCAGAGGAACTGGGGTCCAGCATTCACTGTTCAGCTATTTCTCCTGTTTGCCAGGTGTAGGTCAAGATAAGAAGGCAGAAGATGCCCTTTGGATTTTTTCCCCACTTTGGGGAACAGGAATTGATTACTGAAGCAGAGGTCAACTGGGAAGCTCTGCTCAGGTAATTAACCAGTTCCGCAAATGTGAGTAATACTAAAAATTTTTTGCCCTCTCATTAGCAAAGGGGAATGAATTTAAGATATTTCACTGAGGGTCATCTGAGATGATTTGATCTTAAAGTAAAGTATTTTTCATTCAGTTGCCTTGTTAAGCTTCTTGATGTTTGGGTATGTGTACAACTGGGGATGTGTGTGCATATGTATTGTTTCTATTCCCCTTTGAGGAAGGTAGAAAACTATCTCCCGTTTTCCCCAAGGGGACATCCTAGAACTGGACTTGTAGCTAATGTGTTCAACAAAGTGTTTCCTCTTGATTAATGAATGACAGCATGCTTATTACTATAATGTCCAACTTGACATGGAGCAGGGAAACCAATATGTGGGCATACCTATGGTTGAAGTCCCTAGTTCTTACAGACATCATGTTGCAAAGTTTTATTGGTACTTACACTTTCTAGAGGCAGTGTAACATAGTGAATAGACTTGGGGTCAGCAAACACTTGAGTTTAAGTCCTACCTCTGACATTTAGTAGTTGGATGACTACTGGTAAATCATGAAACTTCTTTGAGCCATAATTTCCTCATCTATAAAATAGGGATAACAATAGTGGCAGTATCTACCTCACTGGGTTGTCATGAGATTCCAAAAGGATAATGGATTTAAAATGTTTTAGAAATTGTAAATTTCTAAATACATCTCAGTTATTATTAAGATGTTTTGCTACCTGCTTTTTCTCCTTGACAGTCTTGGGAGCAGGCAGGGAAACTTTAGAGTTGAGGAAACTGCAGTCTACAGAAGGAAAGTGACTTGCTTAGGGTTACAGAGAATGTTAGTCATAGAGCCAATCATTGCATGGATATTTGTCCTACCTGCTTGCCTCTAGGTCTATGGGAAAGATCAGAGTAGATGATATGCTTAGTAAAGCTTTTTATTAGAATTGGCATTTTGGTAGGGCTTGAAAGTTCAACAAAGCACTTTACAAAATGATCTCATTGCAGCCTCTCCACAGTCTTGTGAAGTGGATGCTTTCAGGATTATTATTTCCCTTTTTCTAGATCAGGAAACTGAAGACCCTGAAAGTTAAGGATCTCACTCTCCATTTAGAGTCTAAATTTTAGACAGTAAGTTTCAGGGGTTGGATTTACCCAGCTCAGTGCTATTAATGATTGAGATCATAAACCAGGCTTAGGGTCATGGTTATTTTTGACTATAGGAGATAAGGAGGCAATGTCAGTCAGTAGAAGATTGGGATCTAAATCGCCTAAATTCTAGTCTTGGTTCAGCCACTAATCTGTAATCATGAGCAAGTCCCTTGTCCTCTTTGGGTCTCAATTTTTTCAGGTCTAAAATGAAAGATTGGACTAGATAATTTCAAAGATTCTTTCTAGCTCCAGTATTCTATGGTTCTGTAATAAATGTGGTGTGAAGAAAATACTTCTGTTTATAGTTTATAGTTAACCAGACAGGCCTCCCATCCAGTGCTTGGTAACTGACTCTAATAATTTACTTGCGTTCTTTAGAAGGAAGTGTGCTATTTTGCTGTAACACTGCTTCCCTCTGAAATGCAGATTTGGTTACTGCCAACTGTCAACTTCTATATGGGAGCAGGACCTGAGGAGAATGCCTGAAAATCATGGATGATGATGGAATGTGAGACTTTGTCAGGTCAGATGAAGGTCCTTGGAGCAGGTGAAGGTAAACTTCATAAAAAGAAGATCTTCTCTAGAGTGGTTTTTCTCAGTAGTACATTACTGTCAACCTTTACTGGGGTGATTGGTGGAGCAGTTGGGTGTGATGTTTGTAGGGTGAGGAGTATTGAATTTGGTGTTAGGATGTATGCTCAGATCTTGGTTCAGCCACTTGTTAACTTTGTGACTGTAGGTGAATTGCTTTGGATTCTCTGGATTTCAGCTTATTTATCTGTAAAATGGGGAAAATCACACTTTTACTTATATTACTGTGAAGAGAGCAGTTTGTAAACTTTCAATTGTTAAAATAGGTGTGTTGGCTTTTCCTCATGGTATTTCCAGCAAGGTCCTTCTCTGACGCCCCAGCATGGCATGGATGTAACCCTAGGTTCTTTTTTTTAAAGCTTTACCTTCTGTTTTAGAATCAATATTGTATATTGGTTTCAAGGCAGAAGAGTAGTAAGGACTAGGCAATGGGGGTTGTGACTTGCCAAGGATCACATAGCTAGGAAGTATCTGAGGCCAGATTTGAACCAGGACCTTCTGTCTCTCAGCCTGGCTCTTCATCCACTGAACCACATTGCTGTCCCTGACCCTGGGCTCTTGACATAAAATGAAGCTCTCTGAAGGCAGAGCCTTTTTCTTTTTCTTTTTTGTCTTTTGTATCCCCATTACTCAGGGCAGCTCTTTTTACAGGGTAGATGCTTAATAAAACTAAGTTGAAAGGAGCTGACAGTTGTGCTTGGAGAACTTCTAAACCAGAAAGGCTTGAGGAAGGACCCACTGATGATCTGGGCAGCTGTTGCTTGGAGGTCAATCTAACTTAGTGCTGAGAGAAGACTGACTACTAGAAATTGAACTTTTTGGGGCCACAATGCAAGAGACCAGCGGCTAAGGAGTTGGAGGGTGGTGTGATGATGTGCCTCATGGAGGGGCACCCCAGAACAGTGAAATCCCTAATCCTTGTAGAGTTAAAAAATGAGTATCTTAAGAACACTTTACCTGGGTAAATATGTTGAAGTTTTTCATTGTCTTTTCAAACCCATTCTTCCTTTGTTTCTCAGAGGACTTCTCCAGGCCTCTAAGTAAATCAAAAAATACTTTTGAACTCTATCATAAAAAGCCCAGTATGGGGTCATATTGTACTTTGTAAAAGAGATTCTTCTCCAACAGGATTCTCCCACCCTCAGTCCCATCCCTAACCAAACCAACCAAATGAACTTTCACCAACATTGTTTATCAATTTTTAGTGCCCTCCAATAATAATTTTTTCCATCATCTGGTCCAACCCCCTTCTACTTTTTGAGAATGTATTTTCTCTTTCTGGCCAGTTCTTCTTTTTGACTCTGGGAGTTTCTGTGGCCCTAGGGAATCTTTAAATTTTTTGTGTACTTCCAGGTAGGTTTCTTTTGAGATTCAGAAGGTAGGTGGATAAGGTAGGTATTCTTCTCCATTTGATGGATGAGGAGCCTGGGGTTCTGAGGAGTGAGAAGATTGCCTAACTGGGCACAGTGACCTCAATCCAGAGGCAGGAACTAGATTCCAAGTCTCCTAGTTTCCACATATCACGAACCACAAGATTTCTTTCTTCCAGCCATTTCTCCCTCTGGAAAGAAACAGAATCTAGAAAAGAATCTATTCTATCTCGTTGGGGGGGGGGGGGGGAGGGAGGCTGTGGCATGAAGGGGAAGGGCTCTGGGGTCCGTGAATGTGGTTTCAAATCCTACCCCTGACATTAACAACCCATGGGTCCTTGGGTAAGTGAATTAGCCTCCCTGGGCCTCGGTTTCTTCATCTTTAAATGAAGAGTTTGGACTTGATGGTCTCTGTCGTCCGTTCTGGCTCTGGATCTAGGATCCTAGATTGCAGAAAGTAGAGAAGGGAACTCAGAGCCAGAGAATACAGATAGGAACAGACTGGAGTATCTGCCCCCCTAGGAGCCAAGTTGTTGTGGCGGATCTGTCCCTTTGGCGGGGAAGAACACAGTCATTTCTTACACAGGCTCAGCAGTTGACAAAATGTTTTCACATCTATTGTCTCTGATGATCCTTATAACACCCTTGTGAAGGAAGCAGGACAAGGATTATTATCCCCATTTTGCCCAGGGGGAAAGAGGCTCAGACTGATTTAGCCTGGGTCACTCAGCACCAGAGTCAGCTCTAGAATCCGGGTCTCTCCATCCCTGGCTTTTACTGCTGCCCCAGGCTGGGGAAGGCTCTTGGGCCTGGGGTAGTGAGGTGTTTTTAAAGAGGCTCTTTGGATGGGCTTTTGTGGCTGCAATATATTTGAATTATTCTCACGGAGGAGTCTCTGTTTGGTAAACAAAATGAAGTAAACCTCAGCTCTAAGACAAATACAATTGACATCAGGGTCCTAGGAGGTTCAAAGGTTATTAGCACAAAACTGTCTATTTTGTTTAACTGAGGGAGCTGTATTTATTGCCCACATTAAGTCAGTGTCATCCCCCCACACAGACAGCTTAGGCTGAAGGCAGACCAGAGACGTTCTATTTACACTGAGCAGCAGCAGAGGCTAATTTGCCTGCTGGGAGATGCAAAAACAACTCCAGCCTCTGGCAAAGTTGCTTTATTGGGCCATTGGCCCTAGTCCAGGGTTAGAGTGTGGATTATGATCTAACCTGCATCGTGGGGTCATTTAAAGATCAAAGCAACAGAGGTGGGAACAATGAGAACATTTCACTTTGTTTTTAACTGAAGATGGTGGCAAAACGCTTGGGGCAGTATAAGGCAGTGGGGAATAGTAAGCATCAAAGTTTTTCTAGTAACATAGCAAAAGAGACTCCCCCCCCCCCCCCCCTGGAGAGTTAACATCCCTTCAGTTTAAGGAGAGGAGGCCACAGGCCCTGATTTTAGTCCTTCCCAGGTATCTCTGGCAGTGCCCTCGCCAATCCATCCAGGCTTATCAGCAGGTGATGTTGGTCAACTTGATGATGGATTTCTTAACATTACAAGTACCTGAGGAAAAGTAATTTAGGGCAGCAGCAGGGAGCAAGGTATCCAAAAGTCTCTGCCAGGAGGCAGTTACATGTGGGTTCCAAATTGCATATGAGAAGTAATTGCTGTGGTAATTAGCTAATTGAAAATGCCAAGAGCAGTGAGGGTGGAAGGGAGGGGGAGGATGTTAAGTCAGCAGTTGTGGGTGTGAGTGATTCCAGAGAAGAGAGACAAGAGGCTGCATCAAACGTTATGAAGATTTGAGGTTTGAGCCCAAAGCAGGAAACAGGCTCAGGTGTGGGGTCATTTCAAAAAGAAAGTAAGATGGCAGGATCCTCATGCTCCCTAGGCATCCACATGGGTGGTGGTCTTTCCCCAGCTTTCTTTGTTTTGTCTATACTTGTGATCTCATTGATCTAGGAAACTCCCTCAGTAGATACGAATCTGCAATTTATAATTGTAGGGAGTTGCCTGGGGGCATAGGGAGGTCAAGTGATTTGTTCATGGTCAAGCACCTAGGATTTGTCTGAGGCAGGACTTGAACTAAGGTTTTTGCCACTCCAAAACCTCAATTTCACTCCAACAGAAAAGAATACAAGGTCATAGATTTAGATCTGGAAGGGACTCCAGAGGCCTTGTAGTTTAACCTCGTCATTTTGCAGATGAGAAAATTGAGGGCAGAAGAGGTAGTGATTTGCCCAAGGTAACATGACTATTACATATTAGAGATGGGATTTAGACTAGGTTTTCTTGTGTCCAAGTCCAGTACACTATCTATTGGGCCGTGCTAATTCAAAGAACCTTGCCCATGTTCAATGCGGTTTCTGAGGGATTCACAAACAATAGGCTGATGCTATCAGGTGGAGGTGTTGGGGCAGTCCTAAGAGTTTCAAGCTATTCAGTTTTTACCCAAGGGGTCCAATGGTGTTTGTTGGGGTTTTTTTTGGAGGCTGACATAGGAGTCAGGGAAAAAAAAAAAAAAGAGAAGTAAGCTGGACTGGGTGACAGAAGATAATGTCCACTGATGAATGTGGCAGAGAATACTGAGACTTAAATGTGAAGATAAACTAGAAAGGGAGTTGGAGATACAACTAAGAGGGAACCTAAGGAGAGACAGCAGAGGGAAAAACTGGGAGGTGAGACACTGGGGGAACCATTCATCCAGAATGCCCATCAGGAGACAACATGTATTTAGGTGTTTCCAATTTGTGGCTTAGACTTGTTGGGGTGCCCATCAAGCTTTGTCACTTTGCTACAAGTTTTCTCCTGGAGGAAAGTTTTTTCTTTTTTTTAAATTTAGTTGGATGGAGACATGAAAGCTCTCCTGATGTATCTTGGCTGCAGGCCACATCTGACACCAGGCATTGAAAATTTCCCTCTGAAACATTGGAGGCAAAGTGTGTGTTTCTCCTCCCTTTCTCCCTCCCTCCCAGCTGTGTTATAAAGATGAACATGATAACATCTCTCAGAGAAAATGGAGGGGAAGAGCAGGATGTGGAGGAGACAGTGTGGATTTCTGCCATTGGATGATCTGGGCTTGGTGGGAAAGGAAAAACTGAAAAGTGAGATGGTTTGGGTGTGGTTCAGGTAGAAGGTCTTATAAAGAAGAGGATCTTATCTTGGAGGGTTATGGGATGAGGAGGCTCAACCCTTTCCCTGATGGGGGCCTGATGGCATTTAAGTCTAAGTGAAAGTCCAGAAGGACTCCTTATAAGATCTGGAAATTGAGAGTCTGTCTCTGCATTCAGGGTCCTATTGGCTGTGGATTTTGTGCCACTAACATATCTGTGACTTGGTTAGGTTCTTCGCCTCCTGGAGCTTTAGTTTCGTCATTTGGAAAAGAAGAAGATTGGATTAGGTGAGCTGTTGGAGTCTTGCAGGTGGAATGAATCTTTGGAGTCTACCCACAGCATAAGGAGAATCTACCAGGTGTCAGTCATCAGCCAAACCCCTCTGTAGTTTCTTAAAATGGCGTCCCTGTGATTTCTTTGCTCACCTAATTCTGGGCCAGATACCAGGCAAGAAGCTTCCACTTCTACATTAGCCTACATCTACTAAGAATGGCCAGGGAATGAAGTGTTCCCTTGAATTCAGAATTAATCAGAGAGCTGCCCTATGTACTTCCTTAATTTTTGTTGTTCAGTCATCTTAGTTGTGGCTGACTTTTTGTGACTCCATTTCGAGTTTTCTTGTCAAAGATCTTGGAGTGGTTTGCATTTTTTTCCAGCTCATTTTACAAATGAAGAAATGGAGGCAAACAAAGTGAAGTGTCTTCTGGGATCATACAGCTTTTAAGTATCTAAGGTCAGATTTGAACTCAGGAAGATGAGTCTTCCTGATTCTAGGCCTGGTACTCTGTTCACTATACCTCTTTCTTTCTTTCTTTCTTTCTTTCTTTCTTTCTTTCTTTCTTTCTTTCTTTCTTTCTTTCTTCCTTTCTTCCTTTCTTCCTTTCTTCCTTTCTTCCTTTCTTCCTTTCTTCCTTTCTTTCTTCCTTTCTTCCTTTCTTCCTTCCATCCTTTCTTCCTTCTATCCTTTCTTCTTTCCTTCCTTCCTTTTGCCTTCCATCTTAGAATCAATACTGTATATTGGCTCTAAGGCAAAAATGTGATAAGGGCTAGGCAATGGGAGTTAAGTGACTTGTCCAGTGTCACACAGTCCAGAAGTATCTGA
The DNA here is from genome assembly GCF_016433145.1 of Gracilinanus agilis. Taxonomy (NCBI): domain Eukaryota; kingdom Metazoa; phylum Chordata; class Mammalia; order Didelphimorphia; family Didelphidae; genus Gracilinanus; species Gracilinanus agilis. The sequence goes on from NC_058131.1 coordinate 431,916,246, forward strand.
GGCCAGAATTGAACCTAGGACCTCTGGTCTCTAGGCCCGACTTTCAATCCATGGAGCCACCCTATTCCCTGCTTTTCAAAGGGACCTCAGTAGAGAAGAAGCAGAGAGAGATACAGCATAGTACAATGGAAAGAGCCCTGGATCCACAGTGAGAGGGCCTGGGTTTGAACCTTGACTTTGTCACTTATACCTATATGACCTTATAAAGCTCCCCTGCCTCAGTTTCTTCATCTGTAAAAGAAAAGGATTTGGACTAGATGGACTCTGAGGTCCATTCTAGCTCTAAATTGATTATCCCACATTTACATTTTAATTTAATTTAAATCCTGCTTTTACTTTTTGATGATTTATTAGGAATTTTAGGTTAATATATACATATAAAACCTCATATTTAGAGTTATCCCAGGTCCATACTTTGGGATAATCAGATCCTAGATCTAGACTCAAGGGACCTTCATGGCCATTGAGTCCAACTCACTAATTTTCCAGATAAAGAACACTCCAAATCTAGCATTGTTTCCACCATATCCACCTGCCTCCCTACAAACTTTTAGCTTGTTTTCAAACTTCACTCCTTATTATGACCTCTATTTCCTATTTTCCTGCCCACTATGTCACACCCTATCTTACCTCACTTCACCCCATCCCACCTCACCTTTCCCTGTGCCAGCATATCTATTCCCCCTTCGAAGGCCCTAGTGACTGCCAACTGTCTGAGATTCTTTCAATCCCAGAGGAGAATATCTGATAATTTATTCATTCTGAGGTGACTTCCAGGGAGGAAAACGACTTAACAAGAAAGGCATGAGACTCCATTGGTGGGATTTGGGACATCCATAGAAGATTGTGGGGGAGGAGATTTTGCCAGAGGAGTGTTCCTGGTCCCTTTCAAATCATACCACTTTGGGCAAATGCCATAGAAAAGCCCTACTTTAAACTTCAATTGCCATTGGCGAATCCACTGGATATGTAGAAGACTGGAATGAATGAAAAGATTTGTGTTGGATGTTCCTTTTGATTACATCCTATCACCTCATCTGTTTTTCATTTGCCCTTTTACCTTTTTTTCTCCTAAAGGTGGAATACAGAAGAAATCTTATCTCTTAAATAGCTTGTCTGATTCTAGCCTGGTAGGTCAGGCCTCTCTTTCAGGGTTGCTCAGGGAGATTTCACGAACATGCTTCGTGGAAGGTGTTTAGGGATGTTTCAGATTCAAAGGCTGTTATTGTTCATTTAAGTTGTATCCCACTTTTTGTGACCACATGTGAGATTTCTCTGTCAAAAATACTAGAGTGATTTGCCATTTCCTTCCCCAGCTCATTTTATAGATGAAGAAACTGAGGCCAACAGGGTTAAGTGATTTGCTCAGGGTCATACAGATAGTAAGTCTTAGACCAGATTTGAACTCAGGAAGATGAATTGTCTTGACTCCAGGTCTGGTACTCTATGTGTCCTCAAAGATGGTAGAAAGTTAGAGTAGCTTCAGAATTGTCTCAGCTTCTCCATTAAAAGAAACACAGATGCATTTGAGAACAAATTCAGTGGAGGGATGAAAGCAGCTTTTAAAACAACATTAATCTTTCCTTTCTCTTTCTTTAGATCATTGGGGATGAGTGATGAGGCTGTTAATTGAAGATGGTTCAGATTGATAACGCAGCATTATAGCCTGAGGAATGATGTTTTAGGATATGAATCATTGGATGCTGCAAAGGATTTTAATACCTCTCCCAGTGGTATCTTATCTGGGGGCTCTGAGCTTCTAACAGATGTAAGAGCATAGACTTGCATGTAAAGGCCTGAGAGATAATCTTAACCAAGTATGTTGTAACAGCACCCAAACTTTCCTTCTAGGACCCAGCAAAAGAAGGCACTGGAAGAAAATCTGTTTGGAGTCTCAACTTTAGGCATCCTTTTGATAGGCAAAGGAAACCTGACTCTTTGATGTGAGCGGTCACCGTTTAAGTCTTAGCTCTACCCATGGAGCTTCTTGTCTTGGCCATATTCCTTCTAATTTCTGCTGGACTTGGATGGAGTGACTCAGATCAGAGCAAGTTGGGGTCATGACACACTTGATAAGAGTCCTGGGCTTGGAGTTAGGAAAATATTAACTTAAGAAGATTAATTAGTCACTTCATCTATCTGAGAGCCTCCATTTCTTCATCTATAAAAGGGGGATAATAGCCTTTATCCTATAGATTGTGGTGAGAAACAAATGAGATGATGAATTTAAAGTGCTTTGTAAAGTAGTTTTCTGCTTATAAGTGAGTTATCATTATCATTGTTGTCACCACATTACTGTTGGTTAGAAATACATCCTTGGATCCACCTAGATATTCTATTCTCTTTTTTTCTCTAATGCTAACTACAATGAGTCCTGTCAAATGTGCAGTCCAGTTATAATTATTTCTAAGTTCTCTGATAGTAGAGGATGTCTCCTATCTTTGGACTTTTCCTTTGTAGTTGATCACACCCTGCCTTGTACTTCAGTTTTGGTGTCTATATTTCTCAATTCTTCTTCTCTGTATATCCGCACTGAATAGACTGAACTTGGTGTTTCCTTCCTCTTCATTTCCTTAACATATAATAGGTACTTCATGTTGGATAGAATTAACTGCCTGTGGATAGTCCAGGGGGAAATTCATTTTGTGGGACTCCAATCTGTAAGGCTTATTTGAACGTCATAGGAAATACTGGTCCACTCTGGTTGATGAGCTGGAATCTAGATTCCAGATCCTCAAGCCCTGTGGATAGTTGTGTGTGTAGTTCTGCTTTCTTCCCCATTCCTATTGAAAGCTTATTTCATATTGCCCCTCACTTCCCCTGCCATGATTAAAAGAAACCCAATTCTCTGGCTAGCCTGATGGGCCTTATTCTGTTTGGGCAGTCCATGTTTACTTAAAACATGAGGCTGTCCTCAGCATTCTCACAAAGCAATTATGTCTGATGTATAAATGTGTGGAAATGACAACCTCAGTTCTTTAAAATGCAAACATACATACATCCCATCAAGGAAAAGCATTCAAACCCTTGCTGTCTCTAAGAGAAAGCCAAGAAGTGATAGATAGGCCGGGCACATCTTATAATAAAATCTCAGGCAGATTTTCTTGCATCATAGGCACCATTAACAATGCTCCTCTTTCTCCCAACCTCTCTTTTCTCTGAATTAAAAATTTTTTGTAGATACCTTTATATCACACTCATTTCATAATAAAATACTCCCAGCCCTGTGAACTTTCCCTTGTAACAAAATTAAAAAAAAGGGAAGTAAAACCATCTGATCCATTGATCTTCCCTGATGCAACATTCTATACCAAGAGAGCCTCTACCTCACCAATGAAAGCAGGGAGCTTCTGCTAAAAGAATTTCCCAGGCATGATCACAGGATCATAAAGTTGAGTTGGAAGGGATCTTAGAGATGTCATAGTGTAGTCTTTTTATTTTACAAATGAGAAGCTGAGGCCAAGAGAGATGAAGTGATTATAGCAATAGACTCACATGTGTACTGAGTACCTGCAAAGCTCCTTGGTGGGAAAGACATAGTCAAGTTAGATGGAGTCCTTGTCTTCCCTCAAGATACTGCTAGTAGGATGGGGAAGTGCCAGTGACTAAGACATGGATAAATGTAAAAACAATTATGACATGAAACAATATATGCTCAGGATCAAATGATGACTACAGGTAATAAATGCTATATGGGATGAGAGAAAGGAATTGGAATGATCAGGAAAGTCTTCAGGGAAGAAATGGGACTGGAACTTGGTTTTGCAAGACAGACAGGAGCTGAATAGGCTAAGAGAAGGGTTCTGAAAGTGTGAGACTGAGGATAGCAAATAACTGAATTGTGTTAGGTTTGTGAAGAAGAAAAGTAGAAGACAAGCATAGAAAGAGAACAAGGGCTAGACTGGGGGAGACTTTGAGTGCTGGATCTAGGAGTTAATATTTTTATTTTAAAAATTAAAAATGTATTTCATTTTAATTTTCATTGTCATATACCCAAACTTGCTTAGGATTTATTCACTGGGCATATTCAAGTAGAGGCTGAACCTGTCAGGAAGACTGTAGAGGGAATTTCTGTAACAAATGGAAAGTTCACCTAGATGACTTCTTTTAATTTCCTTGGCTAGTGACTTTATCTCTTTCACAACATCTTCCTCATTGTCTAATCTTTACTCACATAGTCCTTATCACCTTTCATCTGATTGATACTGTCCTCACTTCAAGTCTCTCCTCACAGTAATCTATCTTCCACATAGTTGCTAATGTGATTCTTTTTTTTTTTTTTAATTTAAGTCTGAGCATATCCATCAGGGAAAGGAGGTTTAATTTTTGTTTCTGTATTTCCAGGGCGTAACATGATGTCTGGCACATGGTAGGTACTTACTAAATGATTTTTGATAGAGTGAGTGATTAGATTTCAGTCATCAAGAAGCCAGTGAGGATTTTTGAACTGTGAAAGTAACATGGTGAAAACCTTATTTTTGAAGAATAAATCATGTATATATAGAGGTGTGTGGATACCTGAATCTTCTATGAGATAGAGATAGGACTGGACTAAACACATTGTACAGTTGAAAAGATGTGCTATGAGGGGAAGGAGCCTGTTCAATGCACATCCATTTGAAAACTGGAAAAGAGACCTGGCTGTGTCTAACCTTCCCAGTCTTGCTTCGTTCCTCTCTCTGTCTCTCTCTGTCTCTGCCTCTGTCTCTGCCTCTGTCTCTGTCTCTGTCTCTGTCTCTGTCTCTGTCTCTGTCTCTGTCTCTGTCTCTGTCTCTCATCCCCTCCCCTCCCCCTCTCGGTCTCCCTTCCTCCTGTGTACTGGTTCCAAGTCAGAAGAGTAGTAAAAGCTAGGCAATGGGGTTTAACAGTGACTTGTCCAGTATCACACAGCTAGGAAGTATCTGAAATGAGATTTGAAACCAGGACTTCCTGATTCTTAGTTCACTGAGCCACTTACCTAGCCTTCTCTCCCCAGGCCACTTTCTTTTCTTTTTTAAACCCTTACCTTCCATCTTAGAATCAATATTATGTATTGGTTCCAAAGCAGAAGAGTGGTAAGGGCTAGGCAATGGGTGTTAAGTGACTTGCCCAGGGTCACACAGCTAGGAAGTGTCTGAGGCCAGATCCCGTCTCTCTAGGCCTTGCTCTCAATCCACCTAGACAACTTTCATTGGGAGTTTTTGAAGAAGAGTTACATTTAAAAATTATCTAGTTCTGCTATGTAATTATTCTACCTATGAAATACAGAGCCATTCCTTAGAGAACTGAACTGGGGAGTTGGCAGCAGAGGACAATGATAGACATAAAAATCACAGGGCAGCCACAGAATTGGGAAAGTCCAGAAATCCTTCCAGTTCCCCTTTTACATTAAAGATTATTTTTACTTTTTCCCACAAACAAAAATCCACCTTCCTTCTTTACCTTTATTCTACCAGTTGAAAAAGAAAGAAAATCAAAGCCCTTGTAATAAATATATATAGTCAAGCAAAACACATTCCTGAATTGGCCATGTCTAGAAAAATGTGTCTCAAACTGCACCTTGAGCCCACCACCTCTCTGTCAGGAGGTGAGAAGTATGTTTCACCATGCTTCTACTGGAATTGAAGTTGGTCATTGTGCTGATTGGAGTTCTTAAGTTTCTCAAAGTTTGTTTTTGTAATGTAGTTGTTATTGTATAAATTGTTTTCCTAGTTCTGCTCTTTTCATTATGCATTAGTTTGTATAAGACTTCCCAGACTTTTCTGAAATTATCCTCTTTTCTTCTCTGATACTGCCACCACTCTGGTGCAAGTCTTTCCGACTATTGCAATAGCTTGCTGGTTCTCTGCTTTAAATTTTTCCTCACTCCAATTTATCTTATATTCAGCTGTCGAACTGATCTTAAAACACAGATCTAACCATATTGCAATGTAATCAATAAACTCCAAAATCTCTCTATTGCCTCTAGAAGCGATACAAAATCCTGTATTTGGCTTTCGAGGTCCTTTGCAACTTGAGCCCATCTTATCTTTCTAATTTTCTTATACTTTGTCCCCCTCTACGTATTCTTTGATCCAATGACACTCACTTCTTTGCTGTTCTTTGAAAAAAAAATCAAAACACTCCATCTCCCCACTCCAACTATTTTCACTGGTGATTTCCATGTCTGGAATGCTCTGTCCCTTATCTCTGCCTCCTACCTTCCCTGGCTGTCTTAGTTAAAGTCCCACTTTCTGCAAGAAGTCTTTCCTAGTCCTTAATCCAAGTGGCTTTTCTCTGAGACACCTTCCCCAATTTATCCTGTATAAATCTTATTTTTACATAGTTGTTTACATGTACATTCAACTAGAAACTCCTCGAGAGCAGGGACTGTGTTTTTTTGCCTTTCTTTGTATCTCAAGCATTTAGCACAGGTCCTGACACACAATAGGTACTTAAAAATGCTAGCTGGTGGGGGGCAGCTAGGCAGCTCAGTGGATCAAGAGCCAGGCCTAGAGACAGGAGATCCTGAGTTCAAATGTGGCCTCAGACACTTCCTAGCTATGTGACCCTGGGCATGTCACTGTTAACCTCCATTGCCTAGCTTTTACTACTCTTCTGCCTTGGAACCAATACTATGTATGTAATGGAATTTTAAAATCTGACTTGAAGCTGAAACATTCCATTTGTGTTGTCTCTTCCATTAGAATGGGGACTCCCTGAGAGTAAAGACTCATAATTTTTTTTTAAACATTTATTAATATTAATTTTTAACATGTTTACATGCTTCATGACCCTACTTTCCCCTTCACCCCCCGCTCTCCCCCCACCCATGGCCAACGCACATTTCCACTGGTTGTAACATGTGTCCTTGTTCAGGGCCTATTTCCAAATTGTTGATAGTTGCATTGATGTAGTAGTTTCGAGTCTACATCCCCAATCATGTCCACCTCAACCCATGCATTCAAGCAATTGTTTATCTTCTATGTTTCCTCTCTTACAGTTCTTCCTCTGAATGTGGGCAGCGTTCTTTACCATAAATCCCTCAGAGCTGTCTTGTGTCATTGCATTGTTGCTGGTACAGAAGTCTATTACATTAGATTTTACCACAGTATATCAGTCTCTGTGTACAATGTTCTTCTGGCTCTGCTCCTTTCACTCTGCATCAGTTCCTGGAGGTCTTTCCAGTTCACATGGAATTCCTCCAGTTTATTACTCCTTTGAGCACAATAGTATTCCATCACCAGCATATACCACAATTTGTTCAGCCATTCCCCAATTGAAGGACATACCCTCCTTTTCCAATTTGTTGCCACCACAAAAAGTGCAGCTATAAATATTTTCATACAAGTCTGTTTATCTATGTTTTCTTTGGGGTACAAACCCAATAATGGTATGGCTGGATCAAAGGGCAGGCATTCTTTTATAGCTCTTCAAGCATAGTTCCATATTGCCAGCCAGAATGGTTGTATCATTTCACAACTCCACCAGCAATGCATTAATGTCCCAATTTTGCCACATCCCCTCCAGCATTCATTACTCTCCCCTTCTTTCATTTTAGCCAATCTGCTAGGTGTGAGGTGATACCTCAGAGTTGTTTTGATTTGCGTTTTCTCTAATTATTAGTGACTTAGAACACTTTCTCATGTGCTTATTGATACTTTTGATTTCTTTACCTGAAAATTGCCTATTCATGTCTCTTGCCCATTTTTCAATTGGGGAATGACTTGATTTTTTATACAATTGATTTAACTCCTTGTATATTTGAGTAATTAGACCCCTGTCAGAGTTTTTTGTTATAAAGATTTTTTCCCAATTTGTTATTTCCCTGCTGATTTTGGTTGCATTGTTTTTGTTTGTACAAAAGCTTTTTAGCTTAATATAATCAAAACCATTTAATTTATATTTTATACTTTTGTCTAACTCTTGCTTGGTTTTAAAATCTTTCCTTTCCCAGAGATCTGACAGGTATACTATTTTGTGTTCACTTAACTTATTTATAGTTTCCTTCTTTATATTCAAGTCATTCACCCATTCTGAATTTATCTTGGTGTAGGGTGTGAGATGTTGATCTAAACCTAATCTCTCCCATATTGTTTTCCAAATTTCCCAGCAGTTTTTGTCAAATAGTGGATTCATGTCCCAAAAGTTGGGCTCTTTGGGTTTATCATACACTGTCTTGCTGACGTCATTAACCCCAAGTTTATTCCACTGATCCTCCCTTCTATCTCTTAGCCAGTACCATATTGGTTTTTTTTGTTTGTTTTTTTTAAACCCTTGTACTTCGGTGTATTGTCTCATAGGTGGAAGGTTGGTAAGGGTGGGCAATGGGGGTCAAGTGACTTGCCCAGAGTCACACAGCTGGGAAGTGGCTGAGGCCGGGTTTGAACCTAGGACCTCCTGTCTCTAGGCCTGAGTACCATATTGTTTTGATGACTGCTGCTTTATAGTATAGTTTAATATCTGATACTGCTAGGCCCTCTTCCTTCACTTTTTTTTCATTATTTCCCTTGATATTCTTGATCTTTTGTTATTCCAAATGAACTTTGTTATAGTTTTCCTAATTCAGTAAAGAAGTTTTTTGGTAATTTGATAGGTATGGCGCTAAATAGGTAAATTAATTTGGGTAGAATGTTCATTTTTATTATGTTAGCTCGTCCTACCCATGAACAATTAATGGTTTTCCAATTGTTGAACTCCAGTTTTATTTGTTTGGAAACTGTTTTGTAGTTGTTTTCGTATAATTGCTGTGTTTGTTTTGGTAGATAGATTCCTAAGTATTTTATATTGTCTAGGATGATTTTAAATGGTGTTTCTCTTTCTACCTCTTGCTGCTCTAATGTGTTGGAAATATATAGAAATGCTGATGATTTATGTGCATTTATTTTGTATCCTGCAACTTTGCTAAAGTTGTTGATTATTTCTACAAGCTTCTTAGTTGATTCTCTAGGATTTTTTAAGTAGACCATCATATCATCTGCAAAGAGTGATAGCTTAGTCTCCTCATTGCCTATTTTGATACCTTCAATTTCTTTTTCTTCTCTAATTGCTATTGCTAGTGTTTCTAGTACTATGTTGAATAATAGAGGTGATAATGGGCATCCTTGTTTCACTCCTGATCTTATTGGGAAGTCTTCTAATTTATCCCCATTGCATATAATGCTTGTTGATGGTTTTAGGTATATACTATTTATTATTTTTAGGAAGGGTCCTTCTATTCCTATACTTTTCAATGTTTTCAATAGGAATGGATGCTGTATTTTGTCAAAGGCTTTTTCAGCATCTATTAAGATAATCATGTGATTTTTGTTTGTTAGACTGTTGATATGGTCAATTATGTGGATGGTTTTCCTAATGTTGAACCATCCTTGCATTCCTGGTATAAATCCCACCTGATCATGGTGGATGATCTTCTTAATTACTTGCTGGAGTCTCTTTGCTAATATTCTATTTAAGATTTTTGCATCTATGTTCATTAGGGAGATTGGTCTGTAGTTTTCTTTCTCTGGTTTTGGTCTACCTGGCTTTGGAATCAGTACCATATTTGTGTCATAAAAGGAATTTGGTAGGACTCCTTCTTTGGTTATCATATCAAATAATTTGTATAGTATTGGGATTAGTTGCTCTTTGAATGTCTGATAGAATTCATTTGTGCATCTATCAGGGTCCTGGTGATTTTTTCTTAGGGAGTTCTTTGATGGCTTGTTCAATTTCTGTTTCTGATATGGGATTATTTAGGTATTCTATTTCTTCTGCTGTTAATCTAGTCAATTTATATTTTTGTAAATATTCATCCGTATCTCCTAAATTGTTATATTTGTTGCCATATAATTGGGTGAAATAGTTCTTAATGATTGCCTTAATTTCCCCTTCATTAGAGGTGAGGTCTCCCTTTTCATCTTTAATACTGTCAATTTGGTTTTCTTCTTTCCTTTTTCTTATTAGATTGACCAGTACTTTGTCTATTTTATCTGTTTTTTCAAAATACCAGCTTCTAGTCTTATTTATTAATTCAATAGCTCTTTTACTTTTGATTGTATTAATTTCTCCCTTAATTTTTAGTATTTCTAATTTAGTTTTCATCTGGGGATTTTTAATTTGCTTGCTTTCTAATTTTTTAAGTTGCATGCCCAATTCATTAATCTCTGCCCTCCCTAGTTTGTTAATATATGCACTCAAGGATATAAACTTCCCCCTGAGTACTGCCTTGGCTGCATCCCACAGAGTTTGGTAGGATGTCTCATCATTGTCATTCTCTTCAATGAAATTGTTGATGGTTTCTATGATTTCTTCTTTGACAAATTGGTTTTGGAGAATCATATTATTTAATTTCCAATTAGTTTTTGATTTGCCTGTCCAGGTGCCCTTACTAATTATTATTTTTATTGCATTATGATCTGAGAAGGTTACATTTATTATTTCTGCTCTTTTGCATTTGTTTGCAATGTTTCTATGCCCTATTACATGGTCAATTTTTGTGAATGTACCATGTGCAGCTGAAAAGAAGGTATATTCCTTTTTGTCCCTATTTATTTTTCTCCACATATCAATTAAATCTAATTTTTCTAGGACTTCATTCACCTCTCTTACCTCTTTCTTATTTATTTTTTGGTTTGATTTATCTAGATCTGAAAGAGGAATATTTAGATCTCCCACTATTATGGTTTTACTATCTATTTCCTTCTTGAGCTCTGCCAGTTTCTCCTTTATGAATTTGGATGCTATACCACTTGGTATATATTGAGCAGTATTATTTCCTCATTGTTTATACTGCCTTTAATCAGGATGTAATGACCTTCCCTGTCTTTTTTAATCATATCTATTTTTACTTTGGCTTTGTCAGAGATCATAATGGCCACTCCTGCCTTCTTTTTCTCATTTTATGCCCAAAAGATTTTGCTCAAGCCCTTAACCTTAAACTTGTGCATGTCCACCTGCCTCATATGTGTTTCTTGTAGACAACATGTGGTAGGATTTTGGTTTCTGATTCACTCTGCTATTTGCTTTTGTTTTATGAGTGAGTTCATCCCATTCACATTCAGAGTTACAATTATCAGTTGTGCATTCACTGACATTTTTGTATCTTCCCCTAGACCCACCCCTTCTTCTTACACTATTTTCTTTTAAACCAGTGTTTTGCTTTGAGCCAGTATCCCTTATCCCCTCCCTTGATTAACTTCCCTTTCTGCCTCCTCTGTTGTTATTCCCCTCTTTTTGTTTTTTAAAGGCCTAATGAATTCCCTCTCCCTTCTTCTCCCCTCCCTTTTTTGACCTCCCCACTCCCCTGCTCCCTTTGGTTTATCCCTTCTGACTTTCTCAGTAGGTTTTGATAGAGTTTTTTATCCGAATGGATAATAAAGCTTCTCTTCCCTCTCTGGGTTGATTATACTGAGTAAGGTTTGATTATTACCTCTTAATGCTCTCTTCCTCTCCTTCTTATAATAGTATTTATCCCCTCCCCTTCCCATGCCCTCTTTGTGTGTAATAGAATATCCTTATTTACTCAGATTTTTCTTGGTGTCCCCTACTATTCACACCCCTCTTTCCCACTGCCCATGTCATCTTAGACCATTTAGTATCCTGTCCTCTCCCTATGAATTATTCTTTTGGTTGCTATAATAGTGAATATTATAATAGTGAATAGAGTTCACTACAGAGAATTATACATAGCATTTCTCCACATAGTAATACAGATAATTAGACCTTATTGAAGCCCTTAAAGAGTCAAATTTAAAAAATTATGAGTTTTCTTTCTTTTTCCTCTGTTTCTTATTTACCTTTTCATGTTTCTCTTGATTTTTGTGGTTGGATATCAAACTTTCCATTTAGTCCTGGTCTCTTTTGTGCAAATACTTGGAAATCTTCAATTTTGTTGAATGCCCATACTTTCCCCTGGAAGTATATAGTCAGTTTCGATGGGTAGTTGATCCGTGGCTGAAGGCCCAGCTCTCTTGCCTTTCTGAATATCATATTCCAAGCCTTGCGGTCTTTTAGCGTGGAGGCTGCCAGATCCTGTGTGATCCTGATTGGTGTTCCTTGATATTTGAATTGTGTCTTTCTGGCTTCTTGTAAGATTTTTTCTTTTACTTGAAAGCTCTTGAATTTGGCTATTATATTCCTGGTTGTTGACTTTTCTGGGTCCAGTGTAGAGGGTGATCTATGGATCCTTTCAATGTCTATATTGTCCTCTTGTTGTAGGACTTCAGGGCAATTTTGCTGAATAATTCCTTTAAGTATGGAGTCCAAGTTTCTATTAATTTCTGCTTTTTCTGGAAGACCAATGATTCTCAAATTGTCTCTTCTAGACCGGTTTTCTTGGTCTGTCACTTTCTCATTGAGATATTTCATGTTTCCTTCTATTTTATCAGTCTTTTGACTTTGTTTTCTTTGTTCTTGTTGTCTTGAGAGATCATTGGCTTCTAATTGCTCAATTCTAACCTTTAGGGACTGGTTTTTCTGTTATAATCTTTTGGTTTTCATTTTCAATCTGGTCATTTCTGCTCTTCATTTGACTTGCCTCACTTTCCAATTGTGAAATTCTGCCTTTTAAGCTATTATTTTCTTGCCAGATCTCTTCCATCTTCTTCAACATCTCATTTTTGAACTCTTCAATAGCTTGTGACCAGTTTTCATTGTTTTGGGGAGGTTTGGATACTTGTTTGTCCTCCTCTGTTGTCTAAATTTTCTCTGTGTAAAAGTTGTTGAGTGTTCCAGAGTTTTTTTTGATAATCTTTTTCTTCTGGGGTTCTCGGCTTGCCATTGTTAGCCCCGCCCCTTTTCAGCTTTGTCTTCACACTCAGGGTCTGCCTGCACTTTCTAAATTCCTGAGGGCTCAGGTCTCCTTGTCCTTGGAGTCAAGCCTCCTGGTAGTCCCTGGTCTGTCCCTCTGCCCGAGGCTCCTTCAGTAGTCTTAGGGGCTGCTTCCACAGCCACGCTCCCATCTGCACCAGGTCCCCTCTCGAGGTCCAAGCCTGGGCTCGAGATCTTTGTCCACGCCTAGGGCACTGCCTTCACCCGTGCAGACGCTAGGGAAAGTCCATGTGCTGGAGATATTTGTCTGTGCCTAGGGCAATGCCTTCACCGTGCATAGGCTTGGGAAAGTCCCTGCTTTTGAGATCTTTGTCCAAGCCTAGGGCAATGTCTTTACACGTGCAGACACTTGGGAAAGTCAGTGCGTGCCCCCCAGCCACTGTGGGACCCAAGTCTTACAGCTCTCAGGTATAAGCCCTGGGGCTGCTAGTAATTTACTGGTTGCCCCAATCCTGTTTTCACTCTGGTGTGTTGGCCTTGGCACTGTGCATGCTGTGTGTGTGGGTGGATGGGCTTCTTCCTCTCGTGTTTTAGTGAGACCTGTTTCACCCCTTTATAGCATGGTAATGCCCGATTCCACGTACCTTCAATGCTGCGCCCTGTTGTGGGGTTCCCTCGTTCGTCTGGACTCATTTTTATGTCCCCTTGAGGAGTCCTGTATTCTTCGGTTAGGAGAGATTGAGTAGCTGCTCCTTACTCTGCCGCCATCTTAACTGGAACCATACTTTTCTATTTGTATCTGTAGTGATTAGCACAATGCTTTCTAGATAGTAAGCACTTAATAAATACTTCATTTTATTAATTCATTCACTTATTAATTCATTCCTTTTGTTAGATGCACAATGTCTTCCCAGTATCTCATTTCATCTTATCAAATTAGAACTAAAAAATTGTTGGTATAAGAGCTTCACATTCAATATCTCCTCCACATTTACAGCTTACAATTACTGTATGTCCCCCCTTTTGTTCTTCTTTCTAAGAACATTAAAATGTAACAAAACCACTCTGAAACTCTTTGCTTTACTCAATTCATTCTATGACCCTTGGTGATAAATGGGTTGTGAGGAGACTCATTACCCCATTTTAGCATGTAAACAGTTCATCCTTGTTTAGTCTTTTAAGGTAGCTGGCTCATATTTACTTTTTTATGTTTTGCTTGACTTTTATATTTATATTTCAAAGTTTCTAATAAGCTTTGGTCTTTTTATCAGGAATATTTGGAAGTTATCTATCTCTTTAAAAGCCTATTCTCTGGTCCCTCCCCACTTCTTACTCCTCTACCCTAACCTTCCCTATATATAAGATTATACACAGTTTTCCTGGGTAAGTTGTTCTTGGTAATTAGTTCTTAGCCTATATCTTTTGCCTTCTGGAATCATATTGGAAGCTCTCCACTCCTTTTTAGTGGTGTCTGCTAAATTTTGGGTGATATTAACTGTTGCTTCTTAATACTTGAATTCTTACTTTTTGCCTTCTAGAAGTACTTTGTCTTCGACATGGAAACTTTGGATTTTGGCTGTACTATTCCTTGGAATTTTCATTTCTGGGGCTTTTCATTTCATTTCAGATAAATTTCACAGGTATAAATGACTATGGAGAGTTTTTAAGCAAATAGCATAAAGTAGATTTTAACCAAACAAGATTAAGATCACAAAAGGCAAAATGAACAATTTCAGTTATATGAAGTTGTGAAACTTTTGTATGAATAAAATCAATGCAACAGTAACAAGAAGGGAAACTGCTAATTGGTAAAGTCTACAATAATTTTAACACCAAAAAATATATAAAAAAACAAGAGCCATTTTCCAGGTGATTTAGTAGTCAAAGAATTTGGACAAATATCTCTCAGAAGAATAGCTACCTATTAACACTAACTTATGAAAGATTGTCCTTAATTACTACTAGTAAAAGAAATGTACCAGGAATTTGGTCTGGTAATTGGGTTCTAGTGTAGGTGAGATGGAGAGAGCCAGTTATATTGATAACAATAATAATAGCTATAATTTCAGATTTTATTTTATAAATATATTTTATATTGTAAATATATTTATATTTTATTTTTTACTATATAAGTAAAGTGAGTACTTCATACTCACTTTATTTATATTAACTTCTTTGATCCTATAAGGTAGGTACTATTATTGCTCTTATTTTACAGGCGAGACTGAGAGAGGTTTAGGGACTCACTTAGGGTCACTTAGCTAGTGTATATCAGAACTTGAATTCATGTATTCTTGGACAGCTCTCTATTATACCATGATGTCTCAAGACACATAAATGTACTATATCTATATCATCGATATCTATACACACATACATAAATATACAAACATATCCACATATATGTATATAAATGTAAATTAATATTTTTGAGTGGAAGTACTAATAATTGGGGGAACAGGAAAGGCTTATTTGATCTAAGTTTTGAATGAAACAGGAGATTCTCCAATAGGAGAGGTAGCTAGAAACAAAATGGAATGTTGAGTATGAGAAATAGCAAGTAGGTCCCTTTGAATAAACACAGAATGCTTGAAAGCAGAAGGAAGAAAGGGAAGAAGCATTTATATACTGGCTATTATGGGCTAAGTACTCTCTTAAGTACTTTTTTTCTTTTAAACCCTTACTTACCATCTTGGTAACAACTCTAAGACAGAAGAATAAGGACTAGGGAAATAGGATTAAGTAATTTGCCCAGGATCACATGGCTAAGAAAGGTCTAAGAAGAGATTTGAACCCAGCACCTTCTGACTTCAGATCTAGTGCTTTATCCACTGTGCCATTTAGCTGCTAAAAACTTTTTACAAATGTAGATGCTATTATTATGTCTATTTTATAGTTTAGGAAATGGAACTAAACAGAGGTCATCACTAGCCTTGAGTTGCCCAGCCCAGTAAGTGTCTGAGGTCAAATTTGAACTTAGGTCTTCCTGATTCCGGGTCTATCACATTATCCAGTGCACTATCAATTACCTCTAATGATGAATGGGAAATGAGTCTGGAAAGATAGATTAGAGCCAAATTGTGAAGGACATTCAATGTCAAAACAGAGAATTTCATGTTTTTTCCTAAACTTCTTGAGTAAAAGAGTTACTTGGCCAGATGTGTGCTTTAGGAACACCAATTTAGCAGCTTTCCAGGGAATGGGGGTGGGATGATAACTTCCTTTGGAATTACTGTGTGCTATTATAGTGCCGACACATTTAATTTTCCCAAGCAGAGAATCATCTCTTCTGTTCCTTTAGAGGTCCTAAAATGTATTGTTTTGTGCGTTTGAAAGAAGAGTTCTGGGCATCTAGGTGACTCAGTGGATGGAGATCCAGGGGACCAGGGTTCAAATGTGATCACAGATACTTCCTAGCTGTCTGACCCTGGGCAAATGACTTAATCCCAAATGCCTAGCTCTTACTGCAAGAAGCAGTAAGAATTAAGGCAGAAAAACTGCCTTGGAACCAATACTTAGTATCAATTCTAAGATAGAAAGAAGGGTTCAAAAATGTTCCAACCCTCTAGCCTAGAATATTCTTTTTTCAAAAACCCTTGCAGGACCAAGAACCTAACATCATAGAATGTCAGAACTGGAAGTGGCCAGAAAAGTCACCTAATCCAATTTGTATCTAATGAGGGATGCCTTCTATGAGTCTGAACCCTGAAGTGAAACACTTAATCTCAATGCTTGTTATTATGTGTGTGAGAGATCACCTTTTCTTCCCAACCAGATAGTTAAAAGATTCTCTTACCTAGAATATAAGGTCACTAAGGTTTTGAGGATATAAGAAAGTTGAGATTTCTCCAAGTAGTTACAGTTTCCACGGCAGGTGTCTGCATGTGAGAAGGCTAAGGAAAAGAGCATGAATGCTGAGCATTTGACCCAGAGTGCAGGAGACCAGGATTCATGTAGAAGACTTGGTGGAGGGGGCAAGGTAGATGGTGCATAGTCTCTGTTTTCAAATATACATCAGCTATGATGAAGAAGAAAGGGATTGCTAATGGGGCAGAGTGAAAAGAGTTCTGAGTTTGGAATCATAGGTCTTTCATTCAAATCCAATCTGTGACATTTATGTTGTGACCAAGGAGAACTCACTTTATGGCTCTAAGTTTTGGATTACTTGTCTGTAAAATGGGGTTAATAATATGAATGCCTCCCATCTTACAGGATTACTAGGGGGAAAGTGCTTTGCAAATTTCGAAGTGTGTTAAAAACGTACATAGTGGTTTTTGTTTTTCTGTGTGGGTACAAGAAGGCAGATTTAGGACCACAAAATATAAGTTATGCGAAGCTAAGTTCAGTTCAACATAAGGAAGAACTTTATAAAAATCAGCTGGCTAACAATGGAATGGGCTGCCTCTGCGAAGTGTTCAGTTTGAAGTTGAATAACCACTTGACCTGGGCATGTTAGAGGCAATTTCTGCATAAGTATAGGTAGACCAAATCAAATTTATACCCAGTACTCACTAGCTGTGTGACCCTTGGCAAATCACTTAATTTCTCTGTGATTTAGCTTCCTCATCTCTACAAACAGAGGTTTGGACTTGATCTCTAAAATTCATCCCAGCTCTAAATCTATAATCTTATGAGCTCTGAGGTCCCAACCCTAAAATTCTGATTGTATGAAAATCGTTAGCATTTGAGAAACAAACTCAAAGTCCTTCCACTCATGTTTCTTGAATTGTTCTTCCTCATAATGTTGAGTGAAAGTCAGGGCAGAGATTATACCATGGGATAGTGGAGACTCAGAAAGAAGAAGAAACTAGTATCACTTAGAAGAAGAAAGGAGAGAGTATCACTCTGTAACAGCCTCAGGGCTGGGACCAGAACCCAGTTCTCCAGGCTCCCCAGCCAAGTGTTCTATTGCCATTGTTCTTCCTGAGGTTGAGGAGGGGGAATTTTTCTCTCAGACGAGTTCCTGTGCACTATTGAAATGGGTTTTGAGTGTGGAGAGGAATGGAATTAAAATAAGTCATTCTAGACTCAGCATGGTAAGGTTGCTTCATGGATAATTAGTGGAAGAATGATGCCCACAATTAATTTGCAGGGAAATGCTTTTGGGTACAGGAAAGATAACCTTGAATGACTGAAAGGTAATTAATACTTGCTTGTCTCTGGGCAAAGAGCCTTCACACTGAGGAAATCCCTGGGCTCAGCCCTAGGAAATCATTCTGTCTTAAACATTCTGCTTCCAATAACCCATTTCTCATCCTCTCCCTTGTCCCTCATATACTTGTCATCACTTCTTAGGAGAAGCCCAGCCTGCTGCATATGGAAGTCCAGTAGCAGTGTTAGAGAGAGAACATTTTATTACCCCGAGTAACAGTTTCTCCACCATACCACAACGCATGACAAACAATTGTTTTCCATCTCCTCTGGGGCCTCTTGTTGGCTCCTGACTGATATAAGTCATGCAGGCTCTTGAAGGCTTCCATGTGTATTCTAATCATGGAAATATAGATCCTAGTACTAGAATTGGATTTAGACACCATTTGGGGGTCGAGTCTCCTCACTACAAAGGTAGAGAACTCCAGGCTCTGAGAGTTTTTTCTCCTGTAACACTCATAGAAGACTGAGTAAGAAGAGGAGTTGCCACCCTTGTTTTGCCTCTGAGGAAACTGAGGATCATAAACATCAAGTGATTTGACTGAGATTGCAAAGTAAGATCCTCAGCAGAACTGAAATTAAAAACTACACTTTCTAGCCATTAGAGTAGGAAGGGTCGGGTTGTGATTCTGAGTCCATCTTGGAAGAGTTGGTCTGTAAGGGGCATTGTGCCGCCATATGCTTTAGTGCAGTAGAAAGAGAACTGGATTTTTTTAACCAGAGGATCCAAACTGGCTTTGAAATTAAACTTGAAGTCAAATTCTATCCCTGGTACTTACTGCTTTTGTGACTTTGAATAGCAACTTAACCTCTTTGGGCCTCAGTTTCCTCATCTGTAAAATGAAGGGATAATTGGATTAGATGGCCCCTGAATCCCCTTCTGATTCTTGATCTATGATCCTATGAAGTATTTCTTTTTCATACACACCTTTGTCAATTCCCAGTCAAGTCAACAGACATTTCTTAAACACCTAGTGCATAAGGTGCTATGTTAAGAGCCTAAGGTTACAAACTCATTAAAAAAGAAATAGTCCTTGCTCTCAAGGATCTTAAACTCTACTGAGAGGATACAACATGTAGGGACCTGAATATAATCTTGAAACATATGAAACTGTGAAGAGGACAGGGGAGAGATGAAAATGTTCTTAGAAAACTTGAGGAGGAAATGAAGACAGCTCTATGTGTGTATAGGGGTGGGGTTGGCAGAGGAGATCAGGAAGGACTATGGAAGAGATATCCAAGAGGAGCTTTGCAGGAAGAGAAAGATTTTGATTGAAACAGTTGAGGAACAGGAGTGAAGACCAAGGATGGGTGCTGATTTTGGAGAATGCAGGCTTCCCTGGGATGGAGGATCTACCACATTGTCTGGGTTCTTATCATACTGAAAGTTTGGAAGCTGGAGCTCTGGAGGTACAAGTTTCTTTATATGGAAGGACAGAATTGCAGCCCCTTGCAACCTTGTTCGTGCAAATTGGTATGATATTTTTCTGCCATGCTAATTTCTCATTCTGGAAACAGAGCATTCCCATTCAACTAAGAATAAGAATTTCAAGGGTTCCAACACTTTTCCTGAACGTTGTGATGTTCTCCATTAGTTTTTGATTGGGAGAAGCCAGGACTCATTAGTAGTGGTTAAAGGGAAGGCTAGAATGTGCTTTTTTCCTTTTGAAACATTTTGTACTTATAGTTACTAATTGCTTCATAAATAAATAAACATTTCTGGCTAGATAGAGCATCTCAAAGGCCGAGATGGAGTTAAAAAATATCGATGTACTTTGTTTTGACACAATAATCAAACAACTAAACAAATCCCACTCATTATAAAGTACTTTTCCTAGATCCTTGGATCTAGATTGTACCTGTAATTTCACTGGTGTGGGGAACTCAGTAAGGAAATTCCCTTTCTCAATGCTGATAGAAACCCGGTCTTCCTAGGTCTCAGGTTACATCTTTATCTTTTATGCCATGGTACTTCCCTCCCAGAAAAAGTTAATTAGCAAATGAATAGATTATTAAAAGATAGTAGGAATGCTTTCTTTAAATTTGATAATATGGTACCAGAATCAATCCCTGTATTTGACCATTGTCTTGTTACTACTCTGTGTTGACTCTGTTTACATTGCTTTAATTATTGTATATTGCCTAGTAGGAGTCTTCTAATTCCTTTATTCCTGTCTTCAGCTCCTGGCCCAGAACTCTTAACATACATTGGGTTCTCTAGAAGTCCATGGTCCTGAAAGACTAATTGACTTGGAATTTTGGATCTGAATCTAAGGTACAAAAGAACTTTAAGAATATTTTCAGTAAAAAAATTTTGTGTTCAGTTTTATAACAATACAATTAGCAATCTCTTACATTTGTTACTGTTCTTAACAATTTTCTTTTAAAAAATTCTTTTTGAATCTGAATGTCATTTATACAAACACTTCAAAATGCTAACAAAAAAAAGTAAATGAGACTATGGTTTTTAAAAAGTGCATATGAATTCCCTTGTGCTTTTCTATAGTGCCTTCTTGCCAATTTAATATCCTTACAGTGGTCTTGTGAGTGAGGGAGTGTTTTTTTTGGCCTAGTTTTGATAATAGCTAATAATAATAGGTATTAATAGTAATAATAATAATAATAATAATAAGTACTTAGGTAGCGCTTTAAGGTTTACCAAGCTTTTGATATACCTTCTCATTTGATTTTATGAATAAGGAACCTGATGCTCTGAGAGTGGAAGTGATTTGTTTAAGGTCACATGGTGAGTTGCAGAGACAAATCCAGCACCTAAGGATTCAGAATTTCCCAGGCCAGGGTTTTTCTAGCTCTATACCTTGGTGGCTTCCCCAGACATGTGTGACTTTCAGACACATGAAGCAATGAGCCAGTGTAGGGCTGTTCTTGGTTAAGTAGTTGAGAAGGCATGACAGTAGGTTGGCTTATTCACAGAAAACTGGTTAGTCTAGGGTAGTCTTTTCTCAGGGACTAGTGGATCTGAAGCAGTGTCTTCATTGGTGCAGGAGGAAGAGTGTATCCTAAATCCTTGTTAAACAGACCCCTGTTTCCTTGGTAGAAACCAGCAGTGAGCCTGGGAGCTATTTTGAATGCTTGGAAGACGATTTCACTTTTAGGATCCGTCTGGTTACTCTTCCCCCCACTGAAGGCTTTCTTGCAAGAGATGACAAAGATGAAAGGGAGAGAAGAAGGTCAAAAAAAGGGATCTAGAAAGGGAGAAAAAGCTGTTAATTGCCTCACACCTCTGGGACATAACCCCTTTCCCCTCCTCTCCTTTCACTCTCCCATCCCAGCTCTGGCAGCTGGTGTCTCTGTCTGAGTCATGCAGTCTCTCTAGCTTAGATCTGGAGCCACATTGGCAAGGACTCTGTCCTTTACTTCAGTACAGAACACTTGGCTCTGTCAGCACTCAACAAATAATAAATAATAATAATATCTCCAATATGTGGAGAGAGGACCATGCAGGGATGGAATACACAAAGCATATGATGAAGATGGAAACTGTCACAGTAAGGGATAAATCTCATTCTTCAGAAGAACAAGAGCAGGATCTTGTTTTCCAGTCCTTGAGGTTCTCTGGGATATGGGACAACTCTGGGGACACCCTGTGTCTTCTATGATGACTTGAGTTTATAAGATTCTTTGTTTTAGGGTGGAGTCTCCCAAAGACATTTTGAAATGTTTCTTTGAATTCCTATAGTGCTTATTAGTCTTCCTCTGTTTACACCTTGTCTCCCTAGTGTGTGTAGGCTCTTCTAGAGACAGTTTCTCTGGTCATGACTTTTCTCTACTCAGAAACTTTTAACAGTTTCCTATTAGTTTTAGAATAAAATCCAAACTCCTTATCCTGGCATTCAAATCCTTCCACAACCTGACATTTCCCTAACTTTCTGGCTTTATCATCCATGGCTCCTCCACATACTTACTCTGTAGTCCAGATGCAGTGCTTAACCTTAGCCTGAACACACCTACCTTTTCCCCATTTCTGCACATTTACTCATGCTACTTCCTCTGTCAAGAAAGATATTCTTTACCTGCTTTCCCTACCTGTCAAAAGTCTATCCGTGTCTCAAGACCTTGCTCAGATACCCTCTCCTTTATGAATTCTTTCTTGATTTTCTTGGCTGGACAGGATGCTTTTCTCCTCTGAAACCTGCCCCTACCCCCAGCAGGGTGCTAGTATTTCTCTTGATCTTTTATCACATTCTCCATTATATTAGAGTGATTTGTGTGTCTGTCTTATCCCCCACAAGAGATTGTAAGCTAGAGAGCAAGGACTATGTCACATCTCTGTGACTTTTTCCCCATTGCACAGCCAGTGCAGGGTCCTTCACATAAATAAAGGCTTGGCCATGTTGGCCTGCAGTGAGTGTGGTTGGGGTGTCCCGGCACACATTAGAGGTGACTTTCTAATAATTCTTCATCTTTCAGCATCACTTTATGCAGATGTTGTGGAGGGGGTAGTGTAGACAGCTAAAGTTGAAAGGGAACTAATTTTCCATGAGCCTTGCTACCCTGGGTAGACCTTTATCAGTCAAGCCCATACACTCAAACCTATAAGGTACATCTTAGATGTGCCATATAAGCTTGGCAAAGATGACAGAAGAATAATGTATCTGTTGTATGGAAGGGCTGAGGCAGAGATATTCCCTGCCCAGAGATACTCTTTGAATATACCCCTGATACCAGAGAATTGGACTGAAAGGGAGAACTGGTATACTTATGTATAAAAAACTTATATTTAACAAACATTTCAGTAAATATTCAATTAATAAATACTAAGTGCCTATTATGTGTCAGGCAGTGTGCTAAGTAATTATTAATCTCTTATTTATTGAATATAAAGAACTTTGCAAGACACTGGGGCAAGATCTCAGCTTTAGAGAAAAAAAAGTTCCCACCTTCACAAACCATTTAGTAGATGGATAATGCAGACAGGTATTGTACACAGTATTACAGGCAAAGTTCATTACAGAAGTACAAAATGAAGTGTCATGGAGAATGCAAAACTGACGGATACCTATCTTTCTAGTTCTTTGCTAAAACCAAAAATGCTGCTATAAATATTCTAATACAAAACAAAATCCCAAGAGAAAAAAAGGGATGGATCAAGGTGGTCAAGGGGAGAGTGTGTCTCCTGTCTTTTTTAAAAACTTTGATTTTCAGGAAGTAAATAGATACTAATTGGTTATTTTATACTGGGTCAATAAATAGTAGTAATCGATGTTTGAAGAGTACATTGTAATGGGAGCTTGAGACAGCATTAGAAAGAGACTCTAACGCCTATAATACCCCTAGAACACAGAAGGAGCTGATTTCTGGGGGCCTGACTCTGCTGCTAATGAAAATTGGGATAAGGAACCCTAGAATATTATAATGGTTAAATGGGTAATATTCCACACCCATAGTCCCCCACTTCTGCAATGGAAGGAGAGGGGTACATTTTTTCTGGTGTCAGGCTTCAGTATTATAATTATACAGTGTCTTTCAAGATACCCTCTCCACCCCTTGCCTACATATTTGGCACCCCTTGTATTTGGCACAAAACTTCCTT
The DNA here is from genome assembly GCF_016433145.1 of Gracilinanus agilis. NCBI lineage: Eukaryota > Metazoa > Chordata > Mammalia > Didelphimorphia > Didelphidae > Gracilinanus > Gracilinanus agilis. The sequence continues at coordinate 431,939,659 of NC_058131.1, forward strand.
TCAATTTATCTATAAGATTGCAAGCTTTACAGGGGCAGGAACACTGTCTTTTCTGTCAATTTGTACAGGGCTTGGCAGAATGCCACCTAGGTTAGGGCACTTCACAAATATTGTTGTTGATCTTTTAATTTTCTTCACTCAGATTAATCTTGTCATTATATATTAATGACACTGGCATTAGCTCAGCCCAGTGGGCTATAATTATCTGCAGTTGAGAGACAGGAATCTCCTGGTGATGTGACAGCTGCCCACAAGAGCCGCCTTCTGACTTGTCACTAAAGTATGACTCCCCAGTGCCTTTAGCTGTTTGACTTGTATGTGAAGAGCCCCCAGGATTACTTAGCTGCTCGACTTTCAGATGTTTCAGGTCCCTGACCACATTGCTGTAGGAATGCATCTTTATTCCATGAGTTCTCCAGCTGCTTCTGCTAAAGGATGCAGCCTCTTTCTTAATAGTTACAGAATTGTTTAGAGCTAACAACCGAGGAACGAGAATTTGAGCCATTTTTATAAGTTATTTGGATGGAGACAGAGTAAGGAGACTGATTTTAAAAATTTAAATAAAAAACCCTCTTGCTTTCAATCTTGGAGGCAGAAGAGTGGCAAGAGTGAGGCAATGGGGATTAAGTAACTTGTCCAGGATCACACAGCTAGGAAGTTTCTAAGGCTAGATTTGAAATGAGGACCTCCCGTTTCTAAGCTTTGCTCTCAATCACTGAGCTACCTCACTGCCCATTGGGACTCATACTTAAATGATTATTGAATTCAATGAAATACATTTCAACAGATGACAGGAAACTGATAATATTGAAAGGGAGGATAATAGTTATTAAACTTGTATTAACTTATGTGATATAAATTTGTATTTATATAGTTAATTAAAATAGTTAAAAACCATATAGCAGTTTAAGATTGCAAAGACTGTCATAGAAACAACAATATTTTGAGGTAGGCCCTACAGGGATAACTCTATCTATTTTACAGATGAATAAACTAAGAGTTGGTATGATTATAGCAACCTGCCCTGATCACACAGCTGGTATCAGTTAGGATTCGAACCAGTAACTTTCCGTTTCTAAGTCCAGAACTCTAGGTACATACTATATTGTCACTTCTCTAAATCGGTGTTCCTGAAGGATGAAGGGATAGACCAAAAGTTACAAGGAAAAAGTTTTAAATAAATCTAAAGCGCTATATTTAGTTTTGGAAGCTCAACCACAAAAATAGAGCATAAAGGAAGATATGATTTGACACATATTAGACACTTAATAAATGCTTATTGATTGACTTAATGGCAATTTCTGTCCAAAATACTTGGAGCTTCTAATGGACTGCAAGTGTGAGTCTGACTGTGAAGAAATCATTAACAGAGTTACAGATTCTATCTAATACAAGGGAGGTGCATGTCTTGCTGCCCCTCAGCCCTGGTCAGACCATATCTGGAGACAATTTTATTCAGTTTTTGTTCATGTTTTAGGACAAGAATTAATGTATAGAGAAGAATGGACGTGGCACAGAGGAAATTTGAAGTCATATTTTATTAAGATCATCTGAAGGACTTGATGAAGGAGGAGAATCTGGGGACGAGGGCGAGAACGGACATGCTTACCATCTTCAGGTATGTCAGGAGCAGGCAACATGATGTAGGGGCACTAGTTTTGGAGTCAGACGACCCAGTTTTGAATCCTATTTGAGATAGTAATGGGTTGCCACTGTGTGACCAGGGACAAATCATTTAAATTAAATTTAAAAAATTTAACCTTTTTCAGCTTCCATTTCCTCATCTCTTAAGTGAGGAAGTTGGACCAGATGACCATGAGAGTCCCATCCAATTCTAAATCCACAGTCCTATCTGAAATATATAGGATGGGTGCTCAAATGCTGTTGTGTGGAAGAAAAAGGCTTTACATTTGATTTGTGTGGCCCCAGATACAGGTGGGAAAATCACAGGGAGGTCAGTCTCAGCTCAAATGTAGGAAAGAGCTTTCTAACAAGTAGAATTGTCAAAAAACGAAATGTAAACTTTCTATCACTGGAAGTGTTGAAGAAGACATTTGAAGTTGTTCAGTCTTTTCACTTGTGTCCAACCCTTCATGACCCCAGTTAGGATTTTCTTTTTTTCCTTTTATTATTTTTTATTTAAAATTTTTTTTATTTTGAATATTTTCTCATATTTACATGTTTCATGTTCTTTCCCGCTCCCCCAAACTCCACTAACCCCCCTTTAGCCAACGCACAACCCAGTTAGGATTTTCTTGACAAAGATACTGGAGTGATTTGCCATTTCCTTCTTCAGTTCATTTTACAGATGAGGAAACTAAGGCAAACAGGGGTAAGTGACTTGCCTTGGGTCACAGAACTAGTAAGTATCTGAGGCCAGATTTTAACTCAGGAAGATGAGTCTTCCTGTCTCCAGGCTGGACACTCTTATCTTCTATGCCATCCAGCTGGTCAGAGACTTGAAGATCACTCAGTAAAAGGGACTCCTATAATACGTGGGAAGTTAAAAACAATAATAATAACAAAATCACCTCTAAGGTCCCTTCTAGCTCTGAGATCCTATGATTCTGTGGGGCAATATCTGTGGTAGAAAGAATGCTAGATCCGGACTCAAAGGACAAAGTTCAAGTCTCAGTTCTTCTAGGCATGATTTTGGGCAAGTCATTTAGTTCCTTTGGGCCTCAGTTTCCCCACCTGTAAAATGAAGGAATTGGACTAAATGAACTCTAAGGTACCTTCCAGCTCTAACTCTATATCCTAAAGTCTGGGCTTTTGGGTTTCTGTCACAGCTCTGCCAACAAGAGACTAAATATTTGTTGATTGTTGCCAGGGATTGTGTAGCTTTGCCAGCAAAGCCCTGCATGAGTACCAGCCCTGCCCTGTCTGATTGAGTGATGAGTTTCTCCCTGGCTCTCTTGGCTTCCAGATTAGCCAGAATGTAAGACTATGGGGTGGGGGAGAGGAAGGGGAAGCCCAAGCTACAAATCAGCATCAAAGGGCTGGTGCTAGGTTTATAGGGGCATTTACTAGTGTTGTTTTCATTATTTACCCCACTGTTGATTCTAGGAGTTCCCATTAAATGTGTAATAAATATAAAAATATTTTATAGGCCAGTGAAAATTCCAAAGCAAGAATAACTCTATAAAGTGTGATTTCCCCACCCCCTCCTTTAACAAAATTCTGTGTGGCATCATTCTGAACCTGCTGTGTAGTCAGTGGGATGATGAAACGGCTGCTTTCCTTGAGCAGGAGGAGAGGCGGGCAGGGGGCATGGACTTAGTTGTTTAATTAGCTAATTCAATAGCCCTCTGGCCTCAGACTGGGGTTGAGATCACTGGAGGGTTAGGGGTGGTAAGGCAACTAGGGTTCTTCCTGTGGTTGTGGCCCCTGCCCCCCTGACAGGGAAAGCCCCGTCTGCTCCTCTTCCTCCCCAAATTTAGGAATAGGGGCCAAACAGGAGATTAGAGATTTAGTTAACAGGTTGGAATAATAAAGGACCTTCCTCCAACTTAATAGTTTTTCTCTTCCTGCTCATCCTTAGAAATGATTTGCAGTATTCAATCCCAAAATCATTGACTATTTTAGATCTGGAAGAGCTCTACTAGTTCTATCTCTAATGTCATTGTATGACCATGGATAAGCCACTTCCTCTCTCCTGGATCTCAGTTTCCACATCTGTAAAATGGGGATAATAATTACAGTCTTGCCTCCATCATTCTCTTCAAGAATCTAATGAGATAATGGATATAAGATCATTTTAGAAATGGTGAAGAATACTAGGAAATGTATTGTTGCTTTTATTACATTTTTTAATGTTAAAATTAAATTGAAAAATGGTTTTAGAAGTGGCACAAGTGGTCCTTTATTGAGTCCCTTCCTGCACAGAAATAAAGACAACTGTCTTCAGAGACAAATACTGCTACCAGAATTTAAATTTATGTGAAGAATGTATGTGCTTGCTTAGGTACTAGAAGTAGATTCAGGATTTGGGTTTTATTGCTGGGAGAGTCTCTCTAAGATCATCCATTCTGTTCTTCCGTCCCTCTTAGTTTTACTGTGGAGGTCCAGAGAAGGGAAGTTTCTTGTACAGGTAACTAAGTTCTAAGTTGCAGAACTGGGATTTGAACTCAAAACCTGAGTCCAAGTCAAGAGCTCTTTTCACTATTCTGATCCTATTTTCTGAAACTAACCTTAATGATTGAGACTTCATTAAAGAAGGCCCACGATGTTGGTAAATCTTACGTTTTTGTAATTCTATTTGAGATTTTCTTGACAAAGATAATGGAGTGGTTTGCCATTCTCTTTTTCAGATCATTTTACAGAAGAGGAAATTGAGGCAAACAGGGTTAAGTGACTTGTCCAGGGTCATGTAGCTACTAAGTATCTGAGTCTGGATTTCAACTCAGATCTTCCTGACTTCAGGTCCCATCCTCTACCCACTGTACCACCTACCTGCTAAAGGTTATATCATGTAGAAGGGATTGAATGAATGAGAAGAACTCTTCTCCAGGGACTGACTCAGCTTGGCTTTGAGCCCTATTTCAGAAATAGGGGACAAGGTGAGGCCAGGATAGATAGAGTGGCATTTGACCAGATCTTTGGAGTGGAGGATAGTATCTGAAGAGTGAAAAACAGTAAAGAGTTTCCCTTTTATTTTTCTGGCTTTGCCACTAATTCCATGTGTAACATTGTTATGCTTCTCTGGGACTCAGCTTCCCAAATTCTCCACATGTAAAATAATAGTAATATAATTTACACAAGTAAATATAAATGTTTAAACAATAATATAATAATAATACAAATATGTAATAAATATACAAAAATAAAATTCAGCTACTGAAGTTACTGTCTCACTGTGGAAGCTTCTTCTGGCTATGACTTAGTACTTGGGAAATAAATTCTAGATTTTTCTGTATTTCAGAGAGGTTTAGTTACTTGATTGTGGTCACATAGCTAGCACATGTCAGAGGCAGGATTTGAACTTGGCACTTCCTAACTCCAAACCTGGTGCTTTATCTAGTAAATCATACTGCCTCTAAGATAATATTATGCTCATTAGCAAATAAATCAGCAAGTAAAAATATTAAGTGCTTACTATTGTGCTAAGCAGTGGGAATGCAAAGAAAGATAGAAACAATTTTTGCCCTTGAGTTGCTTACATTCTAGTGGGGGAAGTAACACATAAATAATTAAGGCCAAACAGGATGCACACAGATGGAAGAAAGCATTAGAAAGTTCTAGCAGAATGTGAAAATATGTTTTACATGACTAAGCAAGTATATTATATCAAATTGGTTGCCTTCTCAAGGATGGGGAGGGGAGAGAAGGAGGGAGAGAATTTGGAGCTCAAAATTAAAAAAAAGAAAGTTAAAATTGTTTTTATACATACTTGGGAAGAATAGAATATTAAAAATGAAGTTCAAGAAGAATTTAAGGAATTGGAAAAAAGAAAATCATAGCAGCTCAGTGGCAGAGTAGGAAAAGGTTCGATTTTAGCAGGAGGTGATAATTAATCTGAGTCTGGAAGGGATCCAGGGATGCTAAGAGGTGAGGATTGGGGATGAGGAGGCAGGATATTCTAGGTCTACTGCTGGAGACAGACTGTCATGTATGAGCCAATAGCATGTAAGCCAATGTAGCTGAACCATGTAGTGTGTGGAGGGAAGTAAAGGCTTTCCAAGAAGGGACTAAATTACGTAGAACTTTAAATGCTGAACAGAGGGCTTTAAACTTGATCCTTGAGATAATGGGAAGCCGTGGTAGTTTATTGAGTCTGCTGGTTACATGGTCAGATCAGTATTCTAAGAAAACCACTTTGGTAGCTATATAGAGAATAGGGGACGTGGTAATAGTAGAAATAACAATATATGAGTCAGAGTGGGGAGTCCAGAATGACAGAAAGAGCAATCCTGAGCCACTAGGGGGATGAGAGGACTCTTGGCAACAATGAGGGTAGTTCAGGGGATGGGGGCAAGTTTGGGGGAAAGAATGAATTCTTTTTAGGACATGTTGAGTTTGAGATGCCTATGGTGCATCTAGTTTGAAATCTCCAACAAGCAATTGGTGTTGTGAGCCTGGAACTCAGGAGAGAGCCTGGGACTGGATTTATAGATCTGGGAATCATCTGCCTAGAGATTACAATTTGATCCACAGGAGCTGATGAGATCATCAAATCAAATAGTAAAGGGTGAAGAGAGGAGAGCCTCAGACTGAGCCTTGGGGGACACCTAGGATTAGTGAGTGGTGTAATATAAATGATAATCCCAGAAGGGGAGATTGAGAACAGTGTTACAAAAACCCATAGACGTGAGAGAAGGATGCCTAATAATATACAATATTTATATAATAATAAAATTAATAGCTGACATTTATATAGTACTTTAAGTTTTATGATGTACTTTGTATAACCTTATCTTATTTGATCTTTACAAGAACCCTATGAAGTAGATACTAATGAAAAAATGTGAGGCCTGGGACTAGAAAATTTCTAAGGGCCTTACCACAATTGACAGCCTTTGGGAGTTCAACAGATGGACTTTTTGGAATTCTGGTGTCAGGACTCTATATCAGTTTCTGTGCACTTTTGCATGGTCCATTAGGGATGACTGCTTCTAGTCTTCTTAGAGTTTATTCTTCAGTTCTTCCAGATTGCAGATCTCTAAGGAGACTGCTTCATTTTGCCACTCATCAATATCTCAGCAATGAAAAAACATTTATTATGTGCTAAGTGCTGGAAATACCAATAGAAAAAATGGAGATATTTTTCTGTCCTTAAGGATAACACATTCCAAACAGGAAGGAAATAGAAGGTTGTTAGTTTCAAGACAGATGGAAAGGACCAGTGATCCCTAGGGTAAAAGATCAGTCACAAAGAAAATAATTTTCTTTACTATCACCCATATTAATAAAATCATATCATTTTCTGATGAGCCCTTTGATTTTGCAAGGATTTTGCTGTAGAAAACTTTCTTTTCTGGGTTTCAGTAGATGTGGTTGAAGACATTGAAGTACTTACAGAGACACTTGCATGGTCATCAACAGTTTTTTAAAAAGTAGAAAAGTTGATCATTGGGACAAATTAAATGCAGGAAACAAATATAGTAGCACAGTTAAAAAAAAAACAACACCCAAATGCCCTCAACTGCTAGAGTAGGGACAAAATTTGACAAATCCTGCCAGCATCTCATACCATCTATCTTTATGCTCTAAATAGATATATTTTAGAAAAAACAAGGCCACATGGTGAACAGATCAGGAAATCAGGGAAAGGCATTCCTCTTGCACTTATGAATAAGGAAAGACTTCTTTCCCAAACATGAGGAAGAGAAGATCAGTTCCTAGTACTTGGCTTTGTTCTCATTTCTTATTCTATTCTTGTTTCTCTGCCATACTTGTTTTTTAAAATAAATTTTAATTGATATCTTTTGTTTTTTTATATTATGGAATATCTCCAGGATCCTTCTCTTTACCAGAGAGCAATTCCATATGTCAAATAATACTGAAAGGGAAAAAAAGAAAAAGAAGAGAAAAAATGGATCAATGCATCATAAACAAATCTGAAATATGTGCAGCATATTATATCTATAACCTCCCATCTCTGCAAAGCAGAAGGGTAAGTTATCTTTTCATATATCTTCTATGGAGTCATACTTGTTCTTTGTAATTTTAACAATTCACTTTTGGTTGTTCTGTGAATGTTATTTATATCATTGTTATTACATATATCATTTTCTTGACTCTGTTTACTTCATTCTTTATAATTTGCTGTAAATCTTTCCATGCTTTTCTGTATTCACTATAATTGTCATTTCTTAAAGTACAGTAATATTGTAATTCATCCATATAACACAATTTGTTTATCCATTCTCCAAATGATTGTAATCTATTTTGTTTCCAGTTCTTTGCTGTCATAAAAGTCTTTTATAAATATTTGGGGGTATATGAGAACTTTCTTCTTATTAACAACTTCCTTGGTGTATAAAACCTAGAAATAGCATCAGAGTCTGGACACTTTATTTGTATAATTCCAAATTGTCAAAATAGTTGTACTGATTTATAACTCCATCAACAATACATTAGTGTGCCTATCTTTCTATAACCCCCCTGACATTGACCATTCCCATCTTTTCCTATCTTAGCCAATATACAGGGTGTGAGATGAAACTGTAGGGCTGTTTTGATTCATATTTCTCTTGTTATTAGCAATTTTGTAGCATTCTTTCATAAATTAGTTAATTGTTTGCAATTCTTCTTTTGGGAACTATTCACATTCTTTGACTTGATCTATTAGGGAATTGTTTTTGGTCTGTTAATCATTTATATATCTTGAATACCAAAATCTTCTTTGAGAAATGTTTTCTTCGATTCTTTTATTCATTGATTTCCCGTCCCCCCCTTTAACTATTTTCCCTCTTTGTATAGGTGTATTAATTTTGTTTGTGCAAAATTTTTTCAGTTTAATGTAATAAGTGATTTATTTTATCTTTAGTAATAGCCCATCTCTTGTTTGATTTAGAATATATCTCCTTGAGAAAACACTCCAAATCTACCCTTCATGGAGATTGGGGCAGGGTTCACAGATGTTATATATTGCCCATGTTTTTAGACTTTTTTTCAGAGTTATTGATCAAGTGTTAACTTTTTTTTCCATCTCTAAAAATACCACTTGTCAGATGAGATAGCTCTTTTGTAATACTTATACTCTTGGAAGAAAAGGAGAATACATGGGATAATTCTGGTGATGCAAGAAGCAGAACATATCAATAAAAACTTTAAAAATGCATCTTCTACCTACTGTGAAAGCTGTATTAACTGATTCCTTTCTAATTTTTAATGGTGTTATCTTTAATATTAAGATATTATGGAGTATAAAAATGTTAGATTTAGTCTAACCCAAATTTCTGCTAGATTACTTTCCAGTTTCTCCATAAGTTTTTTTTAAATCAAATAGGTAATTCCCAAGTTTTTTACTTTATCAAATGCTGGGTTATTGAGTTCCATTGTTTCCGATTCCCTTGCTTCTAGTTTTGTAGAATATCAAGTCGTTTTGATAACTGCTTTATAGTATAGTTTCAAGTCTGAGAATGCTATTCCTATGTTTTTTCATTATTGCCTCTGATCTTTTGTTTATACACACAAATTTTATTATTATTCTATTCAGTTCTATAAGTATATATTTGATAGTTTGATTGGCTTAGCATTATAACTCTAAATCACCCTTGATAGTATTGTCATTTCTAATAAATTGGCACAATCTAGTCATGAGCATTGAATATTCCTCTTTTTAATTATTCTTTATTTCTTTAAGGAGCACTTTGACTCTATAAAAGTATATTGTGGGCTATAGTAGATTGGTGAGATATTTTATGCATTTTTTTATTATTTGTTTTTTCTTTTCTTTCTTTAGAATATTTTTCCATGGTTACATAAGTCATGCTTTTTCTCACTCTTTTTCTCTCCCCCATCCCGGAGCTGACAAGCAATTCCACTGGATTATACATGTATCATTGTTCAAAACCTATTTCTATGATATTCATATTTGCAGTAGACTGATCTTTTAACATCAAAATCCTAATCATACCTCCACTGAACCACGTGATCAATCATATGTTTTTCTTCTGTGTTTCTATTCCCACAGTTCTTTTTTTCCATTTAATAATTTTTATTTTTTAGAAAAGTTAACATGGTTACATGATTCATGCTCTTACTTTCCCCTTCACCCCCGATCCTCCCCCCCCATAGCTGATGCGTATTTCCACTGGTTTTAACATGTGTCATTGATCAAGACCTATTTCCAAATTGTTGATAGTTGCATTGGAGTGTTAGTTTTGAGTCTACCTCCCAAATCATGTCCGCCTCAAACCATGTGTTCAAGCAGTTGCTTTTCTTCTGTGTTTCCACTCCTGCAGTTCTTCCTCTGAATGTGGGTAGCGTTCTTTTCCATAAATCCCTCAGAACTGTCCTGGGTCATTGCATTGCTGCTAGTACAGAAGACCATTACATTCGATTTTTCCACAGTTCTTTCTCTAGATGTGGATAGCGTTCTTTCTCTTAACTTCCTTGGGATTGTCCTGGATCATTGCATTTCTGCTAGTAGAAAAGTCTATTACATTTGATTGTATCACAGTGTATCAATCTCTGTGTATAATGTTCTCTTGGTTCTGCTCCTTTTGCTCTGCATCAATTCCTGGAGGTCTTTCCAGTTCACATGCAATTCCTTCTGTTCATTATTCCTTACAGCACAATAATATTCCATTACCATTAAATACCACAATTTGTTTAGCCATTCCCCAATTGATTGACACTCTCTCATTTTCCAATTTTTTTGCCACCACAAAGAGCACGGTGGCTACAAGTATTTTTGTACAAGTATTTTTCCTTATCTCTTTGGGGTACAAACCCAGTAGTGGTATGGCTGGGTCAAAGGGCAGGCAATCTTTTAAAGTCCTTTGCACATAATTTCAAATTGCCCTCCAGAATGGTTGGACCAATTCACAACTCCACTAGCAGTGTATTAGTGTCCCAATTTTGCCACATCCCCTCCAACATTTATCACTTTCCTTTGCTGCCATATTGGCCGGTCTGCTAGGTTGTTTTACTTTGCATTTCTTTAACCAGGAAGGATTTAGAACACTTTTTCATGTGCTTATTGATCGTTTTGATTTCTTCATGTGAAATTCATGTCTTTTGACCATTTGTCAATTGGGGAATGGCTTAATTTTTTGTAAATTTGACTTAGTTCCTTATATATTTGGGAAATTAAACCGTTGTCAGAGAGTTTTGTTATAAAATGTTTCCCCCCAGTTTGTTGCTTTCCTTCTAATTTTGGTTGCGTTGGTTTTGCTTGTACAAACCCTTTTTAATTTGACATAATCAAAGTCATTCATTTTACATTTTGTAATGTTCTCTATCTCTTGTTTGGTGTTAAATTCCTTCCTTTCCTACAGATCTGACAGGTATACTATTCTATGTTCACCTAATTTATTTATGATTTCATTCTCTATATTTGTCATTTACCCACTTTGAATTTATCTTGGTATAGATGTTAATCTAAACCTTATTTTTCCTATACTGTTTTCCAATAAAAATATTTATTTAATAAAATGTATTGCCATGGATCTTAGCCTCTCCCTCCTCTTCTTGCACCATAGAACATATCACCTGACAAAAATATATGCATATATAGATTGTATCTTTAATGTTTCTATTTTTTAGTTCTTTCTCTGGAGGTGGACATTCACAAGTTATTCTTCAAATATTAATTCTGTGGCTGTATATAATATTCTCTTGGCCCTACTTATTTAACTCTTCATTGCTTTATGTAGATCTTTCCAAGTCTTAAAAAAATTAACCTGTTCATCATTTCTTGTGGTACAGTAACATCACAATCATATACCATAGTTTTTCAAATGATTTCCTAATTGATGGATATCTCTTCAATTTCCAGTTCTTTTCCACCACAAAGAGAGCTATTATAAAGATTTTAGAACATATAGGTCCTTTCCCTTCCTTCTTCTTCTAATGTCTCCCTATTGCATAGATACTTGCTTTTGGCTTAGGTATATTTTAAAATTATTATCTTTTTAGCATATTGTTGAAAGCTTTCCCCCCATATCTATTGAGATAATCATGTGGTCTTGGATGCTTTTGTTTACAATTGCTTAGTGTTGATTTTTTAAAATATTGAATTATTTCTGCATTCCTGGTATAAATCAAACTTGGTCATAAGGAATGATTTCTTGGATGAATTTCTATACTCTTTTTGACAGGATTTAAAAAAATTTAAATTAAATATTCATTATTGTTCATTACTGATCCTGATCTAGAGTTTTTCTCTTCTTAATTCAGTCTTGATTTAGGTATTAGGACTATAGTTTTTGTCTTTCTTTGTTTAAAATATATATTCAGTAAATTTTAAAAAAATATTTTATTTTCCCAAATACGTGTAATCACAATTTTTAATATATTTTCCAAAATTATAAGATCTGCATTGCCTCTCTCCTTCCCTTTACATCTCCCTCCTTGGAGATGGTAAACAATTTGATCTGGATTATACATGTATGATCATGCAAAATATATTTCCATACTGATTAAGTTGTAAAGAATGCTCATATAAAACCCAAATCCCCAAATAAAAATGTACAGAAAGAGAATAAAGTGAAAAATAGTATGCTTTGATCTGCTTTCAGACTCCATCAGTTCTTCATTCTTTGTCATAAGTCCCTCAGAATTGTCTTGCCAAGAATAGCTATCTTTCACAATTGATCATTGTAAAACATTGCTGTTACTATATTACAAAGTTCTCTTGGTTCTTGTTATTTTACTCTGCATCAGTCCAGGTAGGTCTTTTCAGGTTTTTCTGAAATGATCCTGCTTATCATTTCTTATACCACAATAATATTTCATCACAATCATATACCAGAATTTGTTCATCCATTTCTCAATTGATGGACATCCCTTCAATTTCTAATTCTTTGCTACCATGAAAGAAAAGTTGCTATAAATGTTTTTGTATAAATAGGTCATTTCTCCTTTTTTCTGGGATCTCTTTATGATGCAGGCCTTGTAATGGTATTACTGGATCAAAGGACATGCCCAGTTTTATAGCCCTTTAGAAATAGTTCCAAATTGACCTGCAGATTAGTTGGATCAGTTCACAACTCCACCAATAATGCATTAGTGCCCCAATTTTGCCTCATCCCCTCCAACATTTATCACTTTTCTTTACTGTTATATTAGCCAATCTAGTCAGTAAAATTTTCAGGATATATTTTTCCCCCTGGTATGTTGTTTCATTATTATCATCCTTTCCCCCAGAATTATCAGTTGTTTCTATGATTTGTTCTCTGACCTACTTATTATTTAGTATTTCATTGATCAGACTTCATTTAGGTCTGTGTCTTTTTGTGTGCCCTGAACTGTTTACTATTTTTATTGCAATGTGGTCTATAAAGGATATGTTTACTATGTCTGTCTTTCCTCATTTATTTGCAATATCTTCATGCCCAAATATATGATCACATTTAGAAGATTCTAAATCTTAGCTCTAGTTTCCACGGAAATTTGTTGAATTTTATATTTTCTTTTTTCTTTATCATTCTGTTAGGATTTGTCCAAAATGGAGAGAGGGATATTAAAGCCCCTGCCACTATTACATTAGTATTTATGTCTTCTTGCTGTTCTATTAATTTTTTATTTATAAATTAAGGCATTTAAACAAATAATATAATACTAATATTTTGTCTAGAATTCTTTTTTCATAATGTTCTTTATTTTTTATTTGTGAATTTTTGTTTTTGCTTTGTCTGTAACTATTTTTTTATTAATCCAACACAGTAAATTTTTTCTAGTCTTTCATTTTTATCCTTTGAATATTTTTAGATGTGTATCTTGTAAGATTGTTGGCTTTTGTTTTCTTATCAAATTTGCCACTTTTTTATTTGATTGTTTAATTCTTGCATTTAAGGTTATGTGAATTAAGTTTCTATTTTCTTCTTTTAATTTGTTTTTTCTGAATTAGGATTTTTTTGTTCCTTTTCTTTTTTAAAGTCAGTTTCTTCGTTTAAAAACAACTACTTTATGGCAAACTTATACTGGTTGGATCTTTTCTCTTTACCCTCTTGCCCCTTTGATTAACTAAATTGTTTCTTTCTTTTTAAAAATCCAATTATGTTCCTCTCTCTCTTTTCAGTAGTTAAGTAGTCAAGCAAAATCTCTTTTCATTTTCTCTTCAATTTATTTTGTTAGTTATTAAAATTTTGGTGAATTTTCCTAAAAATATTTATTTTCTTCCTAAAAATATCATTGTTCTTCCTTTTCTTTCTGTTCTAGATTTTAATTCTTTGATTCATGGCTCTTATATTCATGAATTTGTTCTTTAGTTTCTGCAAAAATACAGAGTTCTTTAGCCTAACCAGTTTCTGAGTTATCTTGTAGATCTTATTCCCTTTCATATTTTTTCTGTTGTGCCTCAGTTTTAGAACTATCAATTCTTGGAGGAGACAGAGAGGATAGAAGTATTACTCCACTGTAAACATTTTCCTCTGTCTCTGGTTATATAGTTCATTACTACCCCTTACCCTCCCAATGATCATTCCTCCCTCTGCCTATTTGCCATGAAGTATCTTTTCTGAATCCATACCCTTTCAACCTTCTGAGTGTCAGTTGTCCCCCTTCTCCTGGAAGTAAGATGCTCAACATGGAGGCACCATACTCTCTCAGAGGTAGTAGTATCTCTAAGCATAAAATCCCTCCTGGTTATAGTCATTGTGTCTGAGGTCCCCATCTCTCATAGAATGTACTTTTTCCACTGTAGGAACCTCCTCCCACTATTGAATTCAGAGTTCCATTCTTTTTTCCTATTTTAATTTCTCTCTTTTCTGCCTCATCTGTACTTCTGTAGTTCCTTTTCTTTTTGAGAGATCAGAGGAGTTATTTTTCCTTCATAATTTACCACTGACTTGATTAGGGTTACATTCACACATTTCTCTCTATTTGCTTCCTTACCACTCTTTTTTAAAATGTGGCCTCCCATTTTTCAAGTTGGTTGTAAAACAAAACAAAACTCACATTTGTGAGGTTCAGTTAACGGTGCTTTAGGCTTTTCCCTTCACCATTACTCTTTCATTTAAGTACCTCCTTTCACCATTTTTTCCCTTAGGTACATTTAGAAAGAAACCTAAACTCAACCTTTCCAATGGTCCCCCTGTTATCTTTTTGTTATTTTTTTAACTTTGTGGGGTCTTTTTCCTTCTTAGTTTCCCCTCTTTTTTTTCCTAGTGTAATTTATTTTTGTTACTCATGCTTTCTTTGGTACCTGTATTTATTCACCTTCTTTGTATTTCTATTATCTGAAATGTTTGTGAAACAAGTAACATGCTCAAATATGAGGGCTTTTTTGTATGAATTAATTTGTCTTTTATTTAAATAGCCATCTTTCCTGATGATTTTTCCTCAGCTCAAATGTTGGAGGCATTGTCACCTTGAGTTGTATCTTAAGTTCCTTTGCTTTTCTGAACATATTATATTCTTTTGTATAATAACAAGGATTAATATATTACTTTAAGATTTGCAAAGCATTTTTCATATATTATCTCATTTGCTTATCCAACAATCCCATAAGGTAGGTGCCATTATTATTCTTATTTAACAAGTGAGGAAACTGAGGTTGAGAGGCATTAAGTGACTTGTCCCAGGATCATACAGTACCAGTCAATGTCTGAGGCAGGATTTCAACTTACATCTTCCTGACTCCAAATCCAACACTCAATCTTCTGTGCTACCTAACTGGTTTCTGATGGGTGCAGAAAAATCCTTTCATATTTAAGTTATTGGTATCTTCTGAAAAAGAAATTAAAAGAAAAAAAAGCAGTTCATAACCAACCACCACATCAACCTGATCTGACACTTTGTGCAATCTCCTACACCCATAGTTCTTAACCTCTGTCCCACAAGATTATCTTTGCTTTCCAGGGGAGTATAATGACTTTAACAGGCCATTTGAGATGTTTTACATTTTTCTGTATTTGCTAATGAATGTCTCTGAGCCTTCTAGGCCATTTTCTGTGATTAAGGAAATAAACAGCTAATTATCTAAGTGACATTCATATTCTACATTAAGTACCTTTTCTAGGAGACTGTTATCCACATTTGGGATAAACCCTAGTCTGAGTCATACTTAAGCTTTGTTTTAGAGATTTCTTTTGTTTCCTTTTTTTGTTTTATTTTCATTTTGTTTCAGTATAAATTTCCACATAAAATTTTCAGAGTTATAAGATTCATGTTTTCTCCCTCCCTTCTCTCCCCTCTCCAGAGCTGACAAGCAATTCAATCTGGATTATACATGTATTATCATGCAAAACATATGTCCATATTATTCATTTTTGTAAATGAATAATTTATAAAACCAAAACTCCAAATCTTATACTAAAATAAATAAGTGATAAATCCTATGCTTTCATTTGCATTTCTACTCCAATAGTTCTTTCTCTGGAGGTGGAGAGTATTCTTTTTCATAAGTCCCTCAGAATTGTCCTTGATCATTGTTTTGCTGTTAGTAGCAAAGTCTATCACATTCATTCATTCCACAATATTTCAGTTACTGTGTATAATGGTCTCCTGGTTCTATTTAACTCACTCTGCATCAGTTCATGCAGGTCTTTCTAGTTCTTTATGAAATCATTTTGTTCATCATTCCTTATAGCACAATAGTATTCCATCACCATCACATACCACATTGTTCAGCCATTCCCCAATCGAGGGACATCCCTTTTGTTTCCAATTTTTTGCCACCACAAAGAGAATATCTATAAATATTTTTGTGCAAACAGATCCTTTTCCATTAAAAAAAACTCTTTGGGAGGCAGATGGAATAGTGATATTACTGGAACCAAAGTTATACATTCTTTTATAGCCCTTTGGGCATAATTCCAACCTGCCCTCCAGAATGGTAGAGATTTTTCTTGAAATTACTTATGTGTACAGGCAGAGACAGAGAAAACAGATTCTCTTTGGATTAATAATAATTAGTGTTTTAAGGTTTACAAATCACCTTGTAGATATTATCTCATTTGATATTCATCATAACTCCATAAGTTAAGTATAATTTTTATCTCCATTTTATAGTTAAGAAAACTGAGCCAGAGAGAGGTTAAGTGACTTGTCCAGGGAGACACAGTTAGTCAGTGTGAACTTAGAACTTCCTGACCCCCAAGTCCAGCCCTTTATCAGTCAAACCTTGTAGGACTGAGCTAACTCTGTGAATCTGAAGCACCCTTTTATGGTCTCAGGGCATAGATATACACATAGATGACTGAACCAAGGTTTAGAGAGGTTAAGCAAGTTGGTCATGGGTACATAGCTGGCAAGTATCAGAGTCTAAGTCTTGAATCAGGTTTCCTGATTCTAAGTCTGTTATTTTTCTTCACTACATTCTTCTTACTCTTCACTTATTTTCCCACTTCTCCAAACTCCTCTTCTAAGCAGAAATATACAATTTGATATTTGTTTATACTCATCCATAAATCCAACCAATTATATACCTTACTACACACCAACTTGGGCCAGGACTCTGTTGTAGGAATTTGATGATGGGGACAATTTAAAGAATACATCTTTGCCCTCAAAGAGCCCAAAGTCTAATATAAGGTTAGTATACTACAAAAAGGAAAATTTAAATGGGTTTTATTTTTTTTTAATTTTACTTATTTATTTTTACTAGCATTTATTATCACTTTCAGCCATTGCTCCTTCCTTTTCTGCCCCAAATGAAATAATTTAAAAAACTGGCAAAAATGGAACCCACAATGGCAATGTCCAAAGATGTATTTCTCATTTTGCATTTTAAGTTCATCATCTCTCTTGTAGGAGGTAGGTGGTATGATTCATCTTTAGTCCTTTAGACTTAGGATTTATCATTGCATTCATCAGTTTTAAAGTCTTTCAAAATCATTTTCTCTGAAATACTATTGTGTAAGTAATATTCTACTCACTTCATTCTTTTTAGTTTCCTCTGAAATGGTCCATTTCATCATTTCTTATGGCACAAAAAATTCTTATGCATTTCTGTAACACAATTTGTTTATCCATTCTTAGTTTTCAGTTTTTGGTCATTATGAAAAGACTTGCCATAAATATTTTTTGTACACGTAAGCAGTCCTTTTGGTCTTTATTTGACCTCTTTATGGTATAGGCCTATCAATGATATAGTTAGATTAAGTATAAACAGTCTAGTAACTTTCTGGGAATAGTTCCAAATTGCTTTCCAGAATGACTATCCCAATTCACAACTCTACCAATAATATATTAGTGTGATTCCTCCCTCCCTCCATAGCCCCTTCAATATTTTTCATTTTTTTTAATTGGGTCTCCTCACTTTACCTTGGCTGTAATGTAGAAGCTCTTCACAGGTTAGATTCCACCTCTGAACAGCCTGCTCCATCCCCTGGGCTGATTTACTTCTCCTCAGGCAGCTTTGTCACCCACTACCCAATTCTATGTCATAGATTCAGATTTGCCTGAATAGAGAACCTGCTCTTCTTTCTTCAGTGAAGGTTATTAATTAAGAGAGGAATAGATTCAGAAGCAAATAGTAAAAAACAAAGAAGGGCCTGATTTCTAGCTTCTAGTCCATTATGATACCTGAAGAAGAATAAGGAAGTCAGAAATTCCAAAACAAAAGGGAGCCTGCAGTTCTGATGTTCTGACAGCTTTCCTGGCTGGCTGATAGTGGCTGAGCCCAGTACCAGTAGACTGTTGCTCAGCGCCAAACCTAGGCCAGGAACTTGCAGATCTCAGGCCAGAAGAGCAATGATCAGATTTTGCCTTGGATCAAACCCCTTTGGGAGCACTGAAAACTTTCAAGTCTCCTGTGTAAGCTGTCCTTGAGTTCCTGAAACAGTACAATATGCAAAATCTCAAAAAAGCAGCATTAGAATCAGCCCAGATCTTCTATGTAGAATGGTTCTAACATCAGGTCAGAAGTCAAGAAGCATGCTAGAAGAATGAACAAAAAAAGGGAACAACAACCAAAAAAAAAATCAAAACCTCCCACCATCAAAAGTTCTTCAAGTGATAGTATGCTTAAGAGATAAACCTAAGAAGAGAATTACAAAAATATCAACAAGCAAAGCCTCAATGGGCACAAAATCAACTAGAATTCGTGAATGCTTCTTTAAGCAAGAGTTTAAAAATACTTTAATAAATAGACTGAGAGCACTTAAGAAATAAGAACTTTGGAAGAAATTATTGGAAAAGGAATTAATAGCTTTGCATAAGAGGCATAAAATCTTGCCCAAGCAACAAACTCCCTGCAAATTAGAATGGGTCAAATAGAAGCCAGTGACTCCATGAGACAATAAGAAACATTAAAACAAAGTCAAAAGATGGGAAAAAAGAAAATCTAAGGTATCTCATAGCAAAAACTACTGGCCTGGAAAACATAATGAGGAGATTAGATTGTCAGAACACTATGATCCTAAAAAAAAGAGCTCTGATATCCCATTTCAAGATATTTAAAAAGAAAACATCACAGATTTCTTAAAATCAGAGAGTAAAATGTAAATAAAATCCCACCAGTTATCTTCTGAAAGAAATCTCCAAATGAAAGGTCCAAGGAATATCATAGCCAAAATCTCAAGCATCCAGTTAAAAAAAAGTGCTGCAAGCAGCAAGAAATGAAGAATTCAAATACTGAAGAATCATAGATGGAATCACATGTGATTTAGCAGCCACCACTATAACGGAGTAGAGAACTTGGAATACAAAATTCCAGAATGCAAAGAATATTGGTTTGTTGCCAAGAATAACTTACTCAACAAAACTGAGTTAAATCCTGCTGAGAAAAAATGAATTTTTTAAAAATTTTAAACATTTATTAATATTCATTTTTAACATGGTTACATGATTCATGTTCCTACTTTCCCCTTCACCCCCCGCATTTCCCCCACCCTTGGCCAACACACATTTCCACTGGTTTTATCATGTGTCCTTGATCAAGACCTATTTCCAAATTGTTGGTAGTTGCATTGGTGTGGTAGTTGTGAGTCCACATCCTCAATCATGTCCACCCCAACCCATGCATTCCAGCAGTTGTTTTTCTTATGTTCCCTCTCCTGCAGTCCTTCCTCTGAATGTGGGTAAAAAAATGAATTTTTAATAAAATAGATGATTTCCATGAATTCCTGATGAAATACCATAGTAATTTTGAAATTCAAACACAAGCCTGAAAAGAAGCAAAATAGTAAACATAAATGAACAATAATAAAGAATTAAGCAAGTATATACTGCTTATAGTCAGATATGGGGAGAAGATACATATGTCCTCCCTGAACCTTAATGTTCCGGAGTACAGAAGTAGACAGGAACCATTGAATCTTATAAGTCTATTGCTGGAGAACCTAATTGATCATTTGGTCTAGCTCTCTGTCTTTAGGTAGGTGAAGTATTTTTATCCCCTTTTTACAGAGAAGGCAACTGAGGACTTAATCAAGGCCATGCACATTAGTTATGGAGATGAGATTAGATTATTAATCTAACAATTTTAGTAACTCTTTTAGTAACAATTTTAGTGGCTCTTCCACTACAAATCATTTTGTCTCTCAAAGCAAGGGGTTTACAGATCTTATCATTTTTTTGTTTTTGTCATAACTGGGATCATCCTAGATGAAGGATGGGTTTGGAACTAGCATCATTGCTGCAGTAGTAGGGAAATCTAACTCATTCCAGGAACCTAGAGAAAAACAATCTAGAGGCTATTGCTTTTGTAAAGATCAATCCCATGAGAATTATGTAATTCCTATAGGAATTATAGATCATAAAGCAGACTTGATCTCTTACCCAAGAAGTTAGTGAGAAGCAGAAGGTGATGATTTCTACTCTAGTGATGCTGGAGGGGCATTCCTCATCCCTAGAAGCTTAGCTCTTGATACTCTGGTCATTGGTTCTGTGGTATAATGGACAGAGGATTAGGCTTGGAGTCAAGATAGCCTGGATTCAAATCCCACCTTGAACATTTAGTAATTGTGTAGCCCTTTCAAGTCTTAGCCTATCTACCTGTAAAATGGATACTTATGTCACAGGGCTTTTGGAAGGATCAAATGAGATAATGTATAAAATATGATTTGCAAACCCCCAAATAGTAGCTATAACGATTGTTTTTTGTCTAGACTTATGATTTCATCAGTATTGGGACCTTCCATGTAAGGAAACTCCCTCTACTAATGCAGATTAGCAACTGTTTTGCATTCATATTCTTAGAGAAATTGGTACCTGGAGTTTGGAGATATTAAAAGACTTGCCTGGGAGTCTCATAGCTAGTCAGAGTAAATACACAGATCTATCCCTTTATCATTCCAAGATGGATTCTCTGTTCCCTTTGCCACTCTGTCTCTCAATTATTATTTTTATATGTAGGAAATTTCTAGGCAGAGCAATTCAGCTTCTATGTATGTCTTTTGCTTTGTCTGCCCTGTTCAGGAAGGCTTTGAAGAAAATGAAGGGAAATGAGGAGGGGAGGAAGAGCAAGGGTAAGTGTTTTCTAGTGAAACAGCTTGGAGCCAGATGTGGGAAAACCATATTTGTAAAGTCATTCATTCATTCGACAAACATTGATTAAATGCCTACTTTTTGCTTTAGCAATGGGATGAGAGTGGTAGAGATACTAACATTAAAAGGATGAGATCTATACCCTCATTGCTACCCTTTGAATGGAGGAAGGAAATAGAGGAAAGATAGGATATGTCATCAGATAAAGACAGGGTATATTAAACCATAGCAGATGCATAAAAGGAGGACACACAATGGTTTCAGATGAAGGAGAGAGCATTTTCATTCCAGATCTGTTCTGAAAACTCCCTTCCTTATTTTGGAAGGTTTGAATATGAAAGATGTATTTTAATAAGCCCAAGCAAAAATTTAAATTTCCTACCAATAATGACTGTCTTTTGACCATCTTTCCCCTGCCCTGTTTCGAGATCATTAATCCCTCCAATTTCAGTCTCCACTTGCTATAGCCTTTATGACTCAAAAGTCAGACACTGGGGCCCTCTCCCTGAATCTAATCTCCTCTTTTGTTTCCGTCAATGTGGTTGGGGTAAGCAGTTCACCTGAGAAGATTGCTCTGGCAGAATATATAATTAAATCAAACACTTGGCAGGGAGACCTGATTTTTATTTCATTTGTTGGGCTTTTCCAGGCCTTTGTCCCTGGCCCCTTCCATATTAGCTAATTACAAGGTTCTGGATCTCTGTCAAATCACTGGTCCTTGGCTGTGTTTTCCTTTGTCACTCTTTTTGTGTGCTTGCTAACACAGGAGGGATTCTGTTGACTGAGGTGGCCTGACCAGTGGTGGCTTAAAAAAAAAGTAATAATCTGAATGAGAACAGGTCATGATTTGGGTGGAACTTTGAAATATTTTCCTAGGCTCTTAAGGAAATATTTTATCAATGAATTTTTTTTTATCTCTGAGATGTAAAGGCAAGCCTTTTAGAGATAGAATGCCAGGCTCACCTCTATCCAACCCCCCCAGACTGAATGTTGTGCCCTCCCCACCCCAGACTGCATGCCATGCCCCTCTAAGTGCCAGCTATGTTCCACCCCATCTCCTCATTCCACATAGGGGAGGGAGAAAGCACTCCCATTGGGCTGCTGGGCAGAGGGGCAGGTGAAGTGAGGAATGTTCCCATTAAGTATAGAGAGGAGGAGGGGAGTGGCCCAAGTGCTCTGCTCCCCTCCAGCTCTGCCACCTGTGAGCCTCCCATTGAGCTGCTGGGCAGAGGAGTGGGAGAATGGTGAAAAATGTCATTAGGTTCAGTGGAGAGGAGGAGGGGCACATCTCCACCTGAGTCCCTCTGCCTTTCTAGTAAGGAACTTGGTGGGGGGTGGTGGCTGCATTCCCACAGAGAGTGCTCTGGCACCGGTGCATTAGATACTTCTCAATAGCTACCATAGCACACATTTATTAAAGAAGACAACTTAAACAAGTTAAATATTATTCCATGATGTGCCTATTTCAACTAATAGCGTCTTTCTGTGCCTGTAGTTCACCATCCTTCTATAGAAGGAGATGTATTTCAACACCAGTCATTTGAAATATACATTAGTCATTGCATTTGATCTGTTTTATTGTTTTAAATATTGCCTTTGGGATAGCTAAGTGGCTCAGTGGGTCAAGAGCCAAGCCTAGAGACTGGAAGTCCTGGGTTCAAATGTGATGACCTCAGACACTTCCTACCTGGGCAACTCACTTAATTCCCATTGCCTACCCCTTACCTCTCTTTTGCTTTAGTTCAATACACAGTATTAATTCTAAGATAGAAGATAAAAGTTTAAAAAATGTTGCCTTTATTTTTACTAATGTACTCATTGTGTTCTTTTTCTGCTTTCTTCCCTTTGTTATAGTTTATATTAGTCCTCCTATGTTTCTTGAATTCTTCATATTTATCATTTCTTATGGTACAATTCCATTCTATTACTTTTTTATCAAAATTTGTTTAGCTATTTCCCCAATTGATGATTGCCTACAACATGCTCTTTAAATATTCTGCTATATGTGAGACCATTTTTTCCTATCATTTGACTAGCTCCTTTACTCTTTATTAGTACACGTCTTATTTCTTTGAAGCTTTCACAATTCTAGAAGAGTAATAATGAAGTAAGCTGCTTACCTCCTGATAGAGAGGCGATAGACTGAAGTTGCAGAATGAAGCATACATTTTTAGAAATGAACAATGTAGAAATTTGTTTTATCTTTATTTTTAGACTTCATATATTTGGTTTTTAAAATATTTTATTTTCCCAGTTATACATGATAATAACTTTACACACACATTTATGAAGTTATGAGATCCAGATTTAGAGCAATTTTATCTGAGTTATATATGTATTATCACACAAAACATATTTCCATATTGTTCATTGTTGTAAGAGAGTACTCATATAAAACAAAAATCCCAAAATAAATAAACTGACATGAAAAATAACATGCTTTGATCTGCATGAATTCTGACTCTAACAATTTCTCAGGAGATGGATAGGATTCTTTGCCATAAATCTTTATGAATTGTCCTGGATCATTGTATTGTTGAAAATAGCTAAGTTAGACTTAGCTATTTGTTTATTTTATTTGTTTTATATTTATTTGTTTATCCTAGTGTATTTGTTAAAAGGGGTTTTGTCTTTGGAAAGTGTGAAATGGGAAAAATAATAATACCCATCTCTCAGGGATGTTGTGAGGATCAACTGAGAATATGCACAAAGTGCTTAGCATAGTTACAGGTACACATTAAGTACTATATGTACACTATCTATTATTTGAAATTTATTGTAGTATAGAATATGAAATGTTGGCCTGAACCTAATTTCTGCACATCCAATTTCCCCAGAAGTATTGTTCAAATAATGAATTTTATTTCAGATGTAGTCTTTGGATTTATTGAACACTATTCTACCATGTTCTTTTGTTTCTGCATATTCTTTAATCCACTACATTGACTGACCTATCTTTTAAAACTAGAACCAAGTAGTTTGATGATTATTGTTTTGTAGTATATTTTGAAATATAGTATTGCTAGGGTCTCTTCCTACTTTTTTCCCCATTATATACCTTGAGAATCTTGACTTTTGGGTTCTGGATGAATTTTGTTCTCTCTCTAGACCAGTGGTTCCCAAACTTTTTTGGCCTACCTCCCCCTTTCCAGAAAAATATTACTTGGCCCCCTGGAAATTAATTTTTAAAAATTTTAATAGCAAATAATAGGAAAGATAAATGCACCTATGGCCATCACTACTCCCCTGGATCACTGCAGCACCCACCAGGGGGTGGTAGCGCCCACTTTGGGAATCACTGCTCTAGACTAATCTTGGCATTTATTGGTATGGCACTGAATAAGTAAATTTATTTAGGTGGTATTGTCATTTTTATTTTATTGGCATGTTCTCAGGCATGAAAAATTACTATCTCTTTACTTGTCTGTTATTTCTATAAATATTTGTGTATTTCACATATAAGTATTTGTGTATTTCAATTTAAAGCATTTTAATATGATTAATCATACTTAGCATTTCTTTTTTGAAAATTGTCCAAATCTATATAGTATACAAATATGATGTAATGTGCTGTAAAAATTTATTTAAGAAACAGAATATTGTTGTGCTGAAGGGGTATAATTTCCAAAAGACTTACTTGAACTGATCTCAAATGAAGGGAGTTGAGAACCTGGAGAACAATGCACATAATAGCAACAATATCATAAAGATAATCAACTGTAAAAGAACTAGGAACTCTGATCATCACTGTGAACCACCATAATTCCAAAGGATTCCGGATGAAAAATGCTATCCACCTACAAATGTTGTTTATCCTTCATTTATAAAGGGGACCAATGTCATCCCAGGGTAATGTGTGAATTAAATTTCAGTGAGGGAGAGTTGCACAAAGTGCTTAGCCTTACTCTCTCTTCCAGTCATCAAAGTCAAAGACAAAAGTCAGGATAACGGGTTTTGGCCTGGATAACTTTGGTGTCTGATCAAGCTCTAGGCCCTCCATAGTGCCTGCATTAGCTGCTTTCATGGCTGTTGGAACTGCCCATTCAGACAGGGGAAATCTTTATATGCTTGGAGTAGACAGCCCCCTAATTCACTAATTAGCTTGAGTTACCTGCCAGTTACCATCAACCTGATTTAGCCCATCTGCCCAGATGATTTACTGAGGTATGGCTGCTGTGCATCTACAATTTCTTGAAGCCACAGGTAAAAAGTTAGGTGGTAGGTACCAGAGGTAGATGAACAACCCTGAAAAGGACTCACTTAGCAAGTTCACACCAGAAGTGCTAATTCTCCTTGCGCAGCACTGCCAAATAGAGAACTGATAGATTCAGTGTTAATTATAGCATTTTCCCCCTTTATTTTTCTTCATTTTTTAAAAGGAACATGGCTAATGTAGAATTTTGCTTTGCATGACTTTATTTTTGTAATGGTTTAAAAAAAATTTTTTTTAAACCCTTACCTTCTGTCTTGGAGCCAGTACTTTATATTGGCTCCAAAGCAGAAGAGAGGTAAGAACTAGGCAATGTCCAGGGTCACACAGCTTGGAAGTGTCTGGGGTCAGATTTGAACCTAGGACCTCCCGTCTCTAGGCCTGGCTTGCAATCCACTGAGCTACCCAGCTGCCCAGGTGCCCCCTTTGTAATGGTTTTTAAAAATTTCATGTCTTCTCAATAGGTGGGAGAAGGAGAGAATTTGGAATGAAAAATCAAACCAAAAAAAGATATCTCCATATCTTTTTACCACATCTGTTGAGGAAAGGTTCCTGGCCTTATTATATATTTGTGTTAGTTTCCTTACATATCTTGAGTATCAGACCCTCATCAAACATATGATATAAATGTTTTTTGTTTTGTTTTTGACTGGTCAACAACTTTTCTTCTTATCTTAGCTATGCTGATGTTGCTGATGTTAAAAAATTAGTTTATGTAACAGAAATTTTATATTTTATCTTTTGTGGTTATTTCTATCCTTTATTTAGTTAAGAAATTTTCACCTATATATAGCTGTGAAAGATAGTGAATTTGTCTATTTTTCAAAAAGTGAAGTTATGTTTAATGATCAAGTTTCCTATTTTGGTATATGGTATAAAATGGCATTCTAAATCTAATTTCTATCAATATACTTTCCAGTTTTCACAACAGTTCTTTTCAAATGCAGAGTCTTTACCCAAGTAATTTCTCAATTTTATTTCATATATATTCAATTGTTTTTCATTCTTGTTTTTCTAATCAGTTCCACTTTCTTCTATTTTTCAATTTTTAACCATTTGATCAAATAGCTTTGATTGGTATGTATTGACCCCCAACCTACAATAATAATGATAATAGTTCACATTTACATAGCACCTCAACATTTAGAAAAGTATTTACATGTTAATATAATTTGATTTTAAGAACAACTCCGTGAGGCAGATGGTATAAATATTTTCATTTTACAAATGAAAAAACTGAGGCTTAGAAAGCTTGGGTACTGATCCAAGAAAACACAATGATCTGGTAAGTGGCAAGATTAGATTAAACCGGGTCTTCTAAGTTCTGTGATCTACCTTTCCTTGAAGGCAGCTCAGTTGCTGCATCATCCTTAAAGTCTATCATGAAATCCTAGCGAAAATTGTTTTTGTTTTTCTCTGTCAACTCATCTGATTTGACAACTTAGACTATTCTCATATACTTGTAATGCATATTATATTGACCCATGTCTTCTCTTTTCCTACTAGGCTGTAAGCTCCTAAAGGCAATTTCTTTAGGTAGCTCTCAGTGCCTAGTATGGTGCTATGCACATGGTATATATTTAATATATATTAAGTGAATATCATTGAATGAACTCAAATATATTTACTCATGTAAATTTTCTCTTTTGAAATGAAATTGATAAAGTTGATTTCAGATGGTTCTGATTTTCTCCATGGATTAAATATTTGATATCATTAGAAGTGAATATATGGGGAAAAGGGGAGGAAGGATAAATATGGAGATAAAAAGGTATGGCCCTGGAATCAGGGGAATTTGGTCAAATCCTACCTCTGATATTTACTACATGGGTGTCTAGGACATGTTAATTTAACTTCTCTGGGCCTCAGTTCCTAGACCTTGATCCTATGAAATCAATGTAATTCTGAACTGAAATCATAGGTTCAGAATTCCTTCCTTTTCCCTTTTACTTTCCTTTCCACCCCCTCCCTTTTTGTTCCCCTCTTATTATTTTTTAAGGTCTATTGAATTCCCTCCCCCCTCTCTTCCCCTTTCTTTTTGAACTCCCCACCCCACTATCCCCCTTGGTTTATCCCTTCTGACTTTCTCTGAGGGTAAGATAGAATTCCATATCCCAATGGATCTAGCTACTCTTCCCTCTCAGGATTTGTGGGGTTCCTTTGTTCATCTGGATTTGTTTTTTTTTTGTCCTTTTGAGGTATCATGTATGGGTTGGTGGTGAGGAGAGTTAAGCTCTCTGTTCTATTCTGCAACCATCTTAACCCAGGGCCTTCTCCCCCTTTTTTTTAAAACCTTCCCAGCAAAGACCTACTGCATTACTTATTTGGACCACACAATTCTTCACTTAATTTTATATGGGGAGATTTTTCAATGAAGAGTTTGGTGAAGCAAACCACCATGAAGTATATTATACTTTCTCATAATTCCAACATTGCTATAATTTGGGGTTGTGTTCCTGACTGAGGATTTGGAAACAAGCAAATCACATCTATGACCAAAAAACATGTTATAAAAGTAAAGATACAAGTCCTATAAACCGCTATAATTATTTAAAATTGAAAGATGATGCCGTAAGTTCTATAAAAGGGGGCATACATATTCTGTCTGCATTGGGCCCAAATGTATTATAAAGTACATTTACAACATATAAAAATGCAACTTGATTGTGCTAGGCATTTAACTGAAGAGAATTTGTATTTTTTCCTTCATTTCATTCAATTGGAGGAAGAGAAAAGACATAATGGTGCTTGGGAAATTGTGCAGAACTTTTTTTTTTAAGCTTACTTTCTGTTTTGACTATGTATCATCAATTGCAAGGAAGAAGGGTGGTAAGGGTTAGGCATCTGGGGTGAGGTGACTTGCCAGGATCACACAGCTAGTAAGTGTCTAAGGCTAGATTTGAAGCCAGATCTTCCTGACTCCATTCCTAGTGCTCTATCCATCTGAAATACTAGCTGCTCCCAGAACTTCTAAGGATCCTAAGGTGTCCCCTCACCCCCACCTCTTCCCTTAGTGGAATCATGTTGTGATGGATAGGCCACTGGGCTTGGAGTCAGGAAGACTTGGGTTAAATCTCACATTTACTATTTATGTGACCCTGTGGAGAAGTAACAGCTTCTCTGTGTTTTAGTCAATTCCTTGAGACTTAGCTAGCCAGAAATGATGGGTTTGTCCATTGATATTTACTCTAAAGCAAAAAGCCCACATTTTGTAGAGTTCCTTTTGTGATGCTGCATAATTGGGAATCTCTGGATGCCACAAAATTGTGGTTGACTCAAAGGGCAACGGAGAGATTCTGGGTTAGTGCAATTAGTTTCAACATTTTCTCGATGATATCTAAATAATAAGTGGAGTAAAAGATGTTAGCACAATAAAAAGGAGATGGGCCAGTCATATAGTCATATACCAAGAGTGAGGGACAATGTATGGGCAGCAGATGAGCATATGGCAGGGAAAGAGAAAAAGTCCCAGGCTGCCAACACACTGGGGAGAGTCTCTGTGGAGAATCCATGGATAGGAGGAGGGACCATGGATATATAGCAATACATCAATGTGTATTTAACATAAAATGAATATACTGGCTATATGTATAACAATCAGAAGTTTAGTTAGCAATTTTGCTTACCTTAGAATTTTAAATAACTTTTTTGGAGGGGATGGCCTGCAAGGATCAGGCATATACACACACAGATTTTTATACACAGGTGGTACAGTGGATAGAGTCCCAGGCCTGGAGTCAGGAAGGTCAGAGTTCAAATCTAGCTTCAAATACTTACTAGTGATGTGACCCTGGGCAAGTCACTTAACCCTGTTGGCCTCAGTTTCCTTATTTGTAAAATGAACTGGAGAAGGAAATGGAAAACCACTCCAGAATTTTTGCCTCAAATGGGGCCATCAAGAGTTGGATGCAACTAAAACAATTAAAGAGCAACAAAGTACACATTTTGTCCTAATTGTATTCAAACTGAAACTCAGAACTGTGGAAGAGACAAGTAAGACACAAAGTTGTTGTGAGAAAGAAAAACCAAGGCACTTATAGAATACAGTGAATAATATAAGATAAGATACACTCTCAACCTTATACATACATCTCAACCTCTGTTCACTAGAGACCCAATCCAGATCTCACTTTCAAGGTTTCTGCATAAAGACACTAGTCATTTGTTGTCATGTACTACCTTATTCTTGGTAGCAATTCTCCATATCCTCTCTGGACCTCAGTTTCCTTATCTGTAAAAAAAGGAATACCAGTATTTGGACTAACTGTGAGGCAACCATTTTGCAAACTAATTACAAATATTATCCAATGAGACTCTGCGAATGACCTGGCTTCTCACTAGTTGCTCTGATACCATGTTAATGAAATGAAATCCTATGAAAGATATTAAGAGTTATTTGTATATTTCTTTTCAGAGCCTCTCTTAGGGACTGATTGATAAATGGTCTGGGTATTTTAATCAAGAAATATGGTTGCTACATGGGGGAGTCACCCAATTCACTAACCGAAATACATATTTATTATTGTTCAATCATTTCAGTCATATCTGACTCTGTGACCCCATTTAGGGTTTTCATAGGAAATATACTGAAGAGGTTTGCCATTTCCTTCTCCAGCTCATTTTGCAGATGAGGAAACTGAGGCCAGCAAGGTTAAGTGACTTGCTCAGGGCGATATAGTTAAACTAGTAAGTGTTTGAATTCAGATTTGAACTCAAATCTTCCTGACTCCAGGTCTGGAACTCTATTCACTGTACCACCTAGCTGTCCCTGTGGATGAAATACATATATATGTGTATGTGCCTGATACTTGCAGACCATACTCCCCTCCAAAAAAGTTATTTAAAATTCTAAGATGAGTAAAATTGCTAACTAAACTTCTGATTGTTCTACATATAGCCAGTATACTCATTTTATCTTAAATACATATTGGTGCATTGGTATATATCCATGACCTTTCCTCCTATTCCATTCTCCTCCATGTCCTCCCATGTGGACACTATAGAGACTCTCCCCAGTGTGTTGGCAGCCTTTTCTAGGATTTTTTCCTCTTTCCCTGCCATATGCCCATCTGTTGCCTGTCTGTTGTCCTTCACTCTTGGTATATGATTATATGACAGACCCACCTCCTTTTTATTGTGTTAATATCTCTTATTCCATTTATTGCTTAGAGATCATTGGGAAAATATTGAAGCCTACTTGCACTAAACCAAAATCTCTGTGTGACTTGCCCAGAGTCACAGAACTAGTAAGTGTCTGAGACTTGAACTTGAAATCAGGAAGAGGAGTCTTTCTGACTCCAGACCCAGAATCCTATTCCTTGCTCTATTTAGCTGCTCCAAAGTGTACTTACTATTTGACTGATGTTTATTGCAGGGATTATTGGTGGGATAGTAGAGAGCACACTGAACTTGGAGTCAGGAAGCCCTAGGTTCAACTCTTGCTCCAGACATTTACTAGTTATGCTATTTTTGGCAAGTCACCTAACCTTGATGGACCTCAGTTTCCCCATCTTATCTCATATACTTGTGAGGATCAGATGAGGTAATATATTTAAAATGCTTTGCAAACATGCAAGCATTATATAAATGTTAGCTTTTATGATTATGATTACTAATGATGATAGCTCAACCTTTCATTCTTTATAGTTAGGAAGTGCTTTGCGTACTTTATCTCAGTTTAGATCCTCATAACACAACTCCCTACCTGTGAGGTAGGGAGTGCCGGTGTTATGATTCCTGTTTAACAGATATAAAAACAAAAGCACCCAACATGAATAGATTTGCTTTAGTAAATATGGAGACTCTTTGAAGCCATCAGTTTAGGTTCTATTGTTGTTATATGATGTCTTGTGGCTAATTAGAGGAAGATGTAGCAACAACTTTGATTTTTTCAGTTGGGTGCCAGTATAAAGGTTGCATACTGTTGGTTGATCATGGCAGGTCCAGGACAAGCTCTTTTGTTACTGGGTCCCTTTCTTCAATTAGTCTTTCATGTTTCCTTCAAGGTCTAAAAGTGCCTAAAAATGGTAACTGCAACTCTTTAGGAGTGTAATGGCAGTAATGTGAGTCTAATGAAGATAGTAAAAGCTAAAGGGAGAATGTAAGCTTCTTGAGGTCAGGGATTCATTGATATCTTTGTACCGCCAGTGCCTAGCATATTGTTGTTTTGTTATTTTAGCTGTGCCTTTATGATGCCATTTGGGGTTTTCTTGATACAAATTCTAGAGTGGTTTGCCATTTCCTTCTTCAGCTCATTTTAGAGAGGAGGAAATAGAGGCAAACAGGTTAAGTGACTTACCCAGGGGCACACAGCTAGTAAGTGCCTGAGATCAGATTTGAACTCAGAAAGATGAATCTTCTTTACTCGAGGCCCAATACACTACCTATTGCACCATCTAGCTGCCCTGTGCTTAGCGCATACTAGATGCTTTAAAAAATGCTTGTTGTGGGGCAGTTGGGTAGCTCAGTGAATTGAGAGCCAGGCCTAGAGACGGGAAGTCCTAGGTTCAAATCCAGCCTCAGACACTTCCCAGCTGTGTGACTCTGGGCAAGTCACTTGACCCCCATTGCCTACCCTTACCACTCTTCCACCTATAAGTCAATACACAGAAGTTAAAAAATTAAAAAAAAATGCTTGTTGATTGATTGAAGCAGCACCATGTAACGGCAGGACCATTGCATGAGGAATCAAAGATCCTGGGATCCAGTTCTGGTCCGCTATTTACTACCTATGTGACTATGGGCAAGTCAACCTCTCTGAGATCAGTTTCTTCATCTGCAAAATGAAGGGGTTCTAGATAACTTCTAAGTTGCCTCCCAGTTTCAAATATATGATCTAGAATGACTCCAGGGAGCAAGGAAAGATAGGGATTTGGGGCTGTTCTGAAGCTGAGCTGGGGTGATACCTGCAAGAAAGAAAGTGCCATTTCCAGGCTCTCATTAAGAGAAGTTTTATTTTCTTTGATTCTGCCTTCCCACCCCCATCCCCGCCCCAATCACCCAAACTTGGAATTCAACTGTATTCTCAAACTCCCTCTTCTTACTCACAGGTCACCTGCCCATCATCCCTGAGACAGAACAAACATGTGCCTCAGTAATGCACTGCAACCTTTTTGTTTGGCCACACCTGGTTCAAACATTTCACATGAAAGGGAGTGACTTTGAAATCATCCTCTTCTTTGCATAGCACGGCAAAGTGAGTTTGACTCTTTTCTCCTGGCATTTCTCCTAGGATGGCGGTGGAGCATTCTAGCTTGTCCAGAGGTAAAGAGGCAGAGAGAGAAGGAAGTTCAGAAGCACCATCTGGATGCCAAAAGTCCCTGTTCCTTTGTCTCCCTCTCCCTGACTTTATCTGGCTATCACTTTCTTATCCTGTTATTCCTCTCTCCCCACCCCCCTCCAGTTTTTCTTCTCCTAAGAATTAGCCCTCAGTGAGCTGCTCATTATTGCTAAATATCCCTTTAGAAGAATGTCTTGCATCATGTGGCCCAATTCTTTTCAAGGAGCAATTGGCAAAATGAATTCATAGGGTTAAGGGATTTGGCAAAGGTTACCTGGTAGTAAAGGACTGAGGTTTCCCACCAGGGCAGGGAAACCAGGCTTGAGCCTGGTCTCTACCTCAGCCTCCAGAGCCCATAGTCAGTCAGAAACAGGGCAGATCAAAGACCATGATCACTTAGGTGCTTTGGGCACAGAGCCAGAAATGGGAAAGATATAATTAGCCTTTTCAATAAAATTATTTATAATAATACTGCTTTACATTAATAAAGCATGTTTCTTTTGGAAAGCTCAAGAGTTTTATAAGCCCATCTTAGACTTTATATAAAAAGTAATTGAAGACTCTTTCTTTATGTAAACTAGTTGTATAATAGATAGTTAATAAAGAGGGGACTGTAATTTATTTTAATATCTAGGGATTTCTTATTTGAAAATAGGCAGCAATTATGAAATGAATCACATAATTATAACCATGCTGGAAAAATGAGTTGGATGGTAACTGGCCAGTGTTTTCTATGGTTTGATGTTCAGAGCAAACCCAACAACACCTCTTGGGACAGATCCCTTGTTAAGGTACTTGAAAGAAAGTGTTTGCCCAGTTTAACTCCTAGTTCTTGAATGACTAAATCAGAGAATAATTAATGGGTTGGAAAAGATCAGTCTTCACCTCAAATATCCATGTTCCATGATATCTTGGAAGACAGGTTGGTTGGACAGATCCTGGAAGTCCAGGGCAGGAGGTAATTTCTTAGACTCAGGTCATTGCTGCTTTAAAAACAAAACAAAACAAAACAACTCTCCTTGTAATATATTAAGTTCTGACAAAGATGGTTGAGAGGGAATTTCCTGGCCCTTGGCAATAGTGATGGAGGTGGTGGTGGGGAGGGGAGATGAAGAAGAGATAGTTTCATCCTGTAGAATGATAAAAAATCATAACACTAGCTTAAAATCCCATAATGTTTTATGGCTTACAAAGTGTTTTTCCTCAAAGCTCATGAGAGGCAGCCACTGGGTGGCTCAGTGGATTGAGAGCCAGGCCTAAAGATAGGAGATTCTAGATTCAAATTTGACCTCAGATACTTCCTAGCTGTGTGACTTTCGGCAAGTCACTTAACTCTTATTGCCTAGCCCTTACTGCTCCTCTGCCTTGAAACCATTATACAGTATTGATTTTAAGACAGAAAGGAAAGGTTAAAAAAAGTCCTAGAGAGATGTAGCATATTTTCATATGTGCTCATATTTTCGTATTTCATAGGTGAGAATATTGAAGCTCAGAGCCCAACATTTTTTTTGTATTGGGAGAATGGGAAAATGGGCAGCAGTGACCTAAACTTGATTCTTCAGGTCATAGGATCATGTATATGAAATTGGAAAGGACATTAATAGTTGCTCAGGCCAACCATCTCATTTAGGTGGGAAAACTGAGGCCAAAAGAAGCCCACAATTGCAGCTTTAATTCAGATCTTAGTACTTCTGATTCTAAAACCAATACTGTTCCCACTAACATCATGCTATCTCCTAGTAAGGGTGAGGTTATGGGCTGCCTTCCTGTCCTTTTCCTGATAATTTTCTGCCTCTTTGGAAAGAAAGAATATGGCAAATTTGGTTGGTCAAATGGATCACTTTCTTTGTCCTTTTGAAAACATAGTAATCATGGGGACTTCCATAGGGTAAACAGGAGCTTCCACTTCTAAAGGTTCAGAACAGTATGAAATGTTAGCATTTCTTCCTACCTATTTCCTCTTTGGAAATTCTTTTTTGAACCCGTAATTAATATCTTATAGAAGAGTTATTATTACCTAAAGATGTACTCCAGGGATGTATTCTTTCTTAGAGATAAGTAAATTATTTCCCTCATGGATATAGCTTTCTTGATCACATTCATCTAAAAATGGAAAGATCTACTAAATGTTTTAAAGTATATTAAAAATCCTTGGTAGGTAGGCCAAAAACTCTCCTTCCCCCCACCTCCCAAATTCTTATACTTATGACCACATAACTTTCTTTAGCACCTGAATATAGGCATTGCAGAGGGAAAAGTTAAATACAGAGTTTACCTGACTTAGCTAGGGTAACTCAGGGGCAAAGACAAGGATTTGTTTTTCCAGATCTCTAATTTATAGGTCTGTTTCCTACATTTGGATTTAGCCTCAGAACTGCATTGCCATTTAATAGAAAAATTCCTTAGAACCAACTTTCAAACATCTGGAGCAAAATCTAAGTTTTGATACAGTGTGAAAGGAAAATGACTTTGCACATATAATTAAAAGAAAATCAATGGAAGCAAAATGTCTTCCCTAGAAATTGCTCAGCTCTTGGAGGAGATATTTTGAAAAACTACTTGGTTAAGTAAGGGAATTTGAAAGACTGTGTGCATAGGCGTGTGTGTGTGTGTGTGTGTGTGTGTGTGTGTGTGTGTGTACACACTTCTACCCACTTGCTCACCTGTTTGGTGTTATGGATAAAGTCAAAGGTTAGTTAATGTTACAATGTTAGGAAAACATATTGTTCATTGGAAGGCCATAGAGAAGTATAATCTCTGTGATTGAAGGGTTAATAATTACTGAACTTGAATGGACCAAATTTGAAAATTTCTGCTTGTTCTCTTAAAGTTTTATTTCAGTCAGCTTTTTCTGTGTAAAATCAATTGCCTAATGTTAACATTAGTAGTTGTTTGATTCTGAATTATATGGTGTGTGTATATTTTTTGTTGTGTATAGGATAATGATAAAGTTTATAATGCTATTTAAAATATAATTCTAGAGAGCACAGTGATGATCTCCACTATAAAATCCACACAGGCAAGAAATATGTCTTAAAAATAATAATGGCTCACATTTATATAGCACTTTAGAGTTTATATAATGATTTCTTCAGTAGCTCTGTGAGGCTGGAGGTACAAGTATTTAGTATCCTCATTTTATAGATGAGGGAACTGACACTGAGAGAGACTAAGTAATTGCTTAAAGTTCTAGAACTAGTCAATAAGAGACAAGACCTAAGCTGAAGTCTTTTAACACCAAACCCAGTGCTTTTCTTTCTATATCAGTGATTCATAAATTTTTTGATCTTATACTCTTAAAGCCACAAGAGCTTTAGTTTACATGGGTTATATCTCTCAATATTTACAAAATTTATCAAATTTTGTTAAAACATCTTAGTATATTATGACAATAGTTTTGACCTCAAGGATCCTCTGAAAGGAAACAGCGCCCCTTCCCCAGGCTCCATGATCACACATTGAGGACTCTTGTTTTGTATCATGCTATTTGCATGAAACAGTTGCTGAGTGGACCATTTTGGATTAACTACCATGTCAAATATGTAACAATTTAAAAGTTTCAATAAGTTATAATTTCATCTGTAAAATGAAAGAAGTAGAATATCCTCAGGGTTCCTTCTTCCTCTAAATCCTATGAAATTAAACCTGACTCACTTCCTTTGAACCAAACAGGTCTTCTCTTTTGGCTATTAGTTTAGAAAGGTGAAGTTTATTCCACTGAAATAGAGTATGACTAAATATTACACACACACACACACACACACATATAACACCTTCTCCTTTCCTACACCTTATGTTTCCAGGATAGTAATAAATATTGTTTTGTTTTTTAAAACAAAACATGCACTGGGTTTTTAAGTCACATGTTTCCTGCTTTGGGATTAAGTCACTGACTTGGTATTTCATGAGAACAGCAAGTGTCACTGGCATATTACTCAATAGTCACAGCAAACCCAGAATGTGAACATATTAAAATTCTTTCAGCCATATCCCTTTTTTGCTTCCCCACTCCATTCCTAAGACTTCTTCCTGTCTTCTAGGAGCCATTTTGAATAATCACAGTGTTTCTCTACTCATTTTGAGATTTTTCAAGGACTTTTCTCTAATGTTTCATGAATCATGATAGATGGGCTGAAGAAATCATCTCATTTTTCTCTCGGATGCTTCTGAAAAAATGCCTCTGTACTGTATTTTCACTTTTGGGCTTGTGAAGGATTGGGTGTTCTTTGGTGGCAATGGGAGTATGGGTAGAGGGCTTCTTTTTCTTTTTCTTTTTCTTTTTTCCACGTAGATTTACTTGGACCCTGGGCTCTCCTTCCACCAGGTGAGAAGTCTAGTCTGAAAATCTAGTTTGTTGGTTAAGGCTGAACATTCTTAATTCCCTCCCCCTAGTCTCTCCCTCCCTCTCTTTGCATAGAGTTTCATTATTGTTAATACAGCTATTGAAGGTTCTATAAATATGAAAGAGTCATTAAAAGGCTTAAAGGGCTTTCAGTGATAGAAGCTGGCTGCAGAAGGCACAGCACTAATGGTATGTACATACTGTAGGCTTGGACTACAGTGTGACTCATCACCATCCCACTGAAATGGATTGGTGATGACGGATCAGGGGAGCGATAGTATTTTTCCCTGACACTATTTGCACAAACCCTGAGCACAAACGAATGGAGTTTTTCATGAGCTTATATAACAGCCAGTTGGCAATGCATGGATAGCCCAGCTGTGCAACATGACAGAACAGACCTTGGTTCTATTGTTTATAAACAGGCTTCCTTTAAGAACCAGTTTGCTCTGTCAGGACTTGAAATGCATTGCTCTGCCTTCTGTTGTCACAGCCCCCCTTTTCTCTTTGCCCTTCTATATTTAAAAACCTTCTGCCAGAGAGGGATTCTTGGAGTGGGAACAGTAGAGCTACTGTTGCTCACTCAGAATGAGGGCCAAAGGTCTTTGCTTTACTCAGAGAAGGCAAGCACTTCCCTGGGGGAAGCACACTGAAGGTGGCAGGCTGTCAGCACGGGAACTACCTGACCCAGTCAAAGGATCCAGGTTAGAATCCCAACTCTGCCATTTGAACTTGGGCAAATCAATTTATCTCTCCCAGCTTCAGCTTTCTTCTCTTTAAAATGAGGATGTTAGACTCATTTATTTCTGAGGTTTCTATCAGCTCTAAATCTATGAACCTATTATCCAAGGATGCACATTAGATAGTAATAGTCAATTTTAGTTATAGGTTAAACTTGCCTAGGTTACAACCCTGCCTTTATTCTTCATATCTGTCTACCTAAGATCTGAGATTCTACCCTAGTAGACTTAAAAATTAGTAAGTCGTCAAGGAGGAGTGAGAGTACCAAAGCCATAGATCTCTTAAGACCTCTCCAAGAACGTTGGGTTTTGTTTGTTTTGTTTTTAAATCCTTACCATTTGTCTTAATATGGATTCTGAGACAGAAGAGTGGCAAAGGCTAGGCAATCCGAGTTCAGTGACTTGTCCAGGGTCACACAACTAGGAAGTGTCTGGGGTCACATTTGAACCTGGGCCCTCCCAACATTAGGCCTGATGAGCTATTCCCTGTGCTACCTGACTGCCCCCTTGGTCTTTGTTTCTATGATGACTCAAGAACCTTTTATTTTCCATTACAGTGCCTATAGCTTTTAAGACCTGAGTTTGTGAGCTCCCAAAGAAAAAATCCCCATGACTAGATAGTGAATTCTACCAAACTTTTAAAGAACAAGTAATTCTAATTTGATATGGTTTTGTTTTTACAAAAACATGCAAAGGAAGGATCCTACCAAATTCCTGTTACAACATAAATATGATGCTGATATCTAAACCAGGAAGAACAAAAACAAAGAAAATTATAGTCCAATTTCCTTAGTAAGTATTGATGTAAAATTTTTAAATAAAACACTAGCAAGGAGATTACAGGAATATGTCACAAAGACCATACACTATGACCAGATGAGATTCATACCAGGAATCAGGGCTGGCTCAATATTAGGAAAATTATCAGCATAATTGACTATATCAGTAAAAAAACCCAACAAAAATCATATGACTATCCCAATAGATGTGGAAAAAGCTTTTGACAAAATGCAACACCTATTCCCATTAAAAATACTAGAAAGTATAGGAATAAAAGGGCCATTCCTTAAAATGATAATATTTATTAAAAACCATCAGCAAGCATTATCTGTAATGGAAATAAGCCAGAAGCCTTCCCAATAAAATCAATGAATATCCATTATTACCACTATTATTCAATATTGTACTAGAAATGCTAGCTGTAGCAATCAGAGAAAAAAAGAAATGGAAGGAATTAAAATGGGAAACAAAATTATCAATGTTGGTTGATGACATGATTAGAGAATCCCCGAGAAGTGACTAAAAACTGGTTAAAAAACAACTTTACCAAAGTTTCAGGATATAAAACAAACCCATAAGTCATCAGCATTTCTATATATTACCAATAAAATCCAACAGTAAGGGCTAGAGAGAGAAAATTCCATTTGAAATAACTGTAGACAAAATAAAATATTTTGGTGCCCATCTACCAAGACAAATCTAGGAACTATATGAACACATTTACAAAACAATTTTTACACTAATAAATCTGAACAGATCTGAACAATGGGAAAAATTAGTTGCTCATGGATACAGCTTATCAACATAATAAAAATATAAATTCTACCTAAATTAATTGACTTCTTCAGTGCCATAACAAAAATTATTTTACACAGATAGAAAAAATAATAAAAATTCATCTGGAAGAATGAAAGGCCTAGAATATCAAGGGAATTAATTTTTAAAAAATGTAAAGGAAGGTGGCCTAACCATACCATATATCAAACTATATTATAGAGTGGTAATCATCAGAACAATCTGGTACTGGCTAAGAGACAGAATTGTGAATCAGTGGAATAGATTGGGTCCACAATACACAGTAGGTAATGACTTTAGTAATCTTGTGTTTGATAAATGCAAAGAACCCAGCTTTTGGTGGGGAGAACTCACTATTTGACAGACACTGCTAGGAAAACTGGAAAACAGTTTTTTTTAAAATTTTAAACCCTTAATTTCTGTGTATTGACTTATAGGTGGAAGAGTGATAAGGGTAGGCAATGGGGGTCAAGTGACTTGCCCAGGATCACACAGTTGGGAAGTGGCTGAGGCTGGATTTGAACCTAGGACCTCCCGTCTCTAGGCCTGGCTCTCAATCCATTGAGCTACCCAGCTGCCCCCTGGAAAACAGTTTTGCAAAAACTAGGTATAGATCAACATCTAATACTGCATACCAAGATAAAGTCAAAATGGCTACATGGTTTAGATATAAAGATTGAAATGGGAACATGGAATACTTTACCTGTCATCTATATATGAATGAAGAAGAATTTTAACTAATGAAGTGATAGAGCATTATGAAATATAAAGTGAATAATTTTGATCATATTAAGTTGAAGAGTTTTCAGATAATCAAA
This sequence comes from Gracilinanus agilis, assembly GCF_016433145.1. Taxonomy (NCBI): domain Eukaryota; kingdom Metazoa; phylum Chordata; class Mammalia; order Didelphimorphia; family Didelphidae; genus Gracilinanus; species Gracilinanus agilis. The sequence goes on from NC_058131.1 coordinate 431,979,665, forward strand.
ACCAATACAGCCAGGATTAGAAGGAAAGTAGAGAGTTGGGAAATTTTTTTTTCACAGCAAATTTCTCTTATAAAATCCTTCTTTCTAAAAAATACGGAGAACTGAGTCAAATTTAGAAGATTTTGAGTCATTACCAAATTAATAAGTGGCCAAAAGATATGAATAGGCAGTTTTCAGATGAAGAAATCAAAGCTGTCTATAGTTATAAGAAAAATGCTTTAAATCACTACTAATTAGAGAAATGCAAAAATCTATTAAAAAGTTGAGGCACCAGTTGGACAGATTGAAAAATATGGCAGAAAAGGAAGAAGATATATGTTGCAGGAGATATGGGAAATTTGGAACACTAATGCACTTTTGGTGAATTGTGATCTGATCCAACCATTTTGGTGACCAACTTAGAACTATGCCCAAAGAGACATAAAACTACTACCTCTATATTCCAAAGAGATTTAAAAAATAAAAATAATCTATATGTAAAAATATTTATTGGTGCTCTTTTTTTGTGGTGGAAAAAATTGGAAATTGAGAGGCTGTCCATCAATTAGGAAACGACTCAACAAGTTGTGGTATATAATTGTGATGAAATACTATTGTGCTATAAGAAATGATGAGCAAACTGCTTTTAGGAAAACCTGGGAAAGACTTATATGCACTGATGCAAGGTGAAGTAAACAGAATCAAAAGAATACTGTACACAGTAACAGCAATATAATATCATGATCAATTAAGAATGATTTAATTATTTTCAGCAATACAAAGATCTAAGACCTTAAGTTGAAAAATACTATCCATTCCCAAAGAACTGATGGAGTCTGAACTCAGACTGAAGCATATTAGTTTTTACTTATTTTGTCTTTTTTTGGTAACATGGCTAATATGGAAATATGTTTTGCATAACTGCACATGTATCAAATTGCTTATCTTCTCAAGAAGGGAGGAGAGGAAGGGAAGAAGAGAATTTGGAAATCAAACTTTTAAAAAAAGAATTAAAAATAGTTTTTATGTATAATTGGAAAAATATTTTTAAAAGATCTTAATTTGAATCTTGCATCAGGTTGTTATTACTCTGTCTCAGTTATTAGACTGTTCTCTGTCTCAACTTCCTTAACTGTAAAAAGAGGATAATTATAACACCTACTTCTCAGTTTTTTTTAAAGGATCAGAGATAAATATGTAAAACACTTTGTGTACCTTAAAGTGCTATGTAAATGCTAATTATTAGTAGTACATGGAATCATTTAGATTAATCAGTTATAGAATTTAGAGCTAGAAGAGACTTTGGAGATCATTTAGTCTAATTCAGTGATTCCCAAAGTGGGCGCCACCGCCCCCTGGTGGGTGCTGCAGAGATCCAGAGGAGGTGGTGATGGCCACAGGTGCGTTTGCAAAAGGAGATCCCTATGGCTTATTCTGAAATATGGGCTGTAATTCAAAAGTTCTTAATTGCATTTCCTTCATCATATTTAGAGGAACGTGGATTCAGTGCGGTAACCAATTTATTAACAAAAAAAAGAAACCAATTGCAAATAGTCAATCACGGTGGTTTAAGATTATTGCTTTCGAAAATAGAGCCAAGGATTACTAAATTGGTAGCAGCACACCAGGTTCATCCTTCTCATTAAGATGATTTCGAATGTTTTAACTTTTTTTGTATTACATTCTAAGTTCAATAAATAGTTTCATAATTTCAAAGTTCAAGGTTTCTAATTTACACCTTTCTTTACTATATTTTACAAAAAAGGTAGAAACATTAATACATATATCTTTCCTATTAATTGCTATTAAAATAAAAAAAAATTAATTTCCAGAGGGCACTAAGTAATATTTTTTCTGGAAAGGGGGGCAGTAGGCCAAAAAAGTTTGGGAACCACTGGTCTAATTCCTTCATTTTATAGAGGAGGAATCTGAGGCCCAGAAGAGGAAAAGGAACTTATACAAGGTCACCTAGGTACTTAGCAGAGCCTGATTTTGAATCTGGGTCTTTCTGACTTCAAATCCAGTGTTTTTTCTATTAGACCAACACTACCTTGTTTGTATAACATGCTAGGGGTGAAGGAAGCAAGATGATGTATATCATTGCCACTTGAAAGTTGCATAAATTGAGGTACAGAGTGGTCAAGAGCCTTGTCAAAGGTCTCACAGTTCATTAGAAACTAAGGCAGGACAAGAACTCAGATCTCCTGACATCCCACAGCAGATGACAATTTTCTAGGCTTCCAACTATCATTATAATATTTGATATCAAAGTTAGTTCACTTGTCATTTACCAACTTACTGATACTTGAAATTTTAGTAATGTTTCATAGCTAAGCTGTTTTTAATTCTCAGATACTGGTATTGGGTTTCTCTCTCTACATACCTTCTTTCCTTCTTTCCTTCCTTCCTTCCTTCCTTCTTCCTTCCTTCCTTCCTTCCTTCCTTCCTTCCTTTCTTCCTTTCTTCCTTTCTTCCTTTCTTCCTTTCTTCCTTTCTTCCTTCCTTCCTTCATCAGGAGTTGTTTAGGCTCTGGAAACCATATACTTTATATAGAATAGGCATGATGGTCCAGACTTTTGTCTAAAACTGAAACAGAGATGGAGTAGAAACCTTCTTAAAATTGTTCCAACCATTGAGGGGATGACCATCAATTACGGAATGGCTGAATAAGCTGTGGTATATATTGGTGATGGAATACTATTGTGCTAAAAGAAATTATAAACAAGATAATTTCAGAAAAAGCTGGAAGGATCTGCATGAACTGATGCCGAGCAAAATAAGCAGAACCAGGAAAACACTGTACATAGTAACAGCAATATCATATGATGATCAACAATGAACACTTGGCAACTCTTAGCAATGTAATGATCTGGGACAATTCTGAAAGACTAACGTTGGGGAATACAATCCACCTCCCTTTGGTATATTCCTGAATTGTTGATTCAGATGGATGTGGATAAAAGCATAGTATCTTTCACATCAGTGTTTTTATGGTTTTATTTTGGGGTTTTGGCTTTGTATGAGTGTGCTTTTACAGCAATGACCAATATGGAAGTGTGTTTTCCGTGATAATACATGTATGACTCAGATCAAATTGCTTACCATCTCCAAGTATGGGGGGAGGGAAGGAGACAGTTGGGATCTTATAATTTTGGAAAACACATATTGAAAATTATTATTACAAACTGTCCCAATCTAAAACCAATTTAAAATATTTGGCTTTCTCTCAAACAGGAAACAGAGCTTCTGAAATATCTCAACAGAATTCTGAAGTCTAGAGCTTTCAACGTACTTCTGCTTATTTGTAGGCTTATAATATAAGAGAAGTGTTCACATTTCTGTGAGGGTATCTGTAGTTTGTTCTTGACTCTAAAATTTCATCCTGGTTGTGATTATAGCTCTATCTTTCTTGTAATTTACATTTTATTAGTATATTTTTACTGAACACAATCACTGGCCAAACATAGTATTTGCTTCACTCATTCCATTCTGCACTGGGTCATCCCAAGCTCCTTTTGAGGCTTGAGCTCCCCTATCTGAATTCAAGGAATACTTTAATATTTGGGTGTCTTTGAAAGCAAGGCAAGGACATGAGATTCCTTGGCTGGAGTGTAAATGTCAAGTCTACCTTTGAAAAGGTGGCCTAGCAGGTATGTGCCCAGTTTATTGTGTCCCTTTTGGAAATCAAATATTCCATGAATAACCCAGAGGGAGAGGGGAGAGAAGAAGAGAAGGGGAGAGAATTTGGAACTCCAAGTTTTGGAAAATTATTACATGTAATTGGGAAAATATATTAATTTTAAAAAAGAAATAAGATGTCCTTTAAAAAATGTAAACAACTAGGAATGTGGTATTCTACTAAACTCTCTTGTTAGATTATGTCAGGATTATGATGCGATGAGGTAAGTTTAACCAAGGATTTCTTGTGTAACAGTGATTTTCTGGCCTTCACTCCCTAAAGGCCTGGTGTGCCACATTTCTACCCCTTCCCCAGGGTTCTCTGATATTCTGGCTTGGGGATCCCTCCTCTCTGCTTAATCCCTCACTAATCATATCCCCCCAATTTTAGGTGATCCAAACATTCTATTTAACTACTTAAAACAGGCAGATACGTTTTACAGAGCAATGTTTACTTCAAAGGTATAGCAAGAACAAACATATAAATATTTCCCCATAACACCTTAGGGGCATAATTCCCCTTATACCATCTTAGTCTCTGAGGAGGGGAAGTGATAAGTTTCACAGCTTAGCTCAATTCCTACATAGCATTAGTCTCTCTGAGTTCCAAGACTAAAGTCTCCCTTGGGCTTACATCCCAAGATTCTGGCTTAGGGCTTCCCTTGCTGGGCTAATTGCAACATCTGGCATGGAATGGTTTCAAGATCCTCATCAGTAGAGGTTCTAGGTTTAGGATTCCACACCATGCACCTAGTATTGAAAAGGACCAACAAAACAAGTCCAATAGACATTTTTAAGACAACCTGGCTTGGGGGACAGGGGAAAATAGCTTAACCTTCCTTTTTTTCCTCCCTTTGGGATGCCTACAGGAGGAAGAGGGATTATTCTTCAGTCAGATAGGTTTAGAGATGGCAGACAACTATAGGTACAGTCAATAGACTGTTCTCCCAACCACTTAATAGGCCAACGAAGAATATCCAAACATGCTCCAAATTCCCTGTCTCACATAAGTTGGTTCTTGGTGTCTCCTTCATGGGTGCCTCCATTTCAGGTGGTCTGGATAAGCATGAAACCCTTGTTATACTTGTTTCATCTAACTTTGCAAATGTAAACTCATTAAGGACTTTTAAGAAGTCAGACTGTACTTAAGAAAATCAGAAACAAGATCTAAAGAAACTTGACTTTCTATTATTCTCCCTGTAATTAACTGGTGTTAGGATGACCTGGTATGTGTGACATGCCCAAGTCTAGGGAACCTAGGAATAGAGCAGCTCTATCTTGGTAGATTTGATTTCTTGGAAAATTTAGGCCAGGGACATCAATTTTTCTATCAGAGAAATATTATGTCTGAATCATCTGAGTGCTTGCTCAACATTTTTTCTTCTCTTTGATTCTCATATCAATCATTCAACAAACTTTTATTCACTACCATCTATAAGCCCAACCCTATTCAAGGCCATGGTGAAGGATCAAAGAGAAGGTAACTGGGTGGTGTCCCTTTCCTTCGGGAGTTTATAGAGTCTAGTTGGGATAACACATTAAACAATTAGAAAACAATTGATGGCAGTGTATAATTAAGTTCTTGGTGGTGAGGTGTCTATTATAAATTTAAAAGAACCTGTCAGAGTAATTGGGGGAGACATATGAGTATGCCATACTTGAGTTGTGCTTTAAATATATGGTTATCATTTAGAGGGGGCAGCTGGGTTGTGTGGTGGATAAATTGCTGGGCCTGGAGTCATGAAGATCTGAATTCAGATCTAACCTTAGACACTTACTAGCTGTGTGGTTCTGGGCAAACTACTTAACCCTGTTTGCTTCAGTTTCCTCTTCTGTAAAAATGAGCTTTAGGAGGAAATGGGAAACCACTCCAGTCCTTTACCTAGGACCCCCACCCCAAGTCCACAGAACCAACAGAAGATGAATATTCAAAATCATTTAGAGAGACATGGAGGAGAGTATGCTAATCTCCCAGAGCAGCAGGAATGAAGGCATAGAATGGGGAAATTAGCATTGCTCTTGTTGAGATCAGTGAACAGACTGGTTAGCAGTCTAACCTTTGGATAGGTTAAAAATAGGTTTTGAAAGCCAGCCAACTTTGGTCCTGATATTATAGGAAATGAGGAATTACCATAAATTCTGGAACAGGAGAAGAGCATGATAAAAGCAATATCTTATGAAGATTAATTGGATATTTTATGAGAAAGCGCTGGAGAAAGACTAGAGGCAAGAAGACCAGTTAGAAAGTCATTGTACTCATTTAGTACTTTCCCAGGTTATTTTTTATCTGCCCTTTATCTTGTGTGTACTTATTTAAATAAATGGTGTCTTCTCTATTAGAATGCAGCATTCTTGAGAGAGGGGCTATTTTTGTTTTTTCTTTGTATTCCTAGTGCATGACACATAATAAACGCTTAAAAATGTTTATTGATTAATCTAGATGTGACATGATAAGGATCTATTCTTGTAAGGTAGTATTATAAGAGTTTTGGATTAGGAGTTGAAAAAGGTTTATTTTTCACTTCTGAAACTTAGTAGTCATCTAACCTCTGTGGGCTTTAGTTTCCTCATCTGTAAAATGGGAATAATAACAAGGACACTTATTACCCAACTGATAGAGTTGATTAAGAAAAGTGATTTGCTTCTTATAATTAGAGAAATGCAAATCCAAACAACTCTGAGGTACTACCTCACACCTAGCAGATTGGCTAACATGACAGCAAAGGAAAGTAGTGAATGTTGGAGGGGATGTGGCAAAATTGGGACATTAATGCATTGCTGGTGGAGTTGTGAATTGATCCAACCATTCTGGATGGCAATTTGGAACTATGCCCAAAGGGTTTTAAAAGACTGCCTTCCCTTTGATCCAGCCATACTACTGCTGGGTTTATACCCCAAAGAGATCATAAGGAAAAAGACATGTACAAAAATACTTATAGCTTCACTCTTTGTAGAGGCAAAAAACTGGAAAACGAGGGTAGGCCCTTCAATTGGAGAATGGCTGAACAAATTGTGGTATCTGCTGGTGATGAAATACTATTGTGCTGAAAGGAATAATGAACTGGAGGAATTTCATGTGAACTGGAAAGACCTCCAGGAATTGATGCAGAGTGAAAGAAGAAGAACCAGGAGAACATTGTATACAGAGACTGATAAACTGTGGTAAAATCAAATGTAATGGACTTCTCTACTAGCAGCAATGCAATGATCTGGGACAATTCTGAGGGATTTATGAAAAAGAACACTATCTACATTCAGAGGAAGAACTGTGGCAGTAGAAACACAAAAGAAAAAAAAACTGCTTGAACACATGGGTTGATACAGATATGATTTGGGATGTAGACTCTAAATGACCACCCCAGTGCAATTATCAATAATATGGAAATAGATCTTGATCGATGACACATTAAAAACCAGTGGAAATGCATGTCAGCTACAGGGGTTGGAGGGAGTGGGGTGAGTAGAGGGGAGAGTAAGAACATGAATCATGTAACCATGGGAAAATTTTTCTAAAAAGAAAAATTAAAAAAAGGGAAAAAGTGATTTGCATATGATAATAAACTATGTATGATTTATTGTTATTATTATTAATTGTTGAGCATAGAAGAAAGAATGGAAAGGAAGAGACAGACCACAAATTTTAGAACCTTAGAATAAGTTGGATTTGGTAAAATCATGAAAAACTTGAAGGAAAGAAGAATTCAAATATTCAAAGTTAAGAAAGGGAATTGGTTTCCATGGGGAAAACAATGAATTTGGTTTGGGAAATGTGGACTTTGGGAGAGTGGTAAGATGTGAATTAATGAACAGCGATATCTGTGTGTAGAGAACAGGGCCTCTTCCAATCATGCCTCTTGTAGAGGCAAATTACTGCTTATCATGACAAGTCATCTTCCATTTCCTCCATCTTCCATCTCTTAATCATACTTCCATCTCAGACTGTCATGCTGACTGGAATATGCTCTGACTCATTTTTGCCTCTTAAAATCACTCCTTTCCTTTAAAAAACTCAGTTCAAATACCTCTTCCTGTATGGGGCCTTTCCTTGTTCCCCCAACTATTAGTGCACTGCTCTCTAGGGCCCCTTCAAATGACCTTATATTTATTTAGCTGCTACATCAGATAGAGTGTTGGACTTGGTGTTCAAAAGACTAGAGTTCGAATGTGGTCTCATACCTGTACTAATTATGTGAACATGGGCCAATCACTTAACCTTCTTAGACTCAGTTTCTTGATCTATAAAATGGAGATAATAATAGTACCTGTCTCACAGAGTTGTTGTGAACTGTAATGTAAAATGCTTTGCAAATTATTATTACCATCTATAAGTATTCTCTATACAAACACACATACATTTTTCATATTCTTCTATGTGCATATTTTGTCTCCTCTATCAGAATGTAAGTGCCTTGAGCAGGGTACTATTTAATTTTTGTCTTTATAGCCCTAATACCTAACATAGTACCTGGAACATAATAAGAATTTAAGTGATTGATTAAGGATTAAAAAATAATAATAATAGTTATCACCTCTAAGCTCAAACCATTATGTATGCTATTAGAGGAATTTCAGTGAGGGTACAATAGGGTACAATGGCAACTTATGAGAACATTACAGTAGATATGAAGGCATGGAAGAGATCCTGAAATGCTAGAAAATTGAGCTCTGGTGATAGCACTGTTTTATTTTATCACCCTGATCAGTGTGATGCAATTGTTCCTAGAAACAGTTCAAAGAAACAGACAGGGAAGAGCAGGCTACTGGAGACTGTTGTGATGATCAATTTGACACACAGAACAGCATAGTTGGTGACATATCTTCATGTTTTAGTTCCCTTCTTAGGAAGAGAAATAAAAACAAATCAGCAGAAATGCCAACATCTGACCTGCTAGAAATTCTATATGATTTCCATCATGAATGCACAAGAAATAGACTGAAGATATAAATACTTACATGAGGTACCAATAAACCTTGGCATAGATCTTAACAGTTTTAGGCAAGGGCTTCTTATTGCTTTATTAAAAAAAAATAAAACCCTTACCTTCCATCTTAGAATCAGCACTAAGGCAGAAGAATTGGAAACCAATTGGGGTTAAGTGATTTGCCCAGGGCTACACAGCTAGAAAGTGTCTGAGGTTAGATTTTAAACCCAGGACTTCTTGTCTCTAGGCCTGGCCCTCTATCCACTGAACCACCTAGCTGCCCCTCCTATTGCTTTTTGTCAGCAACTCCAAGTCACACAACCGTATTAACAACCATTATAATGCATCATCCTTAAACCTAGATTAGATGAAATAAAAAGTTGAGGAATCACTAAAATCTGAATAGGAAAAAATTTAGTAACCTGAGGGCATCCAAAATCTTTTCCTAACACAAACTCCAAAAGTTTCAACTAAAAATGAAATGTATAATAAGATAACAGATAGATCTCGAATGACTTGCAAAGGGAGATGGACATACTTAGATTAAAATTTTTAAAAGCTCTTTCCACGTTGGAAGACATGTGTCCAACTGGGAGAAAAAAACTATATACTGAAACAGAATAATTTTGATTTTTAAAATCCTGATTGCTCTAATCACCATGAACTAATACATTCTCCAAAAATATTTAATAGAAAAAAATTCAAGGCTTGCTCACAAAATATTTATTGGCAACATTAAACTACTACTTAATCTCAATGAATCAAAATGTCCAGTGAAATAAAAAAGTCATTTGACCTTGATAAGGATATAATTAATGTACTACAAGGAAATTAGAGACTAAAGGCTTTGAGTTTGAATCTGGATGTCAAATTGAGCCAATGGATACAAATAATACTTATGGATATTCTGATTAAGAACTATTAAGCATCAGTCTTACCATACATTTTTTTAAATTTTTTTTAAACCCTTGTACTTTGGTGTATTGTCTCATAGGTGGAAGATTGGTAAGGGTGGGCAATGGAGGTCAAGTGACTTGCCTAGGGTCACACAGCTGGGAAGTGGCTGAGGCCGGATTTGAACCTAGGATCTCCTGTCTCTAGACCTGACTCTCACTCCACTGAGCTACCCAGCTGCCCCTTACCATACATTTTTGAAACTAAAATGGACCATAACAGATTCAGAAAGTATCTTAACAGAAACCCACACTATGTTAACAAAACACAGGGCCCATCCCACTAAAGTGATTAACACTTCTTTGCCAAAAAGGAGGAAGAGGACTGATAACCATTCTCATAGCAAATGATAAAAAGTTAAAAAACTTGCCAGAAGAATTTTTGAACAAATAGTCATCACCTATCCAAACAGTGGTAAAGGCTAGCAGCAATTGCAAGCCATTAGATATGTCAAATGGAACAGATATGAAACAATGAAAATTCAAAAATAGAATTGAATGGCTTGCGATAGGCAGTTGGCTCAACTATGATGCCTAGAAAAATGGCTGAGTCATGAGGATTTGTTTCTGGAAATATGGATGTTTATGATGGCAATTCAGAGCCAAGCCATCACAACCAAAATTATAAAAGATACGCTTAAGGAATACAGATTTTCAGATCTATGAAAAACATACAAGGAAATATTAGAAACTATTTAGCATATTATTAATTGGTAGGTGGCTCAATGGGTAGAGCACCGGGCCTGCACTCAGGGAGATTCCATACTTAAGATTCCATCCTCTGAAATTGCTGTGTGATCTTGGGCAAGTCACTTAACTTCTTTTTGCCTTTACTCAAGTGAAAAATGGAGATATTACTTCCCAAAGTTGTTGTGAGAATTAAATGAGTTCATTTATCTAGCTTAGTTCTTGGCACATAGTAGATGCTATAAAGATGATAACTATTCTTATTATCGTTGTAAGCTGCAAAAAAGTTGTGCTTACCACTTATCTAGCAAGACATGATACTCTGGACAGAATAATATACCAGAAACTTGTGGTCTTTCCGGAGCTAAGAGATGACAAACTCCTACGTTATCACTATGTAGACATAAAATGTAATTAAGAGCTCAATTGATAAATTAAACTGGAACAAGACTACTACCAAATGCAGGTCTGTTGCTCACAATTACTTTGATGTAACATTGATCCACAAAAACCCAAGAACAATGTTCTTAATAGCTGTTGTTAAATCAAATATAATCTCCAAGCTACATGAAATAAAAAAGCTTTCAAAATATAGAGAACTGGCAAAAGAAGTCAAAATTATGTGTACAGAGGATGAGATATATACAAAACACTGCCATAATCCATTCTGCAATTACGAAGCATGCTTTCAATAATCCTATAGAATATGTTTATATCCTAACACTTTTATTCCACTATGAAAAGCAATTATTTTACATACTCATTCAATAGTTCATAAACATTAACTAATAAAACTCCCCAGGTTAATGATTTGTTACAGGATCATTTTTTATCATTTTATCTATGTTAATTCTCTAGGTGACATAGTAGATAGAGCATTGGGCTTGGAATTAGGAAGACATAAAATCTGACTCCAGACATTTACTAGCTGTGTGACGTTGGACAGGTCACTTAACCCTATTTGGCTCAGTTCCTCATCTCTAAAATAAGGTGGAGAAGGAAATGGCAAACCACTTCAGTGTCTTTGCCAAGAAACCTCCAACTGGGGTCATGGAAAGTCAGACGTAACTGAACAACATCAGAGAAGATGAGAAGAATGAGATGATGATGATTTTAACCAGGAGCTTAAAGTTCATTTGCATAAGATGTTCCTCATTGGAGGATATTTATTCCTCAGTGCTCCATATCTGCATGAAGGGCAAAGTTGGCAAGAGCTTGGGAGAGGGGAAATATTGCTCTTTTGCTTCCCAGCTTCAAAGGAGAAACAATGTGGTTCCAGATTTTCTTTAGGGAGAGGTCCCTGAAGGGAGAGAAAGATGCTAGGAAAAAAAAGCTAGTTTCAGTCATTGCCTATGTCCAACTTTAACACTAGGGAATTTGAAGAATTTCCCGTTGGGTAAGATCTGATATTTTCACTCTGTGCATTATCTGGCTTATTCTCATTTGTGTAACTCTTTTGATTTCTGTTTGTTGTCAGCCTTGAATAAATGGGTTTATTTGCTATTCACTACATATGGTCTTTGTGTAATTGGAATTTTGTGAGAAGAGAGTCAAGGCTTGGATATATAACTTGAAACATTCCTTCCTCATGAGTACGATTTGAACCTAAACTTTATTTCCCTAAAACTAGCAATATTTAGGGGGCAAATAGATATAATTCTAGCCCTCTTCTAAGGAGAGAAGAGTGACTAGTGTTGTGGTAGTAATCGCTTGCCTCCCATTCTGGTAAAAATCAAAATTTTCCTTAGAGACGGATGGGTAGAGGAGGTCTTAGAGATTCATTTGTCTTAGAAGCAAAAGACATCCATGAATGGCATCTACATGAACTCAACTAAAAAAATATCAACAAAAATCATTCAACTCATGACTTAGTAATGTAGATTTATTCATAGGATCCTAGATTTACAGCTGGAAGGGTCCTTTGGCATCATTGAATTCAACCCCTTCATTGTACATGTGAGGAACTTGAGACAAAGAGATGCTAAATATTCTTGCTCAGATTCATACAACATAAAGTATGTGAAGCAGAATTTTAACTCAGGCCTTTCTGACTCCAAGTCCAATATCTTATCTACTATACCCTGCTACCTCAAACATAGAAACAGAGATGTTTATGATAGCATTTTGGGTTCATTGCCATCAGAAATTATGGAAAAGGTATATTTAAGGAAGCCAGGTGTAATAATCAATGTAGATCAATATAATGAGCTTCCTGGCTCTTTCTGCCCATGTGATAGCTCAAATGCTGAAAGGACTTGTTGCTTTGGCATGATGAAGAAAACTGTTCCTCTTTTAGGTCCATGGTCACCAAGTTAAGAGGACAGAGGGCTTCTGGTTAGTTAACTTTTCCTTCTGATATGCTAAGGGTCATTGAGGCTATAAATTTTGACTTTCAGTGAGGGACAGGAAATGGGTTGCTCTTTCCCCACTCTGACATTGTAAGGACTCGTAGGGGAGCCTGTGCTTGCATTTTCCACTTTGTTTTATTTCCCAAGAAATGACTAGTCTCAAGATGGATATTTCCAAATTTGGAGGTAACAGTATAAGCTTAAGAGGGGGTCCATTCAGTCTAGCCGACTGCTAGCATGGGAAGTTTCTTCATAATAAAAGATGTTCATTGGAAGAAAGATGACCAGGAATTGTTTGGACAGTGCAGAGTTGAAATGAATTGTGGCCATGATAATTTGGCAGCCCTACAAACTGCTTTATGTTCTTATGAAGTTTAATTTTCAGTCTCCCAAGAGAAATTGTAACAGTGGTTATAAACTGTTATTGAATCCAGTTTTAATTCATTTTATTAATGTGTGTTATAAAGCTTTTGTGTTTAGGAATTCCTTTTGGCTATAGGAAAGAAATAACTATCTCATACCTGATTCACATTGCACATGAATACCTTTTCTGCACCCCACTTGTGGGGAGACCTAGACATGAGTCAAAACATAAACTTTAAATAATTTGCTTTTAGAGTTCCAGGGCGAGGGATTAGTGAGCAGAAGAGTATGATAAAAGGGAGCCTGGTGTCTCTTATTAGAGGCTCATCTCTCCCAAGCCTGAGTTTGGTCCAGACTACATGCTTGGATCCAGAGCAGAGAAGCACATTTAGAGAAAGGGAATAGGTGTAGTTTTCCAACATCCCTCTCCACACCCACTTCCATCCCTAGGTCCACAGCAATTTCTTAATGTTAGATTTTATAAACTAATGGACAACAAATCCTATACCAGAAGTACAAATTCCCAGATACCCTTAAGAAGTGAGCTAGGCATCATTACAGGTATTATTATTATTATGATGATTATTTTTTTATTATTAAACCCTTAACTTCTGTGTATTGGCTCCTAGGTGGAAGATGGTAAGGGTAGGCAATGGGGGTCAAGTGACTTGCCCAGGGTCACACAGCTGGGAAGTGTCTGAGGCCGGATTTGAACCTAGGACCTCCCGTCTCTAGGCCTGGCTCTCAATCCACTGAGCTACCCAGCTGCCCCCTACAGGTATTATTATTGTCTACAAGTCTCCTGACATAAGATTGATTAATAGGAATTTAAGAAAAATGTTTAAAAATTCAAAAATACTGAATATTCAAAATCTCTATTCTATATGGAATAAAAAGCTTTCAAAGTAGAGAGACCTAATAGATGTTAAAACCATGTGGGAACAGGATGAGGAAGTTATTCACCCTCTCAATCTTTCTTGATACCCTTAATATTAGGGTCTTTCTTCTTTTGATTAACTTCATTTTTCACATTTATATGTTATTTGCACATAACTTGTTTATGTGTTGTCTTCCTCATTAAATTGTGAGGCTCCCTGAGAAGAACTGGTTTTTTTTTTTTTTTTTTTTTTTTTTTTTTTTTTTTTTTTTTTTTTTTTTATCCCCAGCACTAAGGAGATAAAATGTGCCTAGCACATAGCTAGTGCCTAACAAATGCTTAATGACTGACTGACAATTAGACAAAAATCTTACAGAAATATTTTTGGAACCAATCCCACTTAGCAGAACAATAGTAAAGTCTGACCTTATAAAATGTAACAGATATTGGTTTACCTCAAGATGAATCTATAAAATGGCCAAGATCCAAGAGGGTAACTCAAGGCTCTGCATGGGCAACATCCACATTACCTAAGAAATAAAATACTGTAGAAGTTTTGAATAAATGGCTATTTTGTGAATTAGTTTCTAGAAACAGGAGGCTTATTAAATGATATATATGACTAGATCATTGCTATCAGAAATTATGTTAGATCATTGGTAAGGTGCCTGATCAATGCAAGTTTTGCAAGGAAACAGTAGAAACTGTAACATATCCCTGAAGGACACAAAATTTGTTATGTAGCAATGACCTAGAAAGACACAATTAATTGGTCATAATTTTGTACCAGTAGCTTACTATCCTTCATAAAACTAAAGATGATAAATCATCATATAAAAACCAAGACCAAAATATCCTTGAGAATTCAACACATAAGCCACTGGAACAAGAAGGTCATAAAAGATATAAGTTTTATGCTAAATATGAAAGTTCTAAATTAATATTGTGGCCACCAATTTAAAAATATTATAGCTTAAGTCAAAATGACTTTTAGCAGATTTTTTTATAAAGAGGTGGAAGGAGTGAAAGTGGAAAAATGTAAGAACACAGAGAATTGTCTAGCCTACCACCCTAAGTGCTGTTCTGGTGTCTGACTCAGCTACGGCAGGGCTTGATAATCTTCAGCCAGAGGTCCCGGTGATGTCTTCAGCAAGGGTTCTGCCAACACAGTGTCCTTCAGGAAAGGAAGGCCTCTCTGGAACCAATCTCTCCAGAAACCAGGAAAAGAAGGCCAGCTACTCACCCAGCAAGCCAACGCAGGATCCAGGGAAAGAGTCTCCTTCTTCAGTCCAGCTCACTGATACAGAACTCCAAAGACAAACTCTAAATGAGAAGAAGTTCAAAGGCGAAGCCTCTTGGACAGGAAGTTTAGGACTTTTTATAGTTCTTTTTCCATGTCACTTCCTGTCCCTTCCCTACTTTATGGGAAACAATCGCAGTCCTTCATTTTGCCTAGCACTGCCTAGGGGCAGGGCAGTGGCTTCTGGAGTTGTCACCCACTCTAGCAAGTGACTTGTGAGTTCTCTTACTTAGTGTCAAGTAGGGGTACTTTAAGTTCTTGATTTGATTAGCTAAAAATAGGCAAGGGGAGAATTAATCATATCTTCACAATATTGAAAAATTAATATTATGCCAGGTGTAATATGCTAAATGTAATATTTAGAAATTGGTTTGGAAATATTAGTAAAAAAGATTATTGTGGTTTCCATTTATAAAAGTAATTAACCCTTAAGTCACAAGGATGAAATTTTTTTTTATTTTTTAAATTTAATATAAATATAGTCTAAGAAAGAAATGAGGAGGGAGGGAAATAAAAAAATTTCCTAGCCTATTTCCCTAATCTTACCAGTCCATGAGAGTCTCTTCTGCCTCAGTCACCAACCTCCCGACAAAAAGCCCCTATCCTCTATGGTCTCATTCCTATCTCCTCCTTCTCCACTTCACTTCCTTTTTCTCTGTGTTGGTCTACCACATCTCAGGAACCAATAAAAGTTTCTCTGACCTGTAACCCCTAGTTCTGGGTTGATAATGGGCTGACTCAGAGGAGCAGAAAGTTCTCAATCCTGGGAGGAAGGAGTTCCCTTTACACACATTTGTTTGGCTCTGGAGGACTAGTAAAAGGAAGAGTTAAAGATAACTTGAAGGTTGTAAACATGGGTGATGGAAAAGACTTCTGGTGGTGTCCTCAATAGAAATAAGGACATTAGAAAGATGAATGGCTTTAGTGAAAAAAACAATGATTTCTTTTAGAAAATATTACATTTGAGATACCAGTGGGACATTTAGATGGGGTTACCCAGCAGATAATTGGTGATGTGGGACTCCAGTTCAGGAGATATATATATATATATATATTTAGAAGTTTTCTGTATAGATAATTGGAACATATGAAGTTTGTTGGAGGTCCAACTTTAATGCTTGATTCAATGTTGGGATGAAGTGAAGCACTTGAGTATTTTTGGAAACGTGTCATTAGGAGTATGCAATTTTGATGATCTTAGGCACCTACCAAGTCTGAGAGACATAGACTACATGTAGCTGAGATTTTTTGCTGTGTTAGGGAAATCAAAGCCAATCAGCAATTGGAAGTGGTATTGTTTTCTTTTAGGTAGATTCTCTCCATGCTATAGTGAGAGGAAAGAAGTTGTAACAGGAAAATGCTGTTCAATCATAGTATTTCATAGGATTTCTGCATGAGACAATATATAGAGAGAAAAGAGTTAAGGACCCTGGACAAAATCTTTGGGATCACTCACTCTTAGAGAATGAGACATGATTGATAATCCATCAAAGAGACTGAGGAGTGGTCAGACTGGTAAGAAGAGAACCAGAAATGAATAGTGTTCTAGAAGCCAAGGCAGGAAACAGCACCTCCCTTCCTCCTTCCCTTCCTACATTCCTCTCTCCCTCCCTCCCTCCTTCTTTTGCTCTCTCTGTCTCTCTCTTTGTCTACCCCTCTCTCTGTCCCTCCCTCTCTGTGTCTCTATGTCTCTTTCTTTTTTTCTCTATTCATCTTTTTAATTAATTGAATTTTACTTTTAAAAATGAAGCTCTTCTTTCTCTCCCTTCCATCTCTTCCCCTTTCCCTATTGTGAGAAAGCAGAAAATACTAAATACTCTGTTACATGCATGTAAAGTCAAGAAAAAAAATTCATACATTGGTCATGATTCAAAAAAGTCTCAATCTGCACTCTGTGTCCATCATATCTCTATTAGAAGTTAGGTAGCTTCTTTCTTGAGTCTTTTGGAATCATGGTTGGTGAATCCGCTCATCAAAGTTCTAAAGACTTTCAAAGTTGATGGGCTTTACATAATGCTGGTTACTTTAAGTCATTCTCCTGGTTCTTTTAACTTCATTTTGCATCAGTCCATACAAATTTTCCCAGATATCTTTGAAACTATCCTGTTTATCATTTCTTCTCCCTCTTTGTTATTTCTTATAATAAAATAGTATTGTATTCCATCACAGTCATATACTATAACTTGTTCAGTCACTTTCCAGTTGATAGACACATACTTAGTTTCCATTTTTGGCACCATAAAAAGAACTTCTAGAAACATTTTTTGTACATCTGGATTCTTTTCCCCTTAATCTCTTTGGAGGTAAAGACCTAGTGATGGTATTTCCCGGTCAAAGGGCATGTATTGTTTAGTAACTTTTAGTTTTTCTTTCCAGAATTGGAGGAACAGGAGGAGATAGAATTTAGAAGGGAATTATAAGCAATATCAAAAGTTTCATATATTGATTTAACTAGAGATTGAGAGAAGGAATTTAGCATCTAAGAAAATATTAGTCACTTTTGACAATTAGCAATATTGGGAGCCAGATAAAAAGTTGGGAAGAGATTAGGATATGAGGAAACAGAGTCAATAAACCTAGATGTCAATTTCTAGGAATGTGTTTGTGAAAAGGCAGAAGGTAGTTTGAGGAGATGGCAGAATTAAGTACAAAGTTTTTAGTGGCAAAATTGGAGCTGAGAGAAAGGTAGGGAATGATTGATAGGAATCAAGGGCAAGGAATCAAGTTAGAGGAATTAGCCTTGGCAGGAAAATTGAAATAAAAGGAGATAATGGGATGATTTAGGGGAAGGTATTGAGGTATAGAATAGGAGATGGATCAGTTCTTAGTGGATGTAAGTCCTCTGCTGGGAGGAGAGAAATGAGATACTTGAGGAGAAAAGAAAAAAATGTGAAATACCTGTTCTAGAGAGTGGAATAGAGTAAGAATTAGGAAAGAGTAAATAGCCTCATTGAGAGTCCAGTTGAAGTTATATACCATAAATTTTTAGTGGAGTTAGTTGGCAAGGTTATATTCAGTGATATGCTTTCTACAAGAAGTGTTCGGAAGCACACACATTGGAAGAGAGGAGGCAGATAGTGGAGGTAATTCAGAGTTGTCATTTGGCAAGCCATGGCTTGCTATCAGCCAAAAAAGCAAAGACAGAGCAAAGAGATAAACTGGGAGAAGAGGGTAATGGTGGAGGAATTGGAAGTCATAGTGAACATGAGAAATGTATTTAGGAGGCAGAAGCAGAGATAGAAAGATAGGAAGTTTTGAACAGAAAGAGAATTTCAGAGTTGTTTTAATTTGCACTTCTCTATCAATAGTTATTTTTTCAGAAAACTAACTTTTTGTGACAGTTTGCTTACAAATAATAGCAGCCAGCATTAACAAGTGAGCAGGTAGGCCTTATTGCTCATCACGAATGTGAAATAATTATAGGTGATATGAGATCATGTGTATGATCATTCATATGGGTGGCTAATGTAACATGGAAAATTCCATTTTCCATGTTACACTAAGATATAGTGAAGGTTTAGGCCATGAGTTGAGGTAAGGTCAATTTACTGGAGGGGATACTTAAAATTCACTGAGAGGGTGCTGAAAGGGACATCAAAATGTAATATTGAAGTACTAGAGTAAGAAGGCATTGCTGTAGAATTATAGATTTAGTACTGTAAGTGATTGTAAAGGCCATCCTGTCAAATTCCCTCTTATAGACAAGGAAACTGAACCCCAGAGAGTTTAAATTTATTTACCCACTATCATAAGGCAGTTAAGTGTCATAGTTATATGACAGCATAAATCCCAAAGGGATGAGACTGAAGCCTGGGTTTCATTCAAGAAACAATAATAGCTTTTTATAATACTAGGGTCAGAGCAGAGGACCAATGGATATAGTAACAACTATCTTGTTTAGCTTAATGGAATTATATATAAGATATTTTTGTGTGTGTTGCCTAAATAGATAGATGGATAGTTTGATAGATAAATGGATTCATGAACTGATAAATGTGGCTCACAGATAGCATAGTTCTGTCATATTATCCGAGGCCAGAGTCATCTTTAAAGATTGTAGCACTGCCAGCAGTCGATGGTGGTGGGAGACAGGTAGAATGAATCTAGGATCATTGAGGTTGGGTGATTTATACCTAATTTCTAAGAGGAGTATCAGGCTAGAAATTTAGCTATATCTGTCATCCCTCTTGTATCTCTAGTCTAGATATGTGAGTCTGGGTTCTAAAGAAAAGCCTTTATTCTGATTATTCTCAAGGGTAGGGTTAGCCTGTGCTAGGTGAGCACCTTCTCATCAAATACTGGTTACATAAAAAATCATCATAAATAGTGAATGGCAAGTAAACCCATTCATCCTGGAAAATAACAAACAGAAACCATAGCTCTATGGATTAGAATATACTAATAAGATAAGATCTCAGTTCAACTAAGAGAGAAAGGAGGGCAAAGGGAATAATAGGGAGGCAACTTCCCCATATATATATATATATATATATATATATATATATATATATCCATGGCTCCAAAGTTCAATTCATCATCTAAAAATTAGCTCTACTCTCCTCTTCCCTTCTCTTTGTTCTTTCTTTTACTCTTCCTCTTCTTCCTCCTTTCCCCTCCTCTTCCTCCTCCTCTCCTCCTACCCCATCTCTTCCTCCTCTTTATTTTCTTTTCTCTTCCTCCTTTTTCTTCCTTTTCCTTCTCCTTTTCTTCCTCTCCTCTCCCATCTCCATTTAAGTCCTCATTTGAACTGTCTGCTTCCCAAAGTATTTCTATAAGTCCCTTATGAAAATACACTCGGCATTCTCTCAGCCAGTCATAGGTTGTCCTAAGTGGAATCATTAATTCTTCCCTCCTCCAAGAGTGCTGAGGCAAAGATGAAGGGGCAGAAGCCAACAACCCCTTTTGACTGCCTCCTATTTACCATGCTACTAACTGACTGGAACCAGTTGTAGAATGTCTATACATGTGCCATTCTCCAAAGCACTTTAACTCCACATCATCATGACTCTCCTAAAAGTAGGAAGCAGGGTCCCTTGCTTCTTGGAGTCTAAAAAAATTGGAAAACTAACAAATTAAAACCCCCAAATTAAACACCAAAGTAGAAATCCTGAAAAGTTAAAGAAGAGATTAGAAGAATTGAAAGCAAACTCCTTGGCCCCCATTAAATTAACAAACAAGATTAGGAACTGGATTCTTGAAAATCAAATAATGAAGTAGAAAAATAATTTGATAACTTGATTTAAAAGAAAACAGTGTTGAGAGATTTCAGAATTTTGATTAATCCAGTGATAATTCCTTACTTCAAAGGAGTAATGGCAAAACTTGCCTCCTACCTCTTAGCAGAGGTGATAGAATAGATATAGAACGACACAAAAATGTTCAATTGTAGTTAATGTGTTGATCTACATTGCTTGACTACACTTGTGATGGTTCTATGAAGGTAGGAGGTCAAGCAAGCTACTTAATTGCCCTAAGGCTCAGTTTCCTCATCTATAGAATGGAAATAATGACACTCCTCACAGGATTGTTGTAAGGAAAATGCTTTATAAATCTTAAAGCACACTAGGAGGGTGAACTGTTATTTAAATCTCTTGAACAATTTATAAGGTTTGGTGTGGAGATGCTGTAGTTAAGATGATGAAGTCCTTGAGAAAAGAAGAATGACCTGGAGTGGATGACCATGATGAAGATCTCTGGCCATGGATTTGGAGGTGAAAGGGATATTTGATGTCATCTAGTCCAACCCACTTATTTTACTATTGAGGACCAGCAAAAAACTAAGTGACTTGTCCAAAACCACCCAGGTTGTAAGTGGCTGAGTCAGTATTTGAACCCAAGTCCTCTTTATAAAGCTAGCTCTCTTTCCACTGAGCCATTCAACCATCCTGTAGAAAAAGATGTATGTGATCAGAGTGAACCTGAAAAGTTAAGGGAGTGGTGGTTGATAGTGGCAAAAGACCAATCTGGAAGTGGTAGGGAGAAACAAGTCTCTTCTCGGCTCGGTAGGTCAGATAGTTCCAGATCAGATAGTTTTTAAGCAGGGTTGCCAAAGTTGCAATGTCTTCTTGAGAATAGATAAAGATAAGGACACAGAAAGATTGTTAAGAGGTGATCAATAGCTTGGCTTAGTACTTGGTACTGCAAATGGCTATCTTCTATTCTCCTAAAATGTATATGTGCAACCTAAATGAGATGTACCACAAGGTACTCTTTCTAGTCTCTCATTTGCTTTCTCTTATCTCTGTGGCTTTGTTCTTGCCTATTATAGAATGGCCTCTATTCCTACTTTTTAAATAATTTTATTTGATTGATTAATTAAGAAAATTTTTCCATGGTTACATGATTCATGTTCTTTCCCTCCCCTCCTCACATCCCTTTTCCATAGCCAATGTGCAATTCCACTGGTTTTACATGTGCCATTGATCAAGACCCATTTCCATATTATTATTTGCACTAGGGTGATCATTTAGCATCTACATCCCCAGTCATATCCCCATCTACCCATGTGATCAAGAAATTGTTTTTCTTCTGTGTTTATGTTCCCACAGTTCTTTCTCATAAGTCCCTCAGAATTTTCCTGGATCATTGCATTGCTGCTAGTAGAGAAGTCTATTATAATTGATTGTGCCATAGTATATCCATCTCTGTGTAGAAGGTTCTGGTTCTGCTCCTTTCACTCTGCATCATTTCCTGGAGGTTATTCTATTTCACATGGAATTCCTCCACTTTATTATTCCTTTTAGCACAATAGTATTCCATCATGAACAGATACCATAATTTGTTTAGCCATTCCTCAATTGAAGGGCATCCCCTCGTTTTCCAATTTTTTGCCACCACAAAGAGTGCGGCTATAAATACTTTTTTACAAGTCTTTTCCCTTATTATCTCTTTGGGGAAAAACTCAGCAGTGGTATGGCTCATTCCAGTTATGGGCAAACTTTTTAAAGAGGGGGCCAAAGGAAAGGAAATGCTCATCTGTCAGTCTGTTTCTAAGGCATCTCTTTTGAAGTTTCACTCATTGTATTATTCAGATTAGGAATAATGTCGACCAGCCAGAAAGAACATTTCAGGAGGCTGCATCTGGCCTGTGGGCCATAGTTTGCCCATCACTGGTTTATTCCTACTTTTTAACATGAAATTTTCTTGATCTTCTTCCTTCCCCCAGCTAATGTCTTTCCTCAAATAAATTTTTTCTTTTTAACACATTTTAAATATCCTTATAAATATATATGTTGTCTCTCCTGACAGAAAATAAACTTTTTGAGGGGAAAGACTCTTTAATTTCTGCCTTTGAATCCCTGGTACCTAGCTAATAAGTGCTTGTTGCTTGGTTGGTTATTTGATTGATCTCTGTCTAGTGAATAAAGTCATTCTCTTTCTTCAAGGCCCAAAATAGGCACCACCTCCTCTGTGCAGCATTACCTAAGAACCCTTCTCTCAGTGCTAAAAGTGATCTTTCTCTCTTCAAATGAATTCCTTTCTAGTTACCTTGAGGTAGGTTTTTGCAAGAGAGAAATCACTTGATAGATGTTTATTGAACTGAATTATTGAAATTTTTCTCTTTCACTGGTATCAATTATAAATGTAAGTCATAGAATGGTAGAATCATTGATTTAGACTTAGAAGGAACCTTCATCTATTTTTCCAATCTGCTCATTTTACATATTATTAACTGAGTTCTAGAGAGATTAAATGACTTATCCAGAGTCTCATTAGGCAGTAAGATGGGTACAATTGGGACTCAAACCCAGGTCTTCTGATTTCAAACCCAGTACTCTACCTACTGTATTGGATTTTAATTATTGCTTTTCAGCATTGAATATCCAGCACCACTAGGGTGTTAAGCCTGTACTAGGCACTTAATAAGGGTTTGCTGAATTGAGTTGGATTAGATTGGGCCAATAGGAAGAGATGAGTCTGAGCTGTGATCTCTGGGGTTGTTTGTATTCATTTCTTCTTTCTCTGTGTGCGTAGTGATTTGGGATCTTTTTTTTTTAAATTATGGAGTGGTTTTGGTCTTCTTCCTCATTAGCATCAGCATTTATTTGCTCTATCCTTACAAGGATGTAGAGGGTACTGTTGGCTGAATGACCCTGCTGGGTAATTGAGTGATTGTGGTGGTTTGCACACAAGGGTGTCAGATTCTAAATTCCAGTTGGAGGTTCTGGCAGCCAACCTGATTTTTGGCATTAACACTGAAACCCACAATTTACATTTCACTGAAACTGTTGACATTTCATATAACTATGGCAAGTGGGAAACCGGACAGCTGTGGTTGTCACTTTGCCACGGGGCCACTGGAGCCCTGAATTGTAAACTTTCTCCCTAGCCTGGAGATTTTTGGCATTCAGTATGTGATGGGGTCATCTATGCATTCCTGGGTGTCCTGGGATGGCCTCTCAAACAACTAGGGAAATCTATATTTGGGGTAAGAGAACTAAGGGCATTAGCCTGATTGAGGGAAGAACAGACCCCAGGGACTCTGCTTCCTCTGAGAGATGGCAATGGTAATCTCTCATACTTACATGTTCTCTTCTTAGCCTCATGAACTTGGGGAACAATCTGTCAGTCCTAAAGAATAGAGGAAGGGAATGGAAATCTAGGGAAATGTGAAACTATGTGGATGTGCAAGAAAAGTCAGACACTAGAGTCATTAGGTTCAGCATAGATGCCAGGAGATATCTGATGTCTACAGTCTTTTCTCTCTAAATGAAAGGAATGGTCATTTCCCTAGGCTAGGGCTCAACTCTTGGAAGTAGTTAAGTGTCAGTGATTTTCATATCAGTTAATAGGAGAAGAAACAGAAGCAAACGTTCCTTTCACTGAATTCCTACCTATAGCAGGAGCTTGGCAGGAGCCAAGGGCAGTTAGGTTTGGTTCATTCTGCATTCTAAGCAGGTAACTGTCCATCATCCTGACTTCAACATGGATGTCAAATATATTATTACAATTAGTAGCTATATGCTAAGAACTGGGTCATAGATATCCATTTGACAAGAGAAATTACTAACAATAAAACAAGAACTTTGTTGTACCATCATGGATGGACAGTTTAGTAGAATCCAGTTTCATTCGAATTGAAGAGTTGGATATCCAGGAAGAAATTCTGATGTCGTAGATTTGATATTAGAGAGATTTGTGTAATGAAATTAGGAAGTCACAACACTGTAGTTGGTTTACAGGAAGGACCTGAGTTCTTGCCTCAAGCTCTAAAAGGTAGGATGGAAGGGGAGGAGATGGCATGTTAGGAGGAACCAAGGGAGAAGAATTCAGTTCAAAAGTATTTATGGAGTTCTGCTAGGAGAAGTCCTTATTATGATTAATCCAAGGCTATTTACACACAGGAACAGAAAATGTATGGTATAGACTATGATGATTGGGAGAGAATGCTAAAGCAAGTCACGGGAAGGAAATATGGAGTGGATAGAACTCAGTCTCTTCCCTCAAACCCTCTCCTCTTCCAAAAACCACTTTTTCTGTTGAAGGTACTAGTTTCCTAGGTTCCTAATCTCTGCATTATTCTCTCCTCCTCACTCTCTGTCATCCTATAAATCCAGTTGTCTTAGCTGTTACTATCTTCATAATGTCTCTTTTATCCAACACCTTCTCTCTAATCATACAACTATCACCTTGGTCCAGACTCTCATTACCTCTCATCTAAATTATTTTGATAGCCTCTTAACTGGTTTTCTCACTTCGAGTTTCTCCCCATTCTAGTCTATCCTACATACTACTGCTAAAACGACTTCCTTAAGCACAGTTCCAATCATGTCATTTCCCTACTCAATAAAAGCTAGTGACTCCCTATTGCTCCTAGGATAAAAGATAGACTCCAATGTAAAGTTTTTAAAATACTTATCAATCTGCCCTTAATCTATCTTTCCAGCTTCATTGGCTATTATTCCATCATCTGCACTCTTTAATCCAGCTTAACCAGCCTCTCTCTGTCCTTCTCAAATGGCACTCTGTGTTTTCTATCATTCCTTTTCATGTGATATACATGTTAGTCAACTTTTTGTTCCTCTCACAGGACATCTCATCTTCCATCTCTGCCCCATGTCTGGAATAGCACTCCCTACTCACCTGGGCCTCATTGAATCTCAAGACAAAGTTCAAGTATTGCTTTGTTTTTTCTTTTCTTTTTTTTAAACCCTGCTTTAGAATCAATACTAAGTATTTCCAAAGCAGAAGAGTGATGAGGAATAGGCAATTGGGGTTAAGTGGGCCATTAGCTAGGAAGTATCTGAGGTCAAATTTGCACCCAGGACCTCCTATCCCCAGGCCTGGCTCTCTATACACTGAGACATCTAGGTGCCCCCAGAATTATCTTATATATGAAGTATTTCTGGATAATCCAAACTGCTAGAGCCCTCCTGCCAAACTGGCTTGTATTGAAGTATTTATTCTCTTTATATTTATCTTGTATATATGTTTATGAGTATTTGTTATCTTCTCCATTAGAATTTAAGCTTCTTTCAATAGAGATTGTTTCATTGTATTTTGATCCCCAATACCTGGCATATTTATGTATTTCAATCATAATTATGTATTAAATCCCTACTATGTGACAGGCAACAGTGCTAAGTAGTGGGATTATAAGGGGAATATAAGTACAAAACATGAAACAACTTACTTGCCATGAGTTTACATTCTAAAATAGTAAATGCTTAATAAATGATTGTGATTGATGATGAAGAAGAATTTGTTAATGATGAGAGGAAGGAAAGGGACAAGCATTTGTTAAGCACCTACTATGTGCAAAGTGCTTTATAAATATCATCTCAATTGATCTCTCCAATAACTCTGAGAGGCAGGTACCCACTTACAGGTGAGGAAACTGAGGCAGACAGAAGTGAAATAACTTGCCCAGGATCACAGCTAGAATGTTTGAAGCTGAATTTGAACTCAAGTCTTCATTAACTCCAGGTTCAGTGCTTTTCCCACTGTGCTACCTAGCTGCTGCTATGGTAGGCAGCAGGGGGTGACTTTATTTTCCCCTTAGCAAACTCAGAAACTAGTTGATTGATGTAAGGAGAGAAAGAGGTGAAAATCTGTTAGTTTTCTGACAGAGGAATTGTTAATTGACTGGAGCCTCCACTTTCCAGGATCTTGTGATGATGGAGAGCAGAAGTAACCTGTTCTTTCTTCCCTGGGAGAGGCAATAAGGAGATTGGTTTGTTTGTGATTGGTAAATACCTAGTGATCATCTCCTTCCTGGCCTGAATAAACTCACATTTCCTTTTCTTCTTCTCTGGACAATGGACAGTGGGGTGGGATGGGATGGTGGGATAGTGAGGAGGGGTTGAGGCACATACAGATAGTATCCCACACATGGTTAATGCTCCTGGTGATACCTAGTCTCTCAGGTCCTGGGTCTTGTCTTGGAGGTGAAACACTTGCTTCCCTGATGCTCAACAGATGATCACAGAGGGCCAAGAGAAACTCTCTCCCATCCTTCTTACCTCTACCTTACATTATATAAAATTAGTATTTTTAAAGACAAAAAAGGGGAAAAGAAATGGGAAAAAATAAGTATAACTGATTAATATATTGAAAAAGTTGGAAACTATGTCAACGTTTGTGGACTACTCACCTTGGCAAAAGAGTAAAGTGACTTTTCCTATGTTTTCAGCTGTGCTTATTCTTTGTGATTTTGCAATATATACTTTTTTGAGTGTATGGTTGTTCTTTTTCCTTACATTGTTACAGCCACTATGTCTATTCTTTTCTTGGCTCTGCATTAGTTCATATAGCTCTTTTGAAGCTTCTCTTCACATAACTCACACATATAACTTCTTTCAGCACAGTAATATTCCATTATTATCATATGCCACAGTTTCTTTAGTTGATGAGCATCTACCTTGTTTCTAATTTTTTGGTATCACAATAAATACTGCTATTAAGTATTTTGTTTTGGGAACTTCCTCCTTATTAGTTGCCTCTTTGGAGAAGAAGCCCAGTAGCAGAAGCTCTGGGTCAAAGAATATGGACATTTTAGTTACTTTATTTGTATAATTCCAAATTATTTTCCAATATGGCTACACTGATTAAAAAAATCACTAACAATGCACTAGTTGTGCTTATCTTCCCAAACTACCCTCCAATATCAACTATTTCCATTTTTTGTCATTGTTAATTTAAAAGATGTTTGATGAAACATCAGAATTGTTTTGATGTGCAATTCCTTTATTATTAGTGATTTGGAGCACTTCTTTCATAAGGTCATGAATAGTTTATAATTCTTTTAAAAACTGTTTATTCATATTCTTCAGTCACTTAGATGTTGAATTTGGTTATATATGTATATATGTATTTATATGTGTGTATATATTTGGTCATATGTATATGTCAGTGGTTCCCAAACTTTTTTGACCTACTGCCCCCTTTCCAGAAAAAATATTACTTAATTAAAAAATTTTTAATAGCAATTAATAGGAAAGATAAATGCACCTGTGGCCATCACCACTGCCTGGATTGCTGCAGCACCCACCAGGGGGTGGTAGTGCCCATTTTGGAAATCACTGGTATACGTGAATATATGTATATATGTATACATGCTATTGATTCATTTATTAGAGATACCAAACATTTGTCAGGGAAATTTGATACAAAGATGTTTCCCCCCATTTGAACATTTCTCTTCTTATCCTAGATGTATTAATGTTTTGTTTTTTTAAACCTTTACCTTCCATCTTGGAGTCAATACAGTGTATTGGCTCCAAAGCAAAAGCGTGATAAGAGTAGGCAATGGGGGTCAAGTGACTTGCCCAGGGTCACATAGCTGGGATTACCTACAAAGAAAAGAAAGCGGGAACAACAGTTTTGGAAGGTTTCCACTGCAAATCAATGGAAAGGTTCCATGACTCTTAGGGTACAACAACCAAGTAGATGGGAATATCTCTTCTTTAATGCCATTTCTGCTGATAAAATCATATTAGTTTCTAATGTAAAACTATTTGACAGGGCCAAAGACTTCTGTAATAAGAACTTTCTTTTCTGGGTCTTCAGTAGTTAACACCTAAAGCACCTGCAGGAGCAGTTGTCAGGTTGTGTCTCCACAGGGGTTGCTGTGGTTCCAGGTTGATGATTGTGGGCACTGGGCTGGAAGCATTACTATTCCAAAGGTTAAGAAAAAGGTTTTTTAGTAAAACAAACCAACATATTTACTGTATCTGATTACCATGGTTGTCTGAATGTAGTTATAAAACTCTCTGTCCACTGATCAGAGTGAAAGCCATCATATCTACATTCCATGATTCTTGTTCGATGTTTTCCTACAAAGAATTAGGTAGTAAAACTCTAAGAAGAAACTGCCTCTCCCCCTAATCTTTACTAAACTTTACCCAATACTATCTTTTTCTTGGAAAATCTCTGTACCTCAGTATTTTCATCTGTAAAATGAGAGTAGTACTTACTTTCTAACTCTGGCTGATGTTCATACCCTAAGGACAGAAGTCTAAGTCTGGCTGAGGTTCTCCAAGCTCCTTAATAACAGGAAAGGTACTGTAATCAGAATGTGGTTACATTACAACACACAAAATAAGTCAGTCAGTGAGTCAAAGCTTCCAATCCACGTTCTTTGTGTAGGAATCTGTGATGTTCCCTAGGCTTCATTCTCTTGGAAACAGTATGGACAGGAATGATGTAGAGAGAATAACAGTGCTTTAATTCCTCTCCCTACCAAGTCTGGCTCTCTTGGATTGCTTGAGATTCAATGTGGCGTCCCCATTGGAAACAGTCTTGTTGGGTGAAGAATACTGGGCCATTGACCAGCAGTCAGCAGGCCAAGTGACAGAATCAATATCCTTCTGGCAGAAAAAGTTCTTGATCATTGAAGGGAGACCCAGATGCTGTGTGCTCCCCACCCACTGGAGAGTTTCTGTAACTGGGGCCCAACTAAAGATTTGGAATGAGATTTGAAGTTTTCATGCCTCAGTCCTTTATAATCTATTTTATTAAAGGACATTGAAGGGAGCTCTGCCAACTTTATTGAGTTTCTTTCTCTGTCCCCCATCATCAGATAATCTGAGCTGGCTGCAGAGTCTGGCAAGGAAATAGAATGGTGAATCCAGTTGCTATTCTCACGTATCATTATTGGCCACATTCACCCAAATGACACTGAATCAGCAGGCTTTAGTTAATTCTTTGGGCCTGGTATTTAATTGAGAGCATAAGCACTAACATTTCATCTGGACCCAGCAGATATCTGGCCAGTTGTTGGCTGGTCCAGAAACTTAGAATGTGGCACACTAAGGTGAAGGTGCTTGGTTCAGTCCTTGAGAGGACCATTTGGTTTTTGACTGTTCCTTGACTAAAAGCATCAACTTTAACCACTGCCAGATAACACACACATTTAAATGCTCCTGGCCTCAGTTGAGGCATGTGGGTGGTTCAGTATAATTGGTCTCCACTTTTGGTCTAGAATATACTCTCTCTTCAATTCTACCTCTTGGAATTCCTAGATCCCTTCTGGCCATTCCACTTGTGGGCCATTGCTCCTGCAAAGTTTTACCAGATCCCATTAGTTATTAGTATTGATTCCCTCCTCCCCAAATTACCATGTATATTTAACTATTTGAGTGTCATATTTCCCAAGTAAGCACCTTGAGGGCAAATGCTATTTTTTATCTTTGTGTTTCTAGGTCCTAAAAATGCCTTGCTAGGTGTTTAAAAAATGACTATTAGATTGGAGCTATGCAACCTGCTGATGCTACTGGTTAGTAACATCATATTTGTATACTTTTTGAGAGTATGACTTCATGATGCCATCAGCATAGGATACATTTTTGACAACACATTTAGTTGATGAGGATCAGCAATAAGTCTATGTTTTATGGTCTTTTAGTATTACCTTGTAGGGGTTAAGTCAGCTAAGAGGTTCAATGACTTGTATGTGGTTACAAAGCATGCAGATAAGGTAGTTGATTTGATAATCTATCTGGTGTAGAATTTGAATCCAAGTTATCCTGATTCTTAGTCCATTCACTATGTTATTAGCATATTATTATGATGCTTCTCATACATTAATGATTTGGAGGTGGAGTAAAGTCACAAACCAATGTTTGTTAGTTGAAAAAAATTTCAAAAAGGTAAGAAAAAGAAATTAAGGATTATAGACTTAAAGGTAGAAGGAACATTAGAGATCATGTAGTTCAATCTTCTCACTTTACAGGTGAAGTTGAGGCATGGGGAGATTTAAGTGACCTACTCAATGAAATAAATGCCTGAGCCAGGAAGTAAATTTAGATCTTCCAATCCCAAACCACACTATCCTGCCTCACATGTTGCCCACTAAAGACAGTTTATTGTATTTGGTCAGAATTTTCTTTTTGGGTGTTTTCACTGGGAATTTGATTTTGTTGGAAATGAGTAAGATTGCCAACTGCAAAGCTCAAGTGGAGATGGGTGTTATGAGACTGACCATGGTAAACTTTGGAGTTGTAGAATGACCCTTGGATTGGGAGTTAGGAGATCTCAGTTTTAGACCTAGCTCTGCAATTAGCTCAGTGTGTAGCCTTGGATGAACCCCTTTCCTTCTAAGGGCTGACATATCCCCATATGTAAAATAAGGGGGTCTTAAAGGTCCTTGCCTGTTTTGTCATTTCCATGGTCTTTGGTTGGAAATGTTGAAGAACTGGACTGACTCATTTTGGGGTAAGTGAGAGAATTAGGAAAGAAGACAGCTCCTGCCAATGAAGTCAGAGTCATCTTCTCCAAAGACCTCTAGGTCAGTTAAAAGGAAATCTTTGCCCTCAAGAGTTATAAAATCATAGAATCTTGTTGGAAGGGAGGCCTTCTAGTCCACCCCATACCTGAACAAGAATCTTTTCCTTCAATGGATTTGACAAATGAACAGCCAGTCTTTACTCAAAGACTTGCATGAAGGGGAAACTTACCACCTCCAGAAGTAGCCCTTTCTAGGTTTGGATAGTTCTAGTTAGGTTTATTTTTTCCCCTGACATCTAGCCTAAATTGAACTTTTTAATAATTTCCACCCCTGCTTTTAGTTCTATCCCTTGGGTCTAGCAATTTATTTGATCTCTTTTCTGTGTGACAATCCTTCAAATACTGGAAAGCAGCTGTCATATCTCCCCTAAGGCTTCTCTACATTTAAAGTTTACTAGAGATGAGTTAGGGAGTCCAAGTAACTGCAATCCAAAATCAGACACAATAAATGCATAGGGGAAGGTACATAGGACCAAGAGACTCCAGAGTAAGGCAGAACTCACTTCTGATTTCTTTGTGTTGCCTGGTATGAAACTCTGATTTATTTCACATGAAACTCATGTCCTTAGTGAAATTCTAAGCTTCTTGAAAGCAAGCCTTTGACTTCTTCCCTGGTATGGCCCCAATGCTTAATACAGGGCTGTGCATATTATGGGTTCTTAAATAATATGTATAATACTCTGAGCTAAGCTGTACTAATAAGGAAACTCTATTAAGGCAAAGGCGGAATTATTGCTTGCTTTGCTAGAATGGCATTGCCATCTCCACAAAGTTTTAACTTAGTACATGCTATGTTAGGATGGCTTATCCACCTTTGTCTTTAAAGTAAAAAGAGAAGAATGGTCCTGGGGAGTCAGTGGTTTCTTTACTATTCTTGACAATAGCTGGTCTGTTCACTCTGCCTGTGGGCCCAAGAGACAAGTGAAAACCAGAGACAACATGGATCAGTGGCAATAACTGAATTTAGGGTCAGAGAGCATAGGTTCAAAGCTTGGCTTTACTACTTACTACTCTCTCTGTGTCTTTGAGCAAGTAACATCACACCTCTAGGTCTCAGTTTCCTTTTCTGTAAAGTTAGGCATTTGGACAAGATACTCTCTAAAATTCCTTCTAACACTAAATCTATGATTCAACTACCAAGCCATTTAAGAAAAAGCCATCAATTCAAGGATTATGGGTTGATTCATCACCCCTGCCTAGCATCCAAAGGTGCCTAGGTGCCTTCAGCCCTTGCATAGGGACACTGTTTGACTGGGAATCTGCCAATATTTGACATGTGGGATCAGGGAGCATACAGCAGTGAATACACCCTGTTTTCTGACTTTGTATATTTCTTAATAAGGAAAACACAGCTCACTCTGGCCAACAGTACACTCTGCCATATATGGGAAAAGTAGATACTTGCATAAAATAAACCCAGGGAGTAAATTCTGTTCTGTCCTTATAAAAGAAATACAATATAATAATTTGAAAGTTACCACCCTTAGCTGGTCATTGATAGAGATGTTTCTGACTCTAAATGGAAGACAATGTTATAAGGTATGGAAAAAGCAATATGTTTTAACATTTTAGATGCAGAAAAAAACCTTTTCTTATGTGCATATTTGCACATAAGAGAAGGGAGGAGGAGAGAGGGAAGGAAGGAGGGAGGAGAAGGAGAAGGGGACAGAGAGAGAGAGAGAGAGAGAGAGAGAGAGAGAGAGAGAGAGAGAGAAGGAAGGAAGGAAGGAAGGAAGGAAGGAAGGAAGGGGACAGAGAAGTAAAGAAGGACAGAGGGACAGACATAAAGAACAAGTTTGATATTGGCAAAATATGTTGATTCCTAATGGCTGGATAGAAAAAAAAAGGAATTAATTTCAATCTGCTGACAGAGGTGCTGCCTTACCCAAGCCCCAGTAAAAAAGCCAATTGACAGTAGCCCAGAATTGGGTTTGGTTTTGGCGCTCTAGCAGTGCTAATGGCCCCCTTTTTTCCTTGCCTTTGTTTGCCAGGAGAATTCCAATTCTGGAGGAAGGAGGAAGTGTGGCTTATGATACTCAGAGTTATTCTTGAAAAATTTTTCCTGATGTCCTGTTGGGAAGTTGGAACATCCCTACCTTCTTTTATTTTTCATGATCAAATTCTCCCTGACAGCTTTGGAATTCAGGACTCTGGTATCCAACCAGACTTTGTATTTGCACAGCAACTTCGTCTAAAGATTTCAAAGGCTCTTTTCAAACTTGATGTCATTAATCTTCCTCATGTCCTTTTGTGGCAGGGTCATTTTGGCAAATCCTGCAGCCCTTTCTAACTCAGTCTCCTCCAGGCAAGTTTTTGTGGCTTCTGTCAAGGAGAAACTTGTTCATGACCCTGAGGCAAAGTGTTTCCTCAGGCAGCAAGTAGCTTTTCCTTCATAGATGCCTCACACTAAGTGGAAAATTCAGTGTCCTTCCTAAAAATCTGGGTTAAAATTCTGCCTTTCATAATTACTGTCTCCGTGACTCTAGGTATCCTTTTTATCTCAAGTAACTCTAGGATTTATGTTTTGATTTGGTTCTAT
This sequence comes from Gracilinanus agilis, assembly GCF_016433145.1. Classification (NCBI taxonomy): domain Eukaryota; kingdom Metazoa; phylum Chordata; class Mammalia; order Didelphimorphia; family Didelphidae; genus Gracilinanus; species Gracilinanus agilis. The sequence goes on from NC_058131.1 coordinate 432,013,037, forward strand.
TCCATTCTATTCCATTCAGTAAATGCTGAGGATACAAAATATGATATTAACAAATAAAAATAAAGCAGTCTGCTTTCAGGAAGCATCTTTCTGGAGGGAAGCAGCATGCACACCTATTAATTTACACTAATCATTTCGGGTTTTAAAAAATTGGACCAGTGATTTCATCATTCTAGGGTATTTCTGGTGAGAAACCTACATGTCGGCCCCTTTCTGCTTATAGTCTCAGAGAGTTGCCTGGGGGTACTAAGAGGTTAAGTGACTTATTCTTGGTCACATAGTTAAGTCTGTGCAGAGGCACAACTTGAACATGGGTCTTCATTTACATCATGCTGCCTCTATAGACAAGATAATTTCAGGAAGTTGGGTAGAATTGTTAAAAACTGGTGACATCAGGTAGGACCTATTGAAATAGGTGGCAGTTGAATTAATCCTTAAAGCAAGATAGGTATTCTAAGAGGTGAAGGTTTAGAGGAAGTACATTCTAGGCATGAAGACAGCTTAGAAATAAGCTTAGAGCCTGGACTGCACATAAAATGTTGCAGATAATGGACAATAAATGAGCTAGTTTGTTTTGAATGCAGAGTGCATTAGGGAGATTAACATGAAATCAGGTTAAAATAGGAAGTTTTTTTTTTGTTCTTTTATTTTTTTCAATTACATGGAGAAACCATTTTCATCATTTCTTTTCTGACATTTTGTGATCCAAATTTCTCTCTCTCTTTCCCTTTCTTCCTCCCTGAAGTGGAAAATAATCTTAAATAGTGTTGTCATGTACTACTTATTTCCATATTCCCCATGTTATGAAAGGAGACATATATTTCACATAAAAGAGAAAACTCATGGAGGAAATAAAATGAAAAAAAAATGATATGCTTCCATCTGCATTCAGGCTCTGACAGTTCCTTCTATGACTGTGGATAGCATTTTCCATTGTGAATTCCTTGGGGTTGTCTTAGATTCTTGCACTGTTGATAACAGTTCCACTCACTTCACTTCTGGTTTTGCTCACTTCACTCTGTATCAGGTCATATAAGTCTTTCTGGGTTTTTCTAAAACAGGGGTTCTTTTTTATGATTTAAAAAAGTTTATTATAATGTACAATAGATTAATTAAGATGACAATCTTGACTGCAAGTGGCAACAGATGTCAAAGTGGGAAATGCAGATGTAGCAAAGCAAAAAAGAAACCAATGGGAATCATCATCATCTCTACACAGGAATGTCTACTTTTTGCCAGATTTTTTAATTACACCAGTTCATTCCCAGAAGCTTTTCCTTTAAATTCTTTTATTTTTTTCATGTTCTTTTTGTTTTTGTAGCTATATCTTCCTCATCTATTCCTTGGTTTGCTTCTTGGGCTGCTTCAGAGGCTTCTTCCTACACCCTCATGACTGGACATGGCGCCTGCCTGCTGCTCAGGTTCCCTAAATTCCCTCAACTGCCCTAAAAAAAGGGTTCTTAATCTGGAGTCTATTGCCTGGAAGTCCATGGATAGCTTTTCAGAGGATCCAGTGACTTGGATGGGAAAAAATTATATCTTTATTTTCAGTTACTTCTAATTGGAATGTAGCATTTTCTTCAATTATTAATGTAAACAACAGACCAGAGTAGTAGTTCTGACTTTGTTGCCAAAAGAAATCACACTTATTTTTCTATCATGCTATTGTTGTTGCTCTTAAGAAATATCATTTATACTTGTCATTGCCTCAACATTATTGTAGCGTAGACCTGTTGCTATATGGGAAATTTGGGTTTTTTATATCTTAACTGTATTTCAATGCAATTGGCTTCTTTGGCAATCATTTTATTCATTTGAAAATAATATTTGGAGAATGGGTCCATTGACTCTTGCTGCCAAAGGAGCTCATGATATGATATTAAAAATGTTAATTAGGGGGCAGCTAGGTAGCTCAGTGAATTGAGAGCCAAGCCTAGAGACTAGGAGGTTCTAGGTTCAAATCTGTCCTCAGACACTTCCCAGCTGTGTGACCCTGGGCAAGTCACTTGACCCCCATTGCCTACCCTTACCACTCTTCTGCCTTGGAGCCAATACATAGTATTGACTCCAAGATGGAAGGTAAGGGTTTAAAAATGTTAATTACCCTTAGTCTAGAAATAAGTGGGAATCAGATGATTGAAGGTTTTTAGATGCCAAAAGGAGAACTTTATATTTCATCTTTAAGGTAATAGGGAGCCACTAAAGTTTCTTGATGGGGTAAATGATGGTCAGATCTATGCTTTAGGGCTTGTTCAGTTGTTTCATACATGTCTGACTCTTCGTGACTCTATTTGGGGTTTTCTTGGCAAAGATACTTGAGTAGTTTGCCATTTCTTTCTACAGCACATTTTACAGATGAGGAAACTGAGGCCAATACAGTTAAGTGACTTGACTAGGTTCACACAGCTAGTAAGTGTCTGAGGCCAGATTTGAATTCAAGTCTTCCTGACTCCAGACCCAGTACTCTGTCTGCTATACCATCTAGCCCTTGTGCTTTAGGTCATAAATATGTGGTATTTGTTGATAGAGGGAACTCCCATACCAGAATCCTACACCATGCCCCAAGCTAAAGAAACCACCTCCTTCCCATTTTGTCATCATTTTTCCCTGGGTTTTTCAAATTAGTCTTTGTGGTAAGCCTGAAACCAAGGTGACTTTAAACAATTGGAAATATGACAATCTCTAATTTTTTCACTTACCAATATTTCTTTCCTTTACATTCAGTTTAATTCCATTCAATAAATGTTGACTGAGCCTGAGCATTTAAGGCTATGTGGGACACAAAAATATGAGTAAGATGTCTCCAATAGATCAAAGGCCTCAAGGAGTTTAACTAGCAAGTCTTCTGCTTTTTCTCTGCCAGGACAATTTCCTCATTCATCAAAAGCCTCCCTTTCAACCTTGATTCTTTCCTCTCCAGAAACAAAACAAAACCAAAATGAAAAACCACCAAACAAACAAAAACCTCCCTTGTAACAAATAAACAGTCAAGCAAAGCAAATATACATATCAGCAATATCCAGGTGATGTGGTGTGTTTCAGTGGGTTTTGTATTATCTTCTCTTTTTAAATTCTTTATACCTGTGTTCCTCTCTATGATAAGAGAAAGCCATCTTTAATTTCATGCCTCAGGTAGAGTTTGCCTTTCCAATGCTGAGATTTTGTGTCTCTATAAATTAGCCTGACAATCTGTTGCAATAGATTAATGCCAGGGCATAAATCAGGCTGAATCTCAAAAGAGCTCACACCTGGAGTTGCATTTTGGATGGGTTTGGAGATATGGAGCTGGGTCATATGCCAGAAGGTGCAACAGGTAGAGAGGAACAGGAGGGCTACACCCAGAGTGGGAACTTAGTACCTTTCCAGGAAGAGAACAGTTAAAGTTCCCCCAATAGTATGAAATAGCAAAATATTGCCTGGGCTTGGCTGATGCAGATGCCAGGAAAGGCTTATGCTCAAAAGGAATGGACTTTTTTTTGATAATGGACTCTGTTTGATAATCAAGTAGAAGCTTATGTGTCAGGTGTGGTACTGAGTGTTGGGTCTATGCAAACTAACCCTTACCTTCAAGAAGTTTACATTATATTTGGTGAGGGATGAACAAAATATGCATATGGAAAATGAAACCAAGATAATTTTGAGAGGGATGGCCCTAGCGGCTGGAGGGAGAGGAATCAGGAAAAATTTTATGTAGAAGATAGTTCTTGAACTGAATTCTGGAGAGAAAAAAAAATCATTTGGAATTAGACAGTGAGACACTTACCATGAAATTAATCATGAGAAATGGTTTTTAGTATTGCTGACCTGTGTATTAGATGGTGCCATTTCAAGAGTCTATATGGGCAAATATAACAGAATGAACTTGATGTACACTCAACAGATCATATGATTCAATTCAGTCTGACATTTAGTGAGCATATACAATGTCTCTAATCCTGTCCTGGGTGTTGTAGGGGAGATAAGAGGAGGAACTCTGGTTCCTGCCCTCACATAGCTTTCAGTCCCTTTGGGGAAACACTACTTCACAAGTCATTAGGTACCTACATTACTCTCTCTGATTTGTGATTTCCCAGGACATAGAAACTGGATTTCATTCATTTAATTGGCATTCTTTAAAATATATTTTCAATTTTTATTATTCTGGCCTTGACAAATACCAACAAATATGAGCATTTCTATACACAAAGAATAAAAGGTAGAAATTTAAAATTATTTATTTATTTTTAAAATGAATTTCATAAACACCAAATAAAAATGACATTCTTGTCTTCATAAGAAGAAAAAGAATTCTTCGTTAAGAAGCGTTATAATATAGAGTGGATAGGTTACTAGAGTTGGAGTCAGGAAGACTTCAAATGCTATCTTGTATACTTACTGGAGATGTGACTCTGGTCAAGTCGCTGCTCTGAGTCTAAGTTTTCTCATCTGTAAAATAAGGGGGTTGGACTTGATAACCTCTATACTCCCTTCCAGTTCTAAATCTATTATCTCAATATCCTAAATACATAAAAATACTGCATGTTAGCTCCAGAGTTGTCATAATGTGTCTGTGTTTTCCTCTGATAAGGTTTTATTGGCACAAATTATTTCCTCTTTTATTTGTATAGCTATGATAAATTCCACTCTCAACCCTGATACTTTGACCTTAAAAAAAAGAACACCAAACTAACAAAATCTCCTTTGTAACAAATAATCAGAATCAAGCAAAGCAATGTTACTGTACCTCTAGGGCAGGGGTTGACAATGTATGGCTCAAGAGCCATATCTGGCTCTTTTGAGGGCTAGATATGGCTCTTTCTGCAGGAGCCATGAAGTCAATTTTTTTCAGGTACTGTTACAGGAGTGCGCACTATGAGCACTGTATGGCTCTCAAGAAATTACATTTTAAAAAATGTGGCATTTATGGCTCTCATGGCCAAAAAGGTTGCCGACCCCTGCTCTAGGGCAACACTACTATGTAAAGTGTTGGGAAACATTTTTTATCAGCAATCCTCTGGAAACATAGTTTGTCATTGCACTGATAAGTGTTCTTAAGTCTTTAAAAGATGTTTTTCTTTATAATGTTGTGCATATATATGTATATATATTTATAGTTTTCCTATTTCTCCTCATTTCATTTGCATGATCAGTTCATACAAATCCACCCAGAAATCCATTCCTTTTATTTGCCATTCTCTCAATAATAGGGCAATATTTTGATTTCCAGTTCTTCACTACAATAAAAAGTGCTATGAATATTTTTGTATATTAGTGCTTTCTCTTTTTTCTTTTTTTAAAATAAGTTTTATTTTTTAGAAAAGTTATGATTCATATTCTTACTTTCCTCTTCACCCCCCCCGACATCCTCCCCCAACCCATAGCCAATGTGCATTTCCCCTGTTTTTAACATGTGTCATCAATCAAGACTTATTTCCAAATTGTTGATAGTTGCATTGGTGTGATAGTTTTGGGTCTACATCCCCAATCATGTCTGCCTCAAACCATGTGTTCAAGTAGTTGTTTTTCTTCTGTGTTTCCACTCCTGCAGTTCTTCCTCTGAATGTGGGTAGTGTTCTTTTCCATAAATCCCTCAGAATTGTCCTGGATCATTGCATTGCTGCTAGTACAGAAGTCCATTACATTCTATTTTACCACAGTGTATTGGTCTCTGTGTACAATATTCTTCTGGCTCTGCTCCTTTCGCTCTGCATCAGTTCCTGGAGATCTTTCCAGTTCACATGGAATTCCTCCAGTTTATTACTCCTTTGAGCACAATAGTATTCCATCACCAGCATATACCACAATTTGTTCAGCCGTTCCCCAATTGAAGGGCATCCCCACATTTTCCAGTTTTTTGCCAACAAAAAAAACGCAGCTATAAATATTTTTGTACAAGTTTGTTAATCTATGATCTCTTTGGGGTACAAACCCAACAATGGTATGGCTGGTTCAAAGGGCAGGCATTCTTTTATAGCCCTTTGAGCATAGTTCCAAATTGCCATCCAAAATGGTTGGATCAGTTCACAACTCCACCAGCAATGCATTAATGTCCCAATTTTGCCACATCCCCTCCAGCATTCATTACTCTCCCCTTCTTTCATTTTAGCCAATCTGCTAGGTGTGAGGTGATACCTCAGAGTTGTTTTGATTTGCATTTCTCTAATTATTAAAGATTTAGAACATTTTCTCATGTGCTTATTGATACTTTTGATTTCTTTATCTGAAAATTACCTATTCATATCTCTTGCCCATTTATCAATTGGGGAATGGCTTGCTTTTTTATACAATTGATTTAACTCCTTGTATATTTGAGTAATTAGACCCCGTCAGAGTTTTTTTGTTATAAAGATTTTTTCCCAATTTGTTGTTTCCCTTCTGATTTTGGCTGCATTGTTTTGTTTGTACAAAAGCTTTTTAATTTAATATAATCAAAATCATTTATTTTACATTTTGTAATTTTCTCTAACTCTTCCTTGATTGTAAAATCTTTCCTTTCTCAGAGATCTGACGAGTATACTATTCTATGTTCACTTAATTTATTTATAATTCCCCTCTTTATATTCAAGTCATTCACCCATTATGAATTTATCTTGGTGTAGGGTGTGAGATGTTGATCTAACTCTACTCTCTCCCATATTGTTTTCCAAATTTCCCAGCAGTTTTTGTCAAATATTGGGATTTTTCTCCCAAAAGTTGGGCTCTTTGGGTTTATCATACGCTGTCTTGCTGATGTCACTTACCCCAAGTGTATTCCACTGATCCTCCCTTCTGTCTCTTAGCCAGTACCATATTGTTTTGATGACTGCTGCTTTATAGTATAGTTTAATATCTGGTACAGCTAGACCACCTTCCTTCACATTTTTTTTCATTATTTCCTTGATATTCTTGATCTTTTGTTATTACAAATGAAATTTGTTATAGGTTTTTCTAATTCAGTAAAAAAGTTTTTTGGTAGTTTGATAGGTATGGTGCTAAATAGGTAAGTTAATTTGGGTAGAATGGTCATTTTTATTATCTTAGCTCGTCCTACCCATGAACGGGCAATGTTTTTCCAATTCTTTAGATCTAGTTTTAATTGTTTGGAAAGCGTTTTGTAGTTGTGTTTGTATAATTCCTGTGTTTGTTTTGGTAGATAAATTCCTAAGTATTTTATATTGTCTAGAGTGATTTTAAATGATGTTTCTCTTTCTACCTCTTGCTGCTGTGTTGTGTTGGAAATATCTAGAAATGCTGATGATTAATGTGCATTTATTTTGTATCCTGCAACTCTGCTAAAGTTGTTGATTATTTCTACTAGCTTCTTAGTTGATTCTCTAGGATTTTTTAAGTAGACCATCATATCATCTGCAAAGAGTGATAACTTAGTCTCCTCATTGCCTATTTTAATACCTTCAATTTCTTTTTCTTCTCTAATTGCAACTGCTAGTGTTTCTAGAACTATGTTAAATAATAGAGGTGATAATGGGCATCCTTGTTTCACTCCTGATCTTTTTGGGAAGGCTTCTAATTTGTCCCCATTGCATATGATGCTTGTTGATGGTTTTAGGTATATACTATTTATTATTTTTAGGAAAAGTGCTTCTATTCCTATACTTTCCAGGGTTTTCAATAGGAATAGGTGCTCTATTTTGTCAAAGGCTTTTTCAGCATCTATTGAAATAATCATGTGATTTTTGTTTGTTAGATTGTTGATATGGTCAATTATGTGGATGGTTTTCCTAATGTTGAACCATCCTTACATTCCTGGTATAAATCCCACCTGATCATGGTGGATAATCCTCTTGATCACTTGCTGGAGTCTCTTTGCTAGTATTCTATTTATGATTTTTGCATCTATGTTCATTAGGGAAATTGGTCTGTAGTTTTCTTTCTCTGTTTTTGATCTACCTGGCTTTGTAATCAGTACCTTATTTGTGTCATAAGAGGAATTTGGTAGGACTCCTTCTTTGCTTATCATATCAAATAATTTGTATAGTATTGGGATTACTTGCTCTTTGAATGTCTGATAGAATTCACTTGTGAATCCATCAGGCCCTGGTGATTTTTTCTTAGGGAGTTCTTTGATGGCTTTTTCAAATTCTTTTTCTGATATGGGATTATTTAGGTATCCTATTTCTTCTGCTGTTAATCTAGGCAATTTATATTTTTGTACATATTCATCCATATCTCCTAAATTTTTATATTTATTGCCATATAATTGGGCAAAATAGTTTTTAATGATTGCCTAATTTCCCCTTCATTAGAGGTGAGGTCTCCCTTTTCATCTTTGATACTGGCAATTTGGTTTTCTTCTTTCCTTTTTTTAAATTAGATTGGCCAGTACTTTGTCTATTTTATTTGTTTTTTCAAAATACCAGTTTCTAGTCTTATTTATTCAATAGTACTTTTACTTTTGATTTTATTAATTTCTCCCTTGATTTTTAGTATTTCGAATTTAGTTTTCATCTGAGGATTTTTAATTTGTTTGCTTTCTAGTTTTTTAAGTTGCATGTCAATTCATTAACCTCTGCCCTCCCTACTTTGTTAATATATGCACTCAAGGATATAAATTTCCCCCTGAGTACTGCCTTGGCTGCATCCCACAGAGTTTGGTAGGATGTCTCATCATTGTCATTCTCTTCAATGAAATTGTTGATGGTTTCTATGATTTCTTCTTTGACTAGCTGGTTTTGGAGAATCATATTATTTAATTTCCAATTAGTTTTTGATTTGCCTGTCCAGGTGCCCTTACTTTTTATTATTTTTATTGCATTATGATCTGAGAAGGTTACACTTATTTTTTCTGCTCTTTTGCATTTGTTTACAATATTTCTATGCCATATTACATGGTCAATATTTGTAAATGTACCATGTGCAGCTGAAAAGAAGGTGTATTCCTTTTTGTCCCTGTTAATTTTTCTCCACATATCTATTAAGTCTAATTTTTCTAGGATTTCATTCACCTCTCTTCTCTTGTACTTATTTATTTTTTGGTTTGATTTATCTAGATCTGAAAGAGGAATATTTAGATCTCCCACTATTATGGTTTTACTATCTATTTCCTTCTTGAACTCTGCCAGTTTCTCCCTCATGAATTTGGATGCTATACCATTTGATGCATACATATTGAGCACTGTTATTTCCTCATTTTTTATGCTGCCTTTTATCAGGATGTAATAACCTTCCCTGTCTTTTTTAATCATATTTATTTTTACTTTGGCTTTGTCAGAAATTATGATCACCACTCCTTCCTTCTTTTTCTCATTTGAAGCCCAAAAGATTTTGCTCAAGCCCTTTACCTTATACCTGTGTATGTCCACTCCCTTATATGTGTTTCTTGTAGACAACATATGGTAGGCTTTTGGTTTCTAATCTACTCTGCTATTTGCTTCCGTTTTATGAGCGAGTTCATCCCATTCACATTCAGAGTTATAATTATCAGCTGTGTATTCACCAACATTTTGGTATCTTCTCCTAGTTCTACCCCTTCTTCTTACACTATTTCCTTTTAAACCAGTGGTTTGCTTTGAGCCATTAACCCTTGTCCCCTCCCTTGATTTACTTCTCTTTCTACCCCCTCCCTTATTATTCCCCTCTTTTTATTTTTAAGGCCTAATGAATTCCCCCCTCTTCTTCTCTCCTCCCTTCCCCTTGGTTTATCCCTTCTGACTTTCTCAGTAGGGTTAGGTAGAGTTCTATATCCCAATGGATATAGCTACTCTTCCCTCTCAGGGTTAATTCCACTGAGGGTAAGGTTTAAATATTACCTCTTAATGCTCTCTTCCTCTCCTTCTTATAATAGTATTCATCCCTTCCCCTTCCCATGCCCTCTTTGCGTATAATAGAATATCCTATTTTTCTTATTCATTCAAGTTTCTTTTGGTGACCTCTTCTATTTGCCCCCCTCTTTCCCACCCCACCCCCCATATCATCTTAGACCATTTAGTACTCCAACCTCTCCCTATGAATAATTCTTCTAATTACTATAATAGTGAATACTATAATAGTGAATAGAGTTCACTACAGAGAATTACACATAACATTTCTTCACATAGGAATACAAATAATTAGATCTTATTGAAGCCCTTAAAGAGGCAAATTTAAAAAATAAGAGTTTTCTTTCTTTACTTTCTGTTTCTTATTTACCTTTTCATGTTTCTCTTGATTTTTGTGGTTGGATATCAAACTTTCCATTTAGTCCTGGTCTTTTCTGTGCAAATACTTGGAAGTCTTCTATCTTGTTGAATGCCCAAATTTTCCCCTGGAAGTTTTGATGGGTAGGTGATCCTTGGTTGTAGACCCAGTTCTCTTGTCTTTCTGAATATCATATTCCAAGCTTTGTGGTCTTTTAGTGTGGAGGCTGCCAGATCCTGTGTGATCCTGATTGATGCTCCTTGATATCTGAATTGTCTCTTTCTGGCTTCTTGTAAATTTTTTTTCCTTTTATTTGGAAGCTCTTGAATTTTGCTATTATATTCCTGGGTGTTGTCTTTTCAGGGTCTAGTGTAGAGGGTGATCTATGCATCCTTTCAATGTCAATATTGCCCTCTTGTTGTAGAACTTTGGGGCAGTTTTACTGAATAATTTCTTTTAGTATGGAGTCCAAATTTCTATTAATTCCTGCTTCTTTCAGGAAGACCAATGATTCTCAGATTGTCTCTTCTAGACCTGTTTTCTTGATCTGTCAATTTCTCATTAAGATATTTAATGTTTCCTTCTATTTTATCAGTCTTTTGACTTTGCTTTATTTGTTCTTGCTGTCTTGAGAGATCATTAGCTTCTAATTGCCCAATTCTAGACTTTAGGGACTGGTTTTCAGCTATAATCTTTTGGTTTTCCTTTTCAATCTGGTCCTTTCTGGTCTTCAATTTACTTGCTTCACTTTCCAATTGTGAAATTCTGTCTTTTAAACTTGTATTTTCTTGCCAGATCTCTTCCATCTTTCTCATCATCTCAGATTTGAACTTTTTAAGAGTTTGTGACCAGTTTTCATTTTTTTGGGAAGGTTTGGATCTGATTATCTGTTTGTTCTCCTATGCTATTTGCCCTGTTGTCTGGATTTTCCCTGTGTAAAAGTTGTTGAGTGTTAAAGATTTCTTTGTGTTGATCTTTCTCTTTTGGGGTTCTTGCAAATGACTTGCCATTGTCAGCCAAGTGCCCTCTCAGGTTTATCCTTATCCTGAGGGTCTCTCTGCTCTCTTTAGGCTCCTGACATCATAGGTCTAGTTGTTCTCAGGGTCAAGCCTCCTAGTGGTCCCCTTGCTTGTTCCTCTGCCCGAAGCTCCTTTAACAGCCTCAGGGCACTGCTTCCACAGTCATTCACTCCTCTGCACTGGGTCCCCACCCAAGGCCCAAGCCTGTGCTCAAGGTCTTTGTTCAAAGTTTGCACATTTTTTAGCCTCTTGGGGTCTTGAGGCTTGCTGCTCTACGGAGCAGGCCCTGGTGATCCCAGGTGGCTGTCAAGGACTTAATGAATACCCCAAACTTGGTCTAACTCTTTTGAGCTGGCTTTGGCACTGTAGGTGGTTTGGGGGGGAAGGGGGTTGTTCAGCTCGAGTTTTAGTGAGAGCTGTTTCACCCCCTTATAGAATGGAAATGCTCCGATTCCACATTTCTTCAATGCTGCGCCCTATTGTGGGATCCCTTTGTTCATCTGGATTTGTTTTCATGTCCTTTTGAAGAGTCCTGTATGTGTGGGTTAGGAGAGGTTAAGCAGCTGCTTTTTACTCTGCTGCCTTCTTAACCTGGAAGCGGAAATCTGTGGCAATTTCTTAAAATAAGACAACAATGAAGTGTGCTGCATTGATGGACTCTTCTTTTTACTTGAATACTTAGAGGTCATTGTTAGGTTATTAACTGATCTATTTTCAATATTATTATGTCTCAGGGAATAAGGAGACTCAAGGAGAGGAAGAGGGTCTGGGAATGGCAGGTCAGTGGAAACAGTCAAAATGCATACAACATTAATTGATTAAAGTTCTCTCTCTGTCTTATATGAGTGGGGCTATTACAATAGTAAAATAAAAGATTACTGATCACAGAATGAAATGAAAATTTCATTAAGTAATGAAAAAGTTTGAAATATTACAAGAATGTCCAAAAAGTAACACAGAGACATAATGTTGGAAAAATGGCACCAATTGATTTGCTTGATGCAAGTTTGCCATAAACCTTCTATTTGTTAAAAAACCCAAAACAACCAATATCTGTGAAATATGATAAAGCAGAGTGCAACAATGTATGCCTGCATCGTTTGGCCTAGGAGTGTTTACAATAAAGTTATTTGTTGAGTGTAATTCCATATTGCTTCCTAGGAGTGCTCCACCAAATCACAGTTTTGCCAGCAATATATTAGTGCTTCTATCCTCCCACATTTCCTTTGACAATTGTCATTTCCCTCTTTTGACCTCTTTGTTAATCTGAAGGATATGAGGTAGAACCTCAGAGTTATCTTTCTTACTATTTTCCATTTGGAACATTTTTTCATATAGCTTTTGATAGCTTGCTTTTTCTTTTAAAAATTCTCTTTTTAGAGAACTGTTTTTGAAGGAACAATTGTTTTAAAATTTTAATCTGTATTTCTGTATAGAAATTTTGTATTTCTCATGACTCTACCATTGAGCATGTTAAAAACCAAACAAAAATTGGAAAACAAACTTTTCATACATATCAACACAATCCAATACAACATTAACAATATCTGAAAATGTATGTCGCTTTCTTTTAAGTTCATTTCCACTCTCGTATGAAGAGAGTTATGTTTCATTTTCATTTTTTTAAACTTCATGAACTTATGATGCTACTGATCAGAGTTCTAATGTCTTTCAAAGCTGTTTTTCCTTTATAATGTTATTGTATAAATTGTTTCTCTAATTCTGCTCACTTTTCAAAAATGACAAAAAAGGAATATAATAAATTCTAGAGGGGTTATAAGAAAATAGATGCACTAGTGTACTGTAGGAGGAGCTGCAAATTAGTTTAGCCATCCTGGAAAGCAAATCCTTTGAAATTTTCCATTTTATCATTTCTTACAGCATAATAATATTCCATTGCATTCACATGCCACAACTTATTTAGTTATTCCCTAAAGGGCTATGCCTTTAGTTTTCAATTATTGGCTGCCATGGAGAGAGCTTCTATAAATATTTTTGTATACAGAGATATTTATTCATATAAATAAATATATATTTAACCATGAATATAAGTATTTTTTACATTTATCACTTTTTTTTTGTGGGGGAGTGGGGTATGGACCTAATAGTGGTATAGTTAGGTCAAAGAGATATATAGTTTGGTGACCTTCTGAGCACAGTTCCAAATTCTTTCCAGGTTGGCAAGACCAATTTGAAGCTGTACTACAATACCCTAGTGTACCTATTTTCTCACAGCGACTAGTATTTCCTCTTTCATCATTTTTTCCATTCTGATAGGTATGAGGTAGAGCCTCAAAGTTGCTTTAACATTAATTTCTCTAGTTATTAGTAACTTAGGGGATTTCATATGATTTTTGACAGCATGGATTTCTTTCTTTGACAACTGTTTATTCTTATAGTGTGACCATTTATCTCTTGGGGAATGTTCTTAGTTTTATAAATTTGAATCAGTTATTTCCATATATCTTGGATGTGACATTTTTCAGAAAAACTTTTTTCAAACATTTCCCCCATTTTTTTTCCCTTCTAGTTTTTACTACATTAGATTTATTTGTGCAAAATTTTAAAAATTTACATAATTATAATTGTTTATCACATTTTGTTATTCTCTCTAACGTTTATTTAGTCATGAACTCCCTCTCCGTGAATCCAAAAGATAATTTTAACTTGCTCCTCTAATTTTTCTATGATAAGTCTTTTTGTATTGAAATCATGTATCCATTTGGAGTTCCTCTTGGTATATTGTGTGAAGTGTTGGTCTAAACCAGTTTTCCTAGTTAAGTAGTGAGTTCATCCCTAGTAACTGTCTTTGGGTTTATCAAACACTCTGCTATCATATTTGTTTCTGAATATTGTGTACCTAATCCAGTCTCTGATCTACCTCTTTATTTTTTAAAACTAGTACTAAGAATTTTAAATGATTACTTCTTTGTACTATAATTTGAGATCTAGTAGTGATAGATTCCCTTTATTCTCATGTTTTACCTTATTACCTTGATACTCTTGACCATTATTTGTCTTTCCATATGAATTTTGTTATGATTTATTATGATTTCTAGCTCTATAAAATATTCTTGTGGGAATTTTGAATTACTGAATAAATCAATAAATTAAAATTGTAGTATTGATATTATATTGGTTCAACCTACCCACAGGCAATAATATTTTTTAAATCAATTTAGTATGTATTCATTTCAGCAAAGAAAGTTTTATAGTTAAATCCACACAGTCCCTGGGAAAATCTTGGAAGACACCCTCTCAAGTATGTTATAACTTCTAAACTTGTTTCTTCTTATTTATTTTTCCCCCAAACTCTTTCTGTAAGATTATATACGGGATTGATGATGATTTATAAAATTTTATCTTAAATCCTGTGACTTTGCTAATATTGTAAATGATTTCAATTAATGTTTAGTTGATTCTCTAGGATTCTCTAAATACAGCATCATTATACTTTTGCAAAAGTAATAATTTAGCTTTTTGTTTGCCTATGCTTATTCCCTCTTTTTTTCTCATTTTATTTCTTTAACTAGCATTTCTAGATATATTTTAAATAGTTGTGGTAATAATGGACATCCTTGTTTTACCTCTGATCATATTGGACAGATCTCTAGTTTTTCTATATTTAATACATTTGATTACATCTGCATTTAATAATTGCTCTTGGATTTAGATTAAGAAAAGATTCATTTATTCCTATGATTTCTAGACTTTTCAATGAAAATGAGTGGTGGATTTTGTGAAAAGTTTTTTATCATCTATTGATATGACTGTGTTAAAATTATTTATATTATTAATATTTATAGTCCTTCTCATGAACCTCCCACTGAAACAACCCTGCATTCTGTGGAAAGCCAATAAGAGAAACAGTTTCAAATAGATAAAAATCTGAGACTCCTCTTTTGACTCCTTTTCTGATCTACACCTTTCCTTATTGAAAAGCTTTAAGTTCCTAGCAAATCAACAGTTAAGAAGTTAACAATTTCTCTCCAAGACTAAAAACAGAAATTAAGCAAAAGGCTGCCTGGACTCTGAATCTGTTTCTAGACACATCAAGGTCAATAATGGTAAAAATTTAGACAAAACCTCCTCCAGTGTGGGCTATTTGTCCCTGAGAAAATATTCCCAGACTTAGCTTTCAATAATGGGCCAGCCAAAATTCAGCCTTGGCCTTGTTCTATTCTGAAGTCAAATGAGATTTTTTTTTTGCGTTTTGATATGACATAATTTGTAAGTTCTGCACAACTGCAAAGTTTCGGTGGGGTTCTTTTGTGTGAAATGAGTCTTGAAATATATATAATCAACTCCATACTCCCAGAGACAGAGCTGGAAGCATGAGCTAAAAGATCTTCTGTGTCCTTACTTCTTATCAACTAAGCCGTCTTTATCAGATTATCTGGAGACGATAAATAGATCTGGAGAGCATTCTTGCTAAAAAAAAATCCTCGTAATAGTATATTTTCTTTTACATGTCATTATGGCATACTTGCTAATATTTTATTTAAAAGTTTTGCATCAGTGTTCCTTATAGATAGTGATCTTTAGTTTTCTTTCTCTGCCTAATCTCATCTTAATTTTAGGTATTTGATTTATTTTTTTCTTCTTCTGAGTACTACCTGTTTGTGCTTTTTATATATTGGGTAAAATACCTCTTTTTCTTATATATTTGAATTAGTTCTGCAAAGGGTAAATTTATTAGTAGTATATTTCAGAAACTTCCTGTAAAGATTTATCTCACTTCAGTTTTCTTTCTATTTTAACTGTAGAGATTTTGTTAAGACAAAACTTTAATCTTATGTAGTCAAAGTTATTCATTTTATTCCATAAGACTAAAGAAGTACTTTTACTATATCCATAGTTGTAAAAGTTATAACCTGAAATTCTCCTCTAAAAATTAATGATGTGACATTTTATATTTATATCATATCTCCATTCAAGGTTTATTTTTTTTATATGGAGCAAATGCTAGACCAAACCTAATTTCTACCAGATTGCTTTCTAATTATTCCAATAGTTTTTGTTAAATACTGAGTCTTTCACCTAATAATTAAGGTCTTTGTTTTTGTCAAACAATATGCTACTATGCTTGTTTACTTCTGGGTCTTGTGTTATAATCTGTCCTGGTGAATATTTTAGATCTGGTACTACTAAGTTGTTTTTCTTCCCACTTTTCATTTCTTGATATTCTTGATATTTTATTCCTCCAGATTAATTTAGTTATTATTTTTTAAAGCTCTTTAAAGAAATCCTTTGGTAATTTGATTGGTATCTAACTGAATAAGTAAATTAATTTAAGTAACATTCTCATTATTATTGCATTGACATGACCCAACCATAAGTAACGAATCTCTCAAATTATTTAGGCTTGTAACTGCAAAGAGTTTTTGTAGCTAAATTCATATAATTTGTGTGTGTTGTCTTGTTAAATGACTCCCTAATATTTTACGCATTTGGTAATTATTTTGATTTTCTTTCCAGCTCTTCTTCCTCAGTTTTGTCAGTAATATTCAGAAAGTCTAATGATTTGTGTGGATTTATTTAACATTTTGCTATATTATTTATTGTTTCCATGAAGAAAAAGCACTTTTTTAACCTTAAAGTAACTTTAATGTTACCTGTTACGATTATTCTGCATTGTTTTTACAGGTGAATTGTGAACTCAGAGAGAATAGGAATAGTTCCAATCTTTCTCTGCCATAGTATAAATTGAGCATAGGTGCAATAAATAGTGACTGAACCAAACTGGATTCTTCTGTTCCCTAAACTATTGGCCACCCTCTTGTGTCTTTTAGATGAGGCATGGTTATATGAAGTCTCTCTATAGAGACTTTTTCTACCCAGAAGCACATAGAAGCTACACCTATGTATAGATACATGATTCCACAACCCAGTGACAAGTTGGACTTCCTGGATTCAGTCCGTTATCTCAGTCCTTATGAAATTTTTTTCCCTAACTCTAACTACTCCACTACTGCCTTTATGGAAATGAAATCTCATTTTCCTCACCTATGAAATGAGATTGATTCAAGTTGTTGATAAATAGACAAGTATCCTAGTGGGTCTTGCTGTCAGAAAATGTCTTTAATCTTTTCAATACGACAATAGAAGGGGCTACTTTCCAAAGATTTAGAGTAGTAATGTTTTATTGTATGGACATAATAAAAATAATGTAGAAATGTAATTTTGATTGTTAGGTCTGTGTTGTCCCTCTCCAAGAACAATCTTTCCCCTAATTAAAAGCAGATTGGAGAAAGTGTTCATGACTATTCCATCTCCTCTAATCTGATGTAATATTATTGTATTTAAAATCCTTTATCAGTGCTTGATTTGGCAACACATGTACTAAAATTGGAATGATACAGAGAAAATTAGTATGACCCCTATGCAAGGATGATACACCAATTCATAAAAGGTTCCATAAAATAAATACATTTAAAATGAAATAAAATTCTTTATCAATGTTTTACATTGCTATTGTCTAATCAGTTGATCATCATCAAGTAATTATTAAGTGCCTACTGTATAACAAGTACTATAGTAGCCCCTCAGGATACAAACACAAAGAATGTAACAATTCCTACTCTCAGTAAGCTTACATTCTAATGGCAGACACAATAGGCACAGACACAGACACATTCACACACACACATTCACACACACACACACACACACACACACACACACCATATTGCTACCAACATAATCTGCCATGGTAATGAAGACACACAGTTAAGGAAAACAAATGACATATTCACTATGCCTTGTGTACATGTGGACAACTAATTCTATACCTCTAATCCCAATGCTTATTATTATTGAAACAATTAGCCTATTTATTCAACCCTTAGCAAAAGCAGTACAACTAACAGCCAACATTACTGCAGAACACCTATTAATTCACCTCTTTGGATCTGCAACCCTAGCCTTTTCTTCAATCAGATTAACCATTTTAACCAACACATTTATTATTCCATTACTTCTTATAATCCTTGGACTAGCTGTAGCCATAATTCAAACTTATGTTTGTACACTTCAAGTAAGCCTTTACCTACATGATAATTCTTAATGACCCACCAAATCCATGTATATCATATAGTTAACCCAAGCCCATGACCACTAACAGGAGCACTTTCAGTACTACTTTTAAATTCAGGACTTATATGATTTCATGTCAACTCCTCACTCCTTTTAGCCATAGTATTTATTTCTATACTTCTTTTTTTTTTAAACCCTTACCTTCCATCTTGGAGTCAATACTGTGCACAGGCTCCAAGGCAGAAGAGTGGTAAGGGCTAGGCAATGGGGGTCAAGTGACTTGCCCAGGGTCTCACAGCTGGGACGTGTTTGAGGCCAAATTTGAACCTAGGACCTCCCGTCTCTAGGCCTGGTTCTCAATTCAGCTACCCAGCTGCCCCCTATTTCTATACTTCTAACAATATATCAATGATGTCATGATATTGCTCGAGAAGGAACATTTCAAGGACATCATATGCCTGTAGTCCAAAAAGGCCTATGATATGCAATAATTTTATTTATCCTATCAGAAGTATTCTTTTTCTTTGGCTTCTTCTGAGCATTTCATCACTCTAGCCTATCACCTATACCCAAACTAGGAGGACACTGACCCCCTACAGGAATTCATCTATTTAATCCTCTTGAAATCCCCCTTCTAAATACATCTCCCCTTCTAGCTTCAGAAGTTTCAGTTACTACACCCAAACGGTGCTAAAAGAATGCCTGCCCTTTAATCTAACTGTACCACTGCTGGGTTTATACCCCAAAGAGATAATAAGGAAAAAGACTTGTACAAAAATATTTATAACCACACTTTTTGTGGTGGCAAAAATTGGAAAATGAGGGGATGCCCTTCAATTGGGGAATGGCTGAACAAATTGTGGTATCTGCTGGTGATGGAATACTATTGTGCTCAAAGAAATAATAAACTGGAGGAATTCCATGTGAACTGGAACAACCTCTAGGAATTGATGCAGAGTGACAGGAGCAGAACCAGGAGTACATTGTACACAGAGACAGATACAGTGTGGTAAAATGGAATGTAATGGACTTCTTTACTAGCAGCAATGCAATGATCCAGGACAATTCTGAGGGACCTATGAGAAAGAATGCTATCCACATTCAAAGGAGGAACTGTGTGAGTAGAAACACAGAAGAAAACAACTGCTTGATCACATGGATTGATGGGGATATGATTGGGCATATTGACTCTAAATGATCACCCTAGTGCAATTATCAACAATAAGGAAACAGGTCCTGATCAAGGACACATGTAAAACCCAATGGGATTGCACATTAGCTATAGGAGGGGTTGGGGGGAGGAAGGGAAAGAACATGAATCTTGTAACCATGGAAAAATATTCTAAATTAATTAATTAAAAAAATTTCAGTTACATGAGCCTATCACAGTCTAATGGAAGGAAACTGCAAACAAATAATTCAAGCACTCTTACTATTTTACTAGGAGTATATTTCACTATTTTACAAGCCATAAAATACTATGAAGCTTCATCACAATCTAGCATCTCTCTTGAGTCCTTTGAAGTCATGGTGGTCACTGCATTGATAGGTCTTCTGAAGTCTTTCAGTGTTGTTTTATTGATGTTATTGGGTCATCATGTGAAATGTTCTCCTGGTTTTATTTATTTCAATTGCATTCTTCCCAAGAAGCCTCTGAAATTCTTACCTTTCTTCTCTCTGATGATATAATATCTCATTTTTTGGTGAAGTATTAAAAATGATGGATATGGAATGAAAAGACCTCTGTTACTTGGGCAAGTTACTATACTTCTCTAGGTCACGGTTTCCTTATTAGGAAAATGAAGGGGAAGACAGCCAAATGGCTCAGTGGATTGATAACCAGACTTAGAGACAGGAGGTCCTCAGTTCAAATGTAGCTTTAGATGCTTCCTAGCTGTGTGATCCTGGGTAAGTCATTAACCTCCATTGCCTAGCCCTTACCACTCTTCCACCTTGGAACTAATACACAGTATTTATTCCCAGAATGAAGGTGAGGGTTTAAAAAAAAAAGAAAATGAAGAGATTAGACTACATGACCTCTAATGTTACTTCCAACTCTAAATCTATGATCTCATGCTCCTATGGCTTTTTTCCACGATCTACTTCTCTCTCGTCCTTTCCTCAGTTTTATTCTTTTTTTCTCTTTGAACCCCCTGGTTTCTGAACATTTTAAAGTGGCCATTTCCCATTTACTGTGTCCTCTAGACTGTTACAGACACAGTATCCCATAATTTGCATCTGTCTAAAGTAGTCTAAGAGCTAAAACTTGGCTTCAGATACTTATACAGAGGAAAATCTAGTGAGGCTAGGGTGTGTATGTGTGTGGGTGCATGACACACTCTTTGTGTTCTGTTTAAGAACCAGGTTCAGACCTTGGATAGATAGATGTCTCTGAAATTGTATTCTGAACTCCCAAAGACAGGAGCCATACCTTTTCCTCTTAGGACTGAGTATAAGTGATGGATGCACATGCTTGTTAACTAACTTAAGTGATTCTCTCTGCCAAAGTAATTGGGGAAAAGCTATCACCCAACCCAACCCAACCCAACAAAAAGCAGGAAGAACAGGAATGTGAATTTGAAGGAGCCATCTCTATCTATCATCTTTCAAATGACTCATTTCTTTCTTTTCATGGCACTCCTACTGATTAGAGGTCATGTCCTTTAACCTTGCCCCCAAAGTACTCTTTCTGTGCATTTTGTTTGACAGCTCTTCTCTATCAGACATGCTTCCCATGTACAGCTTTATAAGCTTGTTCATATTTTTTCTTGCTGGAATTGCAAATCCATTCACTTGTCACTTACGAGGTGATGATTTGGTCATACGTATCCCAGCCTGGTAAATTTTCCCTTCTGTTTTCCTCATCATCTTCAGAATTCTATCACTTTTCTCTGATCTCTTCTTTGTTTTGTTTGTGCATCTAGTGTTGTATCTAGTCCAGGACCTGTGAAATAAACAAAAACAACGGAGGTGAGAAAGGATACCTGAGAAAGCTCATGTGGGGAGTTTTGAATGGCCAGTGTTCATTTTGTAAAACTATATTTAGTCCTTGGTGATCAAAAATCTTTTGACATGCTAGGTCAAATCCTTGCCAACTTTTCACCTAGTGATGAATAAAGAATATAAAGGTCCAGAAATAGAATGATAAAGCTGAAAGAAACCTCAGAGATGATCAAGTCTAACTCCATCATTGTACAGATGGGGAAACTCACAAAAAGAGCAAGATTACATTTTTTTTTACTGGCACAGAAATCCTATAACATGAGTATTATTTTTGTCCACAGACACCAATATTATTACAGGGAGAATAACAATCTCAGAGGTAGATTAGACTTTAGAGAGCACCTACTAAATAAAAATGATCTCTACAAAAATCTCTGTTTGAAGACCTTAAGTAACAGGGAACTCACTACTTATCAAGGAACTACTAAGGTTGTCCTTGTTCCTCAACACCAGCATTATAACAGGATTATCTTTTCCCCTTGTTGCCAATGAAATTAGAGGGTTATTACCGGCTTAATGGTAGGATTGTCCTTGTCCCCTGGTGCCTTTTATTGTTGAGTATTTTTTTCTTGCTGAGTTTTTGTGACACTCCCTCTCAGCTCTTTTCCTGTTTTTGGGCAACTCTTTTTCAGTTTTCTATGCTGGATCATGATCTTTATCACCACCTCTAATTGTGGGTGTCCCCAAGATTCTGTCCTCAGTCTTTTTTTTTTTCGTCCTTTTTGATGATCTCATCACCTCCTTTGTATTTAGTCATCATTTCTATGTAAATAACTCCAATATCGCTACATCCACTGAAGGTCAAGAGTAGGAGCTCTAGTCCCATATTCCCAGCTTCTTATTAGCAATTTTGAACTGTCCTATAGGTATCTCAAAGTCAACAAATCCAAAATTTAATTAAGTTGTCTATGGCACATCCTATTCAAGATGTCTAAAAGGCAATTGGAGATGAGAGGCTGTAGGTTAGGAGAGAAGTTCAGAACAGATAAATAGATCTGAGAATCATTGACATAAAGATAATACTTAATCAAGGGAGTTATGAGATCACCAAGTGAAACAGTATTTTGTTGTTCAGTCATTTCAATCCTGTTCAACTATTTGTGACCACATTTGGGGTATTACTGGGAGAGATACTGGAGTTGTTTGCTTCTTCTGCTTATTTTACAGATGAGGAACTGAGGAAAACAAGGTTAAATGACTTGTCCAGAGTCACACAACTATTAAGTGCCTGAGGACAAATTTGAATTCAGATCTTCCTGATTTCAGACCCAGAGCTCTATCCTCTGAGCTATCTAGCTGCCCCAAATTTGTATAGTGAGAGAGAAGAAAAGAGGGCTCAGGACAGGGACACCTATGATTACTGGGCACAATCTGCTAGAGAAGATAGGATGAAAAGGAATTGATTTCCTTGGCAAAGAGAAGGGCTACCTCTTTATATGAAATGGGTGAAGGAGGAGATGGAAGGGTGAGGGGAGACATCTCAGAGATAGATGAGGAAGACAAGAGATGACAGATCCACTTGAGTATTCAGATATATTAACTTAAACACACAATCATCCTGTTTATTTGCATCACCCTTTCTGACTTTCTTTGTATATTTACTAGAGTTTTGTTGTGGTTATTTGTGATCCTTATTTACATATTTATAGTCAGTGTGCCTATTTTTTTGTTTTAACTTTCTTCTATTCTGAATTGCTTCACTTAAGTTTTCCCCAAATTCTTTGTATTTTTAATATGTATAATTTATTATGGCAAAATACTATTCATGAATCAGTTTATTCAACCATTCCTCAGTCAATCAGCACAAGTTTTTTCTTTTTTGCTATTGCAAAGAGTCTGCTAGAAATACTTTATAACACAGGTCCTTTTCCAACTGCTAACAAGTCAAAAGGTATGGAAATTGTGTCTCTTACACTAGTTAGTGCCACATTAGTTTCCAAGCAGATCAAAGTGCATAGCTTCCCCTCTCAGACCCACCATCCTTATTGTCCCCAGCTATGAAGCAATATACCTGATTTCCAACAGCAAAGTTAGGCTTTAATTTTATCCACTTTTATTACTTGCCAATTTGATGAGCTGGGCCTGGTGGAGGGGTGGGGGAGTTGGGGATTGTGTGGTGTTTCAGAATTGTTTTGATTTGTATTTCTTTGGAAGATCAATTTTAATAACATTTAAATATTTATTTAATCTTGTTTCATTGGCATTGCAGTATAAACGTAAGGTTTTATTGGGGTTAGTTGTCAAAACAAGCCACTGAATGAATCCCTTGTTTCAAATATATATGGAATGTATTCTTAGTTTCCAAGATAATCAGATTATAACATTCATTCTCCTTCTAGTACCAGCCAAATGATGAAATAGTCCTTTCTTCTTTTCTATGAAACTTACTGTGGTCAATAATTATAGGACTTAAATAAACATATGAAAGTGTTGCTGATGATCCTAGAATATAGACTAGAACCTTGAAGGAAATCTTGGAGTCCAAGAGTATGTAGTATGAACATCTCTGTCCCAGTTGTCCAAGGTCACACAATGAACTAAATGGAAAGTTGGAATTAGAACCTGACACAATAGTCCCAGATACTTTAAATCTGTTCCCACCTACCCCTACTTCCCAATATTCCTATTGAATGCACTTCCCACTTTATAATTGTGTCTTCTATAGTGGCTTTTATGTATCCATGCATGGGAAGTAATATCTTGGAATAAAATTCTTATAACATTTTTGCCAGACTGGACCACTTCTCATTTTCTGCACATTCTATGTTCAGACATGTTTTAAAGATTTAATTCATGTCATCTGTCTCTTTCCTTTTTCTCTTCTACATCCAAACTTTTAAAAAATTATCTTATCCTTTTATCTTAAGCCCATTAGAGCACATTGTTTTCTTTCTTTTCTAAAAATCTGTCCAAGAAACTCTTCTATGCAGTTTTCTTTACCTAAAATTTTAAGGACTGATTCACAAACTTTTGTCAGAGAGAAAGAAATAGACCACAGTGGAGAGAACACGTGGACTTGGTTTTTAATCCAAACAATTCCTCTTACTTTTATTATGACTTGGCTAAATCCTTGACCTTTTCTCACTTTCCTCATTTGTAAAAATGAAGGGTTGGACAATTAACCTGAAAGATCCCATCCAGTTCCAAATCTATGATCCCAAAGAAAACCAAGGAAGTGCCATAGAAAGCAGCATGGCAAGGTGTGTGTGTGTGTGTGTGTGTGTGTGTGTGTGTGTGTGTGTGTGTGTAGGTTTTTTTTAAATTTCACTGGCTGATTAGCTGATTAAATTGTCTGGGTTGGTAGCCTGGTAGCTGACTTTATCTTCTGTGGGAATTTACTTCCTCGCTCTAGATGACCAAGGACCAGTTAAATCGATGTTGAAGCATTACTTCTCCAAAATATTCTTTCCTGAGGGGAAGCTGACATTGCTCTGGACTCAGTGCTTGCTCATTGGAGAAGGCCAGAAGACTCTAGATTTTCCCAGAAGAGGCTCAAAGGGACTGGCAGCACTTGCATTTTGAATGCACCAGGTCACTATTCCCTACCTTTCCATCTGGGGTGTTCTTTCCAAAGTAGAATGGTGCTTTACACAGGTTGCTCCCAATAGCTGTGCAAGGCCAGCAGACCCTGGAGGTTGGGCCTTGCCCTGGACATAGGCCCCACAGCTTTTGTATTCAACAGGAAACATTTAGAATATTTGATTATAAGTGGCTTTTGGAGAAAATCTGTGATTTCTCCCAATGGCAGGAGAAAAGAAAGGATGCCAGAGGTCACAGATGTTATATGTCATATAATATATTTTTTATTGCAAATAAAAACATTATATTTTATATCTTTATGTACCCAGCTCCCTGCTTGGTTAAAAAAAGGAACCATATCTTTCTTATTTTTTCCTTTCTTCTCCTTTTCAGAATTTTGGAAAAGAATTCCCTCCCGAGCAATGAACTTATCTGCCAAGTTGGAGCCCAGAGGGAGTTTTTACTGTGGACTTGTAAATGCAGTCTATGAGGAAATCCTCTGGTTAAGAACCCCTCAGCACCTCCTGTTTACACAATAGCCTCTCACAGCTCCAAGGGGCCATTAGAGTTAATTGGGTGAATAATCTGTGTTTTAAAAAGTCCCTAAATACTTATTTACATAATCCACACTTTGACAAGGTCTGTTCAAACATAGTTATGGTTTATGAAGGGACTGGGAAGACAGTGGCATGGCCAACCTCTGTCTCTCTGATCCTGAGACTCTCTCCAACATTACTGTTTTTAACAAACAACTACCTTTAGATAATAAAGAATTGAAGGTCATGCCAGGTTTAACCCTTTTGGCTGCCTTCTGGCCTCTGGGATGGCTCTCTGAACAGTTGGCTCCCATGTCCTAGAATGGATCTACACCATCCATAAAATCCAGCTTCTTTGGCAGTGATAGGATTGTTTGAGCTTGTTCATATATCTACTGAAGTGTTGCCTTTGGCCTTTTCAGTAGGTAATAGAAGCAAAACCATCCAGATGTGGAAGGTGGAAATACATCTGGACTGGCCACATGGATCTGGGGGTTGAGATACCTGTGCCTAGGTAGGTGCCTGTTCTGCCAATAACTCAGTGAGTCACTACATATTGATTAAGTACCTGCTATGTGGCTGGCACTGTGCTAAATGGTGTAGACACAAAGAAAGTCAAAAGACAAATTGCTTTAAAGAAATTCAAAGTCTGCTGGGAGAGAAAAGATGCCAACAATTATGTATGAATAAGACACATAAAGGATAAATTGGAGATAATCACAGAGGGAGTCACTAGTATTGAGGGGTATCAGGGAAGGCTTCTTGTAGAATGCAGGATTTTAGTGGGATCTCGAAAGAAGTCAGGGAATATAGGAGGCAGAAGCAAGGATGAAGAATATTCCAGGCATGGGGGACAGCTGGTGGAAATGTCTAGAGTTAGGAAATGGATGAAGTTTTGGGAAGAACAGCAAGGGGCCAGTGTCACTGGATCACATATGGAAGGAAACTGTAAGAAAACTGTGTTTGTGTGTGTATGTGTAGAAGTTATGAAGAGATTTGGATGCCTTACAGAATATTTTATATTTGATCCTTGATGCAATAGAGAGTCACTAGAGTTTATTAAATAGAGGAGTGTTGTAGTCAGACCTATGCTTTGGAAAAATCATGTTGACAGCTGAATGGAGAATACATGATGTTCTACAAATTCCCCATTCTGTGCCTCAGTTTCTACATTTTATTGAAGGAAATGGCCTCTTCTAGCTTTGATAGTGTATAAATAAATTTCTCATAATAAAAGGATATGTTTATCTGCCCCAAAATTTTCTTCCCCCTTTAAACTATTTTTTTTTACAATATTGCTAAAGTAATCTTCTTAATGCTTAGCACTATAGCTCAAAGACCTTCAGTGACTCCCAGTTGGCTATAGGATAAAGTTCAAACACTGTCCAGCTTTCTATACCACACTTACAATCCCTCTATGATCTGTCTTTCAGATCTCATTTCTTATTACCTACTTGCACACCAGCACTGGTTCAATCCAACCTATTGCTTACTACTTATCTTTGCTCAGCCTATTCCCTTGAGTCTGGAATGTTTGGTCTACACTTCATCTAGGGAAATACTGCCCTTTCCTTCAGAGTCAGGCAAGATACTTTTTCCTCTATTAAGCTTTTCCCCCCTTTCTGGATTGCTGTAGCAACAGACAATCTCTTCCAATAAAGCAGAATAATGGAACAAAAACCTAGAACTAGAAGAAACCTCAGAAGTCTTCTAATCATTGAGGCTCAAAGAAAAGAAATAAGATTTCCAAACATTCTGGAAGTGTGTAGCTGAATCAGTTTTGGGCTATCATCATCATCATCATCATCATCATCATCATCATCATCATCATGATCATCATGGCTTAGGTCCTCTAACTCTAATCTAGCATACTTTTCACTGCACTACCTTGTGTCCCCATGCCCCACAATGTTTTAATATATTCCACCTTATTCCATTTTTGGCTTTACCTCTCCAAAGGCTCATTCCTCTTTTATTCTGACTCTAGTAAGTTTCTTCTTTTGCAAATGGTAAGGAGAAGAAAATGGGAAACCATTGCAATATCTTTGCTGGGAAAGTGCCAAATAGAGTCTCAAAGAGTTGAATATGATGGAAATGACTGAACCATAACAACTAAGAGATTAAATAATTTGCCAGGGGTCATACATCCAGTGTATTTCAGAGGGAGGAACTGAACTCAGGCTTTCTGGATAATGGTTCAGTTCTTTATCTGCCTTGCCATGCTACTCACCTTTATGGTGCCTGCATTCCATGTGGGGTAGGATGGGGAGAAAAATAAATGCTTTGAGCTCTTCTGGACCCAGCTGAAGTCCTGTCTCCAGTCTAGTAAGTCTGTGATTAAACTGAAACATTCCACTCTGATGTTTCATCATGTGTGAAAGTGATGACCTTGAGTTATTGAAAGCTATATAAAAGGAGCTATATAAAAGGAGGTGATACAGCGTAGTGGAACCTTGGCCATTCTTACAAAGTTGGAAAGGCTTAGAGGATGGACTGAAAGGCTATAGTCCAAGAACTTGCTTTACTAATGTATTAAATATTCTGTGATCTCTTAGATTAAAACCTGTACATTTCCTTCTTAGGGTTCTAGGAATGCTCCTTAAAGCACTTGGATATCTTTTTCTATTGCCTTGACTCAAGTTTGCACTTGTTGTGTTCCTCACTATTAGCTGTCAGTGACTAGTACCTGATTTAACCATTAAATATCAATTCATTTTTACAAAGGAATGTTTACTATGAAGATACAGTAAGAACAAAAGTATACACATTTCCTTCTTTAACTCCATACGCTCCCCTTTATGGTAGCTAGGTGGCACAGTAGTTAGAGCACTGGGTCTAGAGTAAAACTTAGATCTGAGTTCAAATTTGACTTTAGATACCTTTTAGCTGTTTGATCCTGGGGAAAATCATTTAATCTCTTACTTGTTTCAGTTTCCTGTAAAGTGTTATGTGCTATAAAATAATAGCATCTGCTTACCAAGACTTTTGTAATAGTCAAACAAGATATTTGCAAAACATTTAGCTCAGGGCCTGCTGTAGTAGGTGCTATATAAATGTGTATTCTTTTCTTCCCTTCCCTTTACCATTTGGGTCACTGAGGAGAGAGGACTCTGACTTAGCTCAATTCCCACATAGTATTGATCTCACCAAGTACCTGTCCAGTTGCTACCAAATGAACCCTTATCTCAGCTACCATTGGACTGAAAAGTCACTTCTTGCTCCTCAGGACATTTACATCAATAGTAGGATGACTTCAAAACTTTGTATGAACTTTGTCTCTCAGAATCCCAAACTTTGGGTGGCTCTTGGGATTCTTTGAAACTCATTCTCCTGAATATATATATATATATATATATATATATATATAT
>NC_058131.1:432041954-432119128 GCF_016433145.1 Gracilinanus agilis
ATATATATATATATATATATATATATATATATATATATATATATATGTGTGTGTGTGTGTGTGTGTGTGTGTGTGTGTGTGTAAATTATTGAACATTTATTTTCCCCTCCTCATATTTTCCTTCCTAACCCTATTCTCACTGATAGAGAGAAAAAAAGAAAAAAACCAAATCCCTGTAACAAATAAGCCTGCTTGAGCAAAACAAATTCTTCCACTGGCCCATGTGCAAAAGTATGTGTCTCATTCTATATATTAGTCCACCACTTGTTTGCTTGGAGGTAGGTAGTATTCTTTTTTAGTCTTCCTGAATCATGATTTTGTTGATCAGAGTTTTAAAAGACTTTAGTCTTTCAAGCTGTTCATTTTAAAAGTATTAATATTAAAGTATAAATTGTCCTCCTGGTCCTGCTCGCATGACTTTGCATTAGTTTATACATTTCTTCACAGATTTGAATAAAAATATTTCTTTCTTCATTTCTAGCAGCACAGAAGTATTCCATTATATTCATATTCTCTAATTTGTTCAGTGATTCCCTAGTTGATGGACTTCCTTTTAGTTTTCATTTCTTTGTCACTACAAAAAGATGTTATAAATATTTTTACTCTTAGGATCTTTCATCTTTCTTTGATCTTTTTAAGGGCATAGACACATTAGTGGTGTCACTGGATCAAAAGGCATGCACAGTTTAGTAACATTTTGGATATAGTTCTAAATTTCTTTCCAGAAACCAATCCACAGCTACTGTAATAATGCACCAATATACTGGGTGTTCTGTAGCCTCTCCAGCATTTGGCATTTTCTTTTTTGTCACCTTTGCCAATATGATTATTTGAGGTGAAATCTCAGATATTCTGTGATTTGCATTTCTCTGATTATTATTGATTTGGAGCATTTTTTAATATTACTTTGGATGGTTTAGGTTTTTCTCCCTTGAGAAATGCTTGTTCATATCCTTTCAACATTTATAAATTGGGGAATGGCTCTTATTCTTGTAAATTACAACGGTTCCTTAAAAAATTTTAGAAATGAGATCTTTTTTTCAGAGAAAGTTGTTAGAAAATTTTTCCTAGTTAACTATTTCCTTATAATCTAAGTTACATTAGACTTGTTTGTTTAAAACTTTAAACATTTTTACATTTATTTCCATCCTCTTATTTTATGCTTTTCCCATTCTTTTTGTTCCCCATCCCCTCATTACATAATAGAAGTCTACTCAGAACCAATGCTCTGTCCTTGATATATTCGATATACAAAAATACTTTGACTCTCCTGCCCCTCTTCTCCTTTCTTCACTTGGATCTTTATTGGTTCTTTTCATTTCTTCCTTTGAAACTCTCATATTCCCCTTTCTGTATTTAAGATTTGTTTTATTTATGAAGCCCTAGAAGTATCATCCATCTTATTCTCCTCCTTTCCTTTTCTCTGTTTTCTCTTTTGAGGTGAATAATGATGATAATATAATAAAACTTAAAGGTTTACAAAGTGCTTTATAAATATTGTCTAATTTTTCCTCACAACAACTGTGGGAAGTAGTTGCTATTATTGCCCCCATTTTACAGAGGAGAAAACTGAGGCAACCAGAGGTTAAGTGATTGTTCATAGTCACACAGTTACTAAATGGGTGAGGCTAGATTCAGAGCTCTATTTACTGTGCCACCTAATTTTTAATATCTGTATTTTTTCCTTCCTTTTAAAATTCTCCTCATGTTCTCCTCTCTGAACTTAGGATTTCTTTTGCTTATTGACCTCTTGGAGGTACCCTCCCTTTTATTCTTCTCCAGTTCAAATGAAAATGAGATTCAAGTGATGTCACCCTTTCACCCCTTTCTCATTTATATAGTTGTCTGCTTGGCTTACCAATTATGTGAAATAAGTGACTCCTCTTGTCACCCTTTTCTTCCCTGGTATATCTCTCCTTTCTTCATTTTACTTATTTTACTTTCTCATCTTAAGATTATCAAGACATAACAAAAGTTACTCCTAGGCCCTTCATCTTATTTGACTCCCTTTAAGACCCCTGATGATATTATGATTCTTAAGAAATTCTTATGTCTCCTCTTATTCTCATTAGAATGTAAAAACATTTCACCCATATAAAGTCTTTTCTGATGGCTAATTTAAAATAATTTTAAAAAATTCTCTGAGCAGAAATTCCATTGTTTATCTAGGCATTCTTTTTGGCCATCTATAATTCCATAACAGTTGCCTTGCTCCCACCCTGGCTCAGCCCTTGCTTTACAGCTACATATACTGTCTGATTCCCTGGCCTCATATGAACTCATTCCGCAGTGGTTAACATACTCCTACCCTATCTTTCCCTCCTCACTCCAGTGGTTCTGAATCTCCCACTGCCATTGGTCAAAACCTATTCTCAGTATCCTGATGATCAATGCATATTTCCATCCCCTTCAACCCAGCCCCACCAAAGTGCTACTCTAAGGCTATTTAACCTTTCCATTGTGCTCTTGGCATATATATTGAGATTCCCTCAAATATCCTAACCTTCCAGTACCTCAACTTATTCATTTCCAATGATCTCTGTCTGTCTGTCTGTCTGTCTGTCTCTCTTTTTAAATCCTTACCTTCTGTTTTGGAATCAATACTATGTATTAGTTCCAAGGCAGAAGAGAGGTAAGGGCTAGGCAATGGGGGGTTAGGTGACTTGCCCAGGGTGACACAGCTAGGAAGTGTCTGAAGTCATATTTGAACCTAGGACCTCCTGTCTCTAGTCCTGGCTCTCAATCCACTGAGCTACCCAGCTGTCCCCTAGAGCATTTTTTGAATGACCATTTGAGGGCTTTAATTACTTTGTCTGAGAACTGTCTATTCATATCCTTTGATGGTTCATCAACTGGGGAATGACTTATATTCTTATATGTTCAAGTCATTCCTTTATGTATTTGAGAAATGAGACCTTTTAAAGAGTCTTATAAAATTTATTTGCACCATTATGATTACTGTGTATTATTCTCTATTGTTTCCCCCTTTTTAGTTTCTGACCTCCACCTCCCCCAATTTGTCTTTTTTTTCTATCAGTCCCACCTCCCTTCTCTTATCCCCTTCCCCTTATGCTTCCTTTAGGGTAAGATAAATTTTTATATACTCAATTGATTGTGTATGTTCTTTCCTCACTGAGCCAGTTCTGATGAAAATAAAGTTCACATACTGTCCCATCTTCCCCTCCACTGTAAAAGCTTTCCCATACCTCTTTTAAGTTTATTTACTATAATTTACTCCATTCTTTTTTCCTTCTCCATCTTCCCAATGCATTCCTCTTTCTCTCTCATGTTTTAATATTATTTAAAAAATTTTTTTTAAACCCTTAACTTTTGTGTATTGACTTATAGGTGGAAGAGTGGTAAGGGTAGGCAATGGGGGTCAAGTGACTTGCCCAGGGTCACACAGCTGGGAAGTGTCTGAGGCCGGATTTGAACCTAGGACCTCCCTTCTCTAGGCCTGGCTCTCAATCCACTGAGCTACCCAGCTGCCCCATTTTAATATTATTTTATTAAAATATCATCCAATCATATTCAAATCATATCCTTGTCCCCTGTCTATGTATACTCCTTCTAACTGCCCTAATAATGATAAAGTTCTTTGGAGTCACAAGAATCATCTTCATAGATAGGCATATAAACAGTTTAATCTTGCTGAATATCTTTTGATTTCTCTTTCCTTTTTACCTTTCTATGATTCCCTTGAGTCTTGTATTTTGAGAGTCATATTTTTCATTCAGCTCTGGTCTTTTCATCAGGAATGATTGATAGTTCTCCATTTCATTTGAACACTCAATTTTTTTCCCTAAATGATCATGTTCAGTTTTTTTGGGTAAGTGATTCTTGGTTGAAGTCCTACCCTCTAGATTATGATATTCCAGATCCTCTGATCTTTTAATGTAGAAGCTGCTAAGTATTGTTTTTTCCTGCCTGTGGCTCCATGATATTTGAATTGTTTCTTTTGGGCTGCTTGCAATATTTTCTCCTTAACTTGGGAGTTTAGGAATTTGATTATAATATTCCTGGGAGTTATCTTTTTGGGATCTCTTTCAGGAAGTAATAGGTAAATTCTTTCTATTTCTTTTTTGCTCTCTAGTTCTAGAATATCAGGGCAGTTTTCTTTGATAATTTCTCAAAAGATGATGCCTAAGCTTCTTTTTTTTTTTTAAATCATGGCTCTCAGGTATGCCAAAAATTCTTAGTTGATCTCTATTTTCTAACACATTTGTTTTTCCAATGAGCTGTTTAACATTTCTTCATTTTTTTCGTTCTTTTGACTTTGATTATTTCTTGATGTCTCATCGAGCTTCTATTTGTCCAATTCTAATTTTTAAGACATGATTTTCTTGAGTGAACTTTTGTAATTCCTTTCCCATTTGGTCAATTATTCTTTTTAAATAGTTCCTTTTCTGCAGGGAATTTGTGCGCCTCTTTTTCTATATGGCTTATTCCGCCTTTTAAGAAGTTTTTCTCTTCAGTGCAGTTTTGTATGTTTCCCATTTGGGCAATTCTGCTTTTTATGAAGTTCTTCTCTTCAGGGGATTCTTATGCCTCATTGGCCTATTCTGTTTTTTTAAAAGTATTAATTTCTTCAGTATTCTTTTTTGTGCTTTCTTTTCACTCTCATTTCTTTCCCCAATTTTTCTTTGACTTCTCTTCTTTGATTTTTAAAATCCTTTTTTAACAATTCATATTTTTCTTGGCGGCTTCGAGTGCAGCATTATTGACTTCATTGTCTTCTTCTGAGTTTATGTTTTGGTCTTACCTGTCACCAAAATAACTTTCCATTTTGAATTTTGAGTTGTTGTTTGTTCATTTTCCTCTCATTTTCTTTTCTTTTAATTTAAAAAACTTTTAAAGTTGGACTCTGTCTTTTGGTGAAGGGAACACTGTTCCAAGCTTCATTTTCTTTGTGCAGGTGCCTTAAGAGCTAGCTCTGGAGATCTATCTGCTTTCAGTTCTTCCAAGGTCATATGATGAAGGAGATGTGCACTTAATACTCTTCTGGCCAGGGCACTGTTCTGTGATTAACTCTAAGCACTTTCTCCACCTTGGAACTGTGACCAGGGTTTCTTTCTCCCCTGTGATCACAAGTACTGTGAGTGTGCTCATGCTCCTCTTTACCCTGGAGACCATGCCTCCAGACTTGGTTTTGCATATGGGCAATGTGACAAAAGTCTTGTACCTGGAGCCAGAAAAGCTCTGTAATCTCCTTCTGAGCAATTATCCAACTTTCTTTACCCTGAATGGCTGATAGCTCTGGAAGACTTTCCTACTGATTCAGCTGTGCTCCAAAACTGTTGCTGTGGTGGGACCTGCCTTCACGGGCTGCTTTGTGCTCCACTTCCACCCTAGTGAACTAGGTCTTTCATGTTGGCTTTCTAAATTGTTTTGGGTGAAAAATTATTTTGTCCCATCTTTTTTGAGTTCATGCTGCTCCAAAATTCATTTTGAGGTGTCATATCATAGTTTTATGGAGGATAATTTGGTAGAGATCAGATGGGTCTGTGTACTTTCTTTATCATCTTGATTCTGCCACCTCTCAGGTTAGTATGTTTGAGAAAGTATCAGTAAATATATTAAAGCTCCATAGTATGAGTGCAGCAGTAGGGGAAGATAGAAAGAGACTAATCTAGACACTGAACCCTGAGGAAAGCTGAATGCCCTAGAAATTGGTGGATAATAACTACCAGACTCTTTATTGGGTGGGAAATAAGAATTGAATGAACTTCAAAGCAATAGAGGTTTCTAAGTGACAGTAAGAGAGGGAGAATCTGAAATTGTGAAAGGGGAAAAAAGGAGTATTCTGATTCTTCCATCAGGAATAAGAATTGGGGGTATGAGTAAAAGTGTAATCAGTGCTAGAAATGGTGGTGATGGAAGTTATGTTGCCAAGAAGGAGGTAGGTATTAATGAGTATAAGAACATGGAAGGAATCAGAAAGGAAGTGATTTAGGATGAAAACAAGTTTGTTATCTATGGAGCAACCTTCCAGAAGTCACAGCTAAAGGAGTGGCTAGCAGTGGCTAGAAGGTGCAGGAGATGTAGTATTGGGTGTGGAGTCAAGACGACTCATCTTCCTAGGTTCAAATCTGGCCTCAAACATTTACTAGCTGTGTGACCCCAGGCAGGCTACTTAACTCTGCTTGTCTCAGTTTCCTCATCTATAAAATAAGTTGAGAAAGAAATGGCAACCCTCTCCAGTACCTTTGTCAAGAAAACCCCAAATAGGGTCATGAAGAGTTAAATATGACTGATAAGACTGAATTTTAGAATAGGAGGCTGATGAGGTTGAGTGGAATGGAATAAAGATTATATTATATTTCTAACTCTAGTCTCCTGTGCTGAGGCTGCATATAGAAATACCTTCTCTTAGAATCAAAGTTCTCAAGAGGAAAGTGCTACGCTGGTGTTGTGGAAGTGCTATATTTAGAGTCAGAGTTTGAATTCTACCTCTACTACCCATTAAAACCTAAATACAGTCTTTCAGGCCTACCTAAACCTATGCCATCTCCATAACACCATCCTAATGCAGTCTGATCTCTCCTTTCTCTATACATGTGTACCTCTAACTAATAGATACCACACAATTTCACAACTGATGATCCTACTAGGGTGACCATGGGTGATTTAATTAACTTCTTGGAAACTCAATTTCCTCATCTGTAAAATGAGAGCTTTGTGTGAAAATGTCAAGATATTTTAATTAAATTTGACTGAAACTTGGATGTGAAATGAAGTTTACAAGTATTCAAAAGGGGAAGTATGACTAGATAATAATTCATAAGGAAAAAATCTGAGAGTTTTAGTGAACTAAAGTCTCCCTATGAGCCAATTGAGTACCCTGTTGGGTACAAAGTGACAACCCAACATGTTTTCTTAGCTTGTGTTAAGAGAGGCACAGCTGACGCAGGTAGGTGACTCAGTGGATGAAGAGCCTGGTCTGGAGATCCCAGGTCCAAATCTAGCCTCAGACACTTCCTAGCTATGTGACCCAGGACATGTCACTTAACCCTATTACCTATCTTTTACCATTCTTTTACTTTGGAACTGATTCTTAGTATTAATTCTAAAATGGAAGGTAAGGATTTAAGAAAAAAAAAGAGAGGCATAGTGTCTGGGACTAAAGAAATAATAGTTTCTCTTATTATGCTACATATAGAATGTTTTGTTCTGTGGTAGCTATATTTTTTGTGACTTCATTCGTTCCTTCTCATATTTGTAAGCATTTACAACTCTTTTTTCCCCTCAATAATAAAAACAGCAGAAAACCCCCAAATTTTTATAACAAATAATGAGGGCTCAGAAAAAAACAAATTCATACATCGATTATGTCCAAAAAGAATGTCTGTTTCATTCTGCATTTTAAGCCCATCATCTTTCTGGTACACTATGATCAATTTTCACATCTCTAGGCTTGTGGCTTATCATTGCAGTGATTAGAATGCTCAAGTCTTTCAAAGTTACCTTTCCTTATAATGCTGTTGTTATTGTATCAATTGTTTCCCTTATTTTCCTCACTTTGCTCTGTCTCAGTTCATAGAAATCCTTTCAGGTTGTTCTGAAAGTGTTCATTTTTAGCACTTCTCAAGGCACAATTCATTACATTCATATACTATAATTTGTTAATCCATTCTTTAATAGGAAGATAGCCTGTGTTCTCCAGTTTTCAGCCATCACAAAAAGGTGTTACAAATATTTATGTACATACATGTCCTTTTCCTTTTTTAAAAAATCTCTTTGAGGTATCAGAATAATAATAGTATATAGTTGGATCAAAGTGTACACATAGGTTAGTAACTTTTGGGCATAGTTGCAAGTTGCTTTTCTGAGTAACTAGACTAACAATGTATTAGTATACCTGTTTTCCCATAGCCCCTACAACATCTGTCATATTTTTTTGTTATCTTTGCCAGTCTGATGGATGGGAGATGTTACTTCAGAGTTGCCTTAAAGTGAACTGTTAACTAATTATTATTTATTTAGAGCATTTTTACATATAGTTTACATTTATATTTAGTTGTTCATATATTGGATTCCTTTCTTTGAAAGCTGCTTGATGATATACCTTTTACCTACTGGGTAATGATGCTTAGTATATAAATTTGAATCAGGTCTTTATAAATCTTGGATATCAGACTTTTATCAGAAATTTACTGTAAGAAATTTGGGGAAACTATAATTAAAAACATTTAATTTTGAGATAAATAACACCATTTGTTTTATATCATGATCATCTCTATAAATATGTTCACTTTAGGTTAAATACTCCTTGCAACAAAGAAAAAATTAAACAAAAACACACCATAAAATGTCTGAGCATGACAACGTGTACAATTTTCTGCCCTAGAAACTTTTACTTCTCTGTTGACAGAAGGAAGGTATGGTTCCATATATATTCTTCAGGACTGATATTCATTTTTCATTTACTGAGTCCAGCTTTATTTTAGTTCAGATCTTTTCATTTAAAATATTATGACTATTATCTATATTGCTCTTTGGTTTACTCATTTCATTCTGTATCAGTTCATGCAAACTTACTATTTGAATTCTTCATTCTCCTAAGATTGTAGGGCTATCAATTTAGATCTGGAACTCTTTCTGAATGAAAATTACAGATTTGTGGGGTTATTTTATATCATTCTCTAAGAGCTGGGAATCTAGTTCTGTTTTTTTTGCTAAAAAGTATTATTTATGAATATTATTTAATGAACCTTTGTTCATTAAGTAAAAAGTTACTTTCTTGGGGTATATGCTTAGTACTTGGAGTCACTTGGTTAAAGTATATGAAATAAGGAATTGAAAAGTATTTATTCAGTGCCTATTAGGATCCAGGAAACTGTGCTGAGTGGCGAGGATATAGATACAAGTAATCAGACAGTCTCCCCCTTTAAGAGGCTGATATTTTAATAGGAGAAGACAACATATATAAGGGAATAATGGTCAGGGATAAGCATTTTGGTAGCATTAACTCATTGAATAGTTTAGTCATGTTTCTTGCAAAAGAAAGTCCCTAGTTAATTCAGCAATCCTTCTAATTGGATGAAACCACAGACTGTAGAGTCCATTGGAAGATCACCCCCCTTTCTGCATGGATGTATACATACATAAAGCTTCTTGATGAAAAGATATTACTTTGTTTGGTTCCTAGTGACTAGAAGTATGGAAGTTACATTTTTAGTGAGGGCATTAACAAAGTGGAGAGGGAAAAAGGATGTGACCAAGAAGCCAAGAACCTTGAGATAATACCATAAAAGAATCAATTCAAGGAATGGGAAATGTTTATTCTGATTAAGAGAAAACTTTGGTTTAGAGAAAAAACATGTTAGCTGTCTTCAAGAGTTAAAAAGATATTATATATGAGAGGAATTAGATTTATACCACTTAGGAGAAATGGGCAGAAGTTAAATAAAGGTAGATTTGGGTTTAATGTAAGGAAAAAATTCTTAATAATTAGAGATCTCTGAAAATAGGATGGGCCATCTCAGTAGATCATAGATTCACCTTCACCGAAGTCTTCAATTTCAGCCTGGAGGGCTTATTGGTGATCTTGTAAATTCTTTATTTTCTAGGTACTAGATGGCATTTGAGGTCCTTTCCAACTCTAAAATTCTGTTATTTTGTAACCAGATGACTTTTAAGGTTCTTTCCAAATGTAAATCCCTTGATCCTATAATTCAGAAATAACTCAAGAAAGCTAGTGTTTGAATGTTGGAATTGGAGACTCATCTGTTCCCTTGTTGTTGCATGAGAAAGCAGATAAGTTGTATTGACTTTGTAGTTTTGTGACCATGAAACAGAATCCCCTCTGAAATAATTTTTTCTCTCTTACTGCCTTTCCCCTAAGACTCTCCCTTTGTATGATTCCATAAATTTAACAAGGACACAACAACACTCTATAGTTGGCATCATATTTACTGATGAACATTTATTCATGGGTTGCCATGTTGTTGTCTGGCTGTGGGTCACAGAGGATTTTGGGGAATCTGGGGAAAGAAAGAAAAAGCTGGTAAAGAATGCCTTTGTCCTTGAAGGGTTTGACACCATTCAAAAACAACATTATTTGGGAGAATTTGAAACTTTAATTTTGAGTTTGTCATATAGTAGAAAGAGTTTGGGAGCAAGAAATTTGAGCTAGATGTCTCATTCAAAGTCTGTAAGAATCTGATTCAAATCTATAAGAAAAAGAGCCATTCCTCAACTGAAGGATGTAAGCAGGTAGTTTTCAAAGGAAGAAACAGAAGTTATCACAGATATGTTAAACATATCTAAATTACTACTACTAATTAGCATAGGCAAAAAGAAAACAAAACTATCACTTTTTGAAGATGATGTGATGTTGTACCTAGACAACCTTAGAGAGTCAAATGAAGTTATTTGAAATGATAATATCAGTAAGGTTGTAAGACATAAGATAAACTCACAAATATCAGCAGACTAGGATTGGAATGGGATGGCTCAGTAAGTCTGAGATTCCCTCTATTAGAAGTCTTAAAGCTGAGTCTGGATGGTCACTTAGTGATTTACATATGGCCATGAAAACTCAGCAAGAAGACCTAGAAAGAGAAATTCCATAATTAGAGAAACTATAGCATATGTTAGAGCATATTTTTAAAGATTTATTCAGGGAATATATTAGTATATCTAAACTACTCTTTGCCAGATCAAAATAAGTGGAGAAATATTAATTGCTTAGGAATAGATTGAGCAAATGCAATAATTGTGACAATATCTAAATTAATTCATTCAATGCTATCTCATTCACCCTTTCAAAGAAATATTTTATAGAATTAGAAAAAATAATCACAAAATTCATATGAGCAACAAAATGTTAAGAATCTCAAGGATAATAATAATTTTTAAAAAGTGGGAAGGAAGGGGGCATAGCAATACCTGATCTCAAACTGTATTTCTAAGCTGTAATCATCAAAAAAGAGCTGTTGGTCAGTGAAGCAGATTAGGTATACAACATACAGAAGCCAACAAACATAGTAGTATAGTATTTGATAAACTCAACAAACCCATTTTTTGGAGGAAGGGTGCACTTTTTGACAAAAACTACTAGGAAAACAGCCTGGCAAAATTAGGTTTGGATCAGTATCTTAAAGCATATAACAAGATAAGCTCCAAAGGGATTCATGATCTAGATATAATTGATAATATAATAAACAAATTAGAGAGGCAAGGAAGAAAATACTTGTTGGATCTATAGAGGTTCATGACTACACAAGTGATGGAAAGAATCAAACAAGATAAAATGGACAGTTCTAAAATTTCATGTAAAATCAAATTGTTTTTGCACAAAAAAAATCTAATATAGTAAAAATGAGATGGGATACAACAGATCAGTGAGAAAAGCTTTACAACAAAGTTTCTTGATAAAAGTGCTTCAAATTTATAACACAAAGAACAAATAAATAATCAAAAAGGAAATGAATAGTCAGTTTTCAAAGGAAGAAATCCAATATTTCAAGGGAAAAAAATCAGTAATCATATGACAAAATGCTCTATATTACTAATAATTAGAGAAATAATAGCAGCTATTATTTAGCATTATAAGGTTTATAAAACACTTTATTATGATTTTCTCCTTTTATTCTTACAATAAGCCTTGGAGGTAGATGTTACTATTTACATTTGCTTTACAGATGAGGAAACTGAGGCAGACTGACCTGCCCAGGGACACATAGCTAGTGAGTTTCAGAGAAGGGATTGAACTCAGGTCTTCATTACTCTATGCAAAATATGACATCACCTAGAGCATACATGTGTGCACATACACCACATATACATACACATCATATGGAAGAATTGCAAATTAAAACAACTTTTAGGTTCCTAGCTCAAACTATGTGAGGGAAGCCCTCCCCTGAGATGACACATTGGGGCCCTGCCTACATCATGCCATGGAGTGTGGGTCATGGAGAAGTGACCTTTGCATATGAGCCAGAAAGGATTGAGATATGGATCCAGGGTAAAAGAGAAGGAATAAAAGAGGGGGGTTTAGGAAGTGGGTGGTCTCTCTATTCTCTGGGTGCATGGCGAAAGGAAGGTGAATGAGGGAGCTATGTGGAGAGCATTCACATGCCTAGTTAGAATAAATTTATTTTCTACCTATCTGTTTGCCTTCTATTATTCAAGTAAACATTAATAAACTATAGAAATTAAGGACAGGAATTTAATATAGTTACTACAAAACCTATCAAACAGAAAAAGAGAAAAAATGACAAATGTTGGAGGGACTATAGGAAGAAATTCACCAATGTATTCTTAGTGGAACTATGAATTGGTCTGGCCATCCTGAAAAGCAATTTGGAATCATGCCCAGAAATTTACCAAACTATGCATAGTCCTTTGGTCCAGCAGTACCACTAGTATGGGTATATAGGGTATTCAGAGAGGACTTGCACCTCTGCTGAGAGGGCTTGCGGAGCACTTTTTAGAACTGCTCATCCACCTTTCTGTCCATCTGGAACTCAGCTCTCATCTGTGGCTCCAAGAGACAGTAGCATGTGCACTTTGGAAACAATCTAGGCTGACCGTGTTGAAGGTAACTGGTAAGCCTCAAAACCTCTGGCTAGTCAGAGGGATGTCCTAAGTATGTGAAGACTCTTCCTGGCAGAATGGGCAGATGAGAACAATTTGTTCCATTGGCCATGAAGGTGGTTGAAGCAGGTGCTGTGGGGTGCTTAGAATTTGGTCAGATGTCAAAGACCCCAAGACCATCCATTGCATCTAGGGTCATTGTCAGTCATCCTGACTTTTGTCTTAAATGACTCTGGAAGAGTGAGGCTGACCACTTTGTGCAATTCTGTCTCATTTAAATCCAATTCACCTAAAAGTTGATATTTCCCTAAGATATCATATGTCCTTTTTGAAACAAGAAAAACAATAACCATTACTAGACCTGTACACCCAGAGAAAGAGATAAGTATCTTTATGTACAAAAATATTGATATCAACTCTTTTTATGGGGGCTAAAAATTGGAAACTGAGGGAGGGTCCTGTTGGGGGAGAACTAAGCAAAACAAATTGTGATATATGAATAAAATAGAATATTAAAAATGTGAATATTATATAAATGATGAAATGGGTAATTTCAGAGGAAACAAGAAAGCCCAATGCAAAGCAAAGGGAATTGAACTAAGAGAACAATTTATGCAATAACAATATCATGGAGAAACACAACTTGGAAAACTCAAGAACTCTCATCAGTGCAATGAGTCCAAAAAAATAATGAAGAAACTTGCAATGAACTACTGATGAAGGTAATGGACTCAATATGAAGAAGGAACCATACATTTTTAGAAATGAAAAACAGAATTTTTTTACTTGATTATGCAAATTCATTACAAAGGTTTTGCTTTTCTTTTCTTTTTCTTTTTCAATGTATGCTTTGGGGGAGATGAAATGTTTTCTGATAGAAAAAAAAATAATTACAAACAAAAAGACACAAGTTGGGTTTTGGCTCCACTACTTTGTAGTTGTGTGACCTCTTACTCTATGAACTTCAGTTTCCTCACACATAAAATGGGAAGGATATGGGAAGGCAGCTAGGTGGCTCAGTGGATTCGAACTCAGTTCAAATATGGCCAGAGACACTTCTTAGCTGTGTGACCCTGGGCAAGTAACTTAACTTTCATTGCCTAGCCCTTACCACTCTTCTGCCTTAGAATCAATTTATAGTATTGATTTGCAGATGGAAGATAGGGTTTAAAAAAGAAGAGAAGGATATATACTACCTATCTTACAGCCTGGATGGGAAGAAAACATATTACATTTAGAAAGTGCTTAGCATAATGCTCAGCTCTATATAATGCGTATTTTCTTCTTCTCTTCTAGTAAAGTATTATGTAAACATGAATCATTATAATTATAACAAATTATTCTTCTTCTTAAATATTGATTGTATCTGCTTAACTCCATTATGTAGGATTCTTCTGGCATTCCAGGACTTTCATGATTTGTATCTTACTTTGCTTTCTACATTCATTTCTTGTACCATATCAATCAAGTTGAACTCTGTACCTTTCATCAAAGGGGTCCCAAGTTTCTCCTTTTCCTACCTGAGTCTTTATTTATAATGGTTTTCTAACTTGGAATTCCTTCTCCTTTATCTTCCAGTCTGATGTCCTATCATTCCAATCTTTATATCCTAGTTCATCAGCCTTCCATGAAACTTTTCCTTTCTCCCCACATGAAGTAACCATTTTCTCCATTGAGCTCTTTGAGAATTTCATCTATATCTTTTCCATGTCATATTTTAATATATTAGTGGCAGCTAATCAGCAAGATAGA
This sequence comes from Gracilinanus agilis, assembly GCF_016433145.1. Taxonomy (NCBI): domain Eukaryota; kingdom Metazoa; phylum Chordata; class Mammalia; order Didelphimorphia; family Didelphidae; genus Gracilinanus; species Gracilinanus agilis. The sequence continues at coordinate 432,056,250 of NC_058131.1, forward strand.
TAGAGCCAGCCCAAGAGTTAGGTTGATCTGAGTTCATTTCTGGTCTCAGACACTTATTAATTGTATGACCCTGGGCAAGTCACTTCAACTCTTTTGCCTGTTTTCTCATTTGTAAAATGGGGATAATAATAGCACCTACCTCCTAGGTTGTTGTGATCATATCAGACTATAATATATATATATATATAATGATCTTATATATATATATATATATAATGTGTGTATATAGAACAATTATAAAATATTTGGCAGTGACTGGCACATAGTAAGCGCTATATGAATGTTACCCATTATTATCAGTCTGCTTCTTATCATTACAATCCAGGTCTTATCCCCTGCTATTAACTTGTGAGCCTCTTGAGGGCACAGACCATGTCTTTCCAAGTGCCTCAAATGTAGTGTTCACTTAATTAATCCTTGTTGGATCGACTTATTGCAATAATTTAATAAAATTTAATAACAATTATTTTTTTTATTTTGAACATTTTTTCTTTTAAATTATGAGTTCCAAATTCTCTCTTTCCCTCCTACTCCTCTCTTCCACTGAGAAAGCAAACAATATATCAATTATACATGTAAAATCATGCAAAATATATTCTCATATTAGTCATATTTTTAAAAGGAAGAAAATGAGAAAATTATACTTCATTTTGTATTCAGAGTTCATCAGTTCTCTCTTGAGGTGGATAGTATCTTTACATTTTGAGTCCTTTGGAATTATCTTGGATCATTATATTGATTAGAATAGCTAAGTCTTTCACAAATGATCATCATTACAACTTTGTTGTTACCGTGCACAATGATCTCATGGTTCTTCTCATCTTACTCTTCATCATTTCATATAGGTCTTGCCATGTTTTTCTGAAACCAAAACTCCTCTTCATTTCTTATAACACAGTAGTGATAGATCACAATCATATGCCACAACTTGTTGAGTCATTCCCCAGCTGATGAGCATCTCTTCCTGCCAATTCTTCGCCACCACAAAAAGAGCTGCTATAAATATTTTTTTAACATGTAGCTCTTTTTAAATTTTTTTGACATCTTTGGGATACAGAACTAATAGTGGTATTGCTGAGTCAAAGGATATGCACAGTTTTATAGCCCTTTTTGATAGTTCCAATTTGTTGCATCAGTTCACTCCTCCACCATTAAAGTTCACTAAAGTGCCTATTTTCCTTCAACCCCTCCAATATTTGTTATTTCTGATAGGTGTGAAGTGGTACCTCTGAGTTATTTTAATTTGTATTTCTCTAATTTATAGTTATTTTGAATATTTTTTCTTATGAACATGGATAACTTTGATTTCTTCATCTGAAATCTACGTGTTTATATCCTTTGAGCATTTGTCAACTGGGGAATGGCTCTTATTTTTATGACTCAGTTCTATATTCAGAGTATATTTGAGGAATGAGGTCTTTATCAGAGAAACTTGCTGTGAAAATTTTTTTGATATCACTTCATTGTATATGCTAACTTTTAGCATAATGTAGTTTCTTCGGTTATCTTTTAATTAGGTCCATTTTTGCTTATGCTTTGTCTGAAATCATGATTGCTTCTCTTGCCTTTCATACTTCAGCTGTAGCATATTAGATTCTGCTCCAGGCCTTCCTGTTTTAAATCGCTTGTAAATAACATATTGTTGAATTCTGGTTTCTAATTCATTCTCTCTACTTTATGGGTGGGCTCATCCTGTTGATATTCATAATTTAATTACTAACTGTATATTTCCTTTCATTCTATTATTTTGTGTTTTTTCCTCTCCCTCTCTTTTTATCCTGTCCCTCTTCAAAAGTCTTTTGGGGGGGGGGCAGCTGGGTAGCTCAGTGGATTGAGAGTCAGGCCTAGAGATGGGAGGTCCTAGGTTCAAATCCGGCCTCAGACACTTCCTAGCTGTGTGACCCTGGGCAAGTCACTTGACCTCCATTGCCCACCCTTACCACTCTTCCACCAAGGAGCCAATACACAGAAGTTAAGGGTTTAAAAGAAAAAACAAAAAAAAAAGTCTATTTGGCTTCTAACCATTGCCTCCCTTAATCCACTCTCCTTTTTTATCACACTGCTCCCCTTCTTTTATCCCCTTCCTCTCTTATTTCCTTATTGGTTGTTACATTTCTATTTACAACTGAGTGGGTATATACATTCTTTGAACCAGTTCTGATGAGAGAGAAGATCAAGCATTGCCTTTCTCTGCCCGCCCCCAACCCCAATTTTCTCCTCTACTGTAAAAGTGCTTCCTTGTGTCACTCTTTTATGTGATAAAATTTCCCCCATTATATTTCTCCCTCCCCCAAATGCTTCTCTTTTTCTCACCCCTTCACTTTTGAGGGGATGATTTCAATATAACTAACTGATATCCATGTCCTCTGTTTATGTAAACTTCTTTTAACTGCTCTATTAATGATAAAGGTCTTAGGAGCTACATATATCATCTTCCCATATAGGAATGTAAACAGTTTAACTTTATTGATTCTCTTGTGATTACTCTTTCATTTTTACCTTTTATTTCTTGAGTTTTCTGTTTGTCAAATTTTCTATTTAGCTCTGATTTTCCATCAGGAATACTTGAAAGTCATTTATTTAATTAAATATCTATTTCCCCCTGATGAATGATTACACTGAGTTTTGCTGGATTAGTGATTTTTTTGTTGTAATTCTAGCTTTTTTTTTTTGCCTTTCAGAACATCATATTTCAAGCCCTTTGCTCTTTTAATATGGAAGCCATTAAATTTTGTGCAGTCCTGACTGGGGTTCTGTGATATCAGAATTCTTTCTTTCTCCTTGCCCTGGGAATTCCAGAACTGGGTTATAATATTTATAGGAGTTGTCATCATTTTTGGAGGAGATTGGTGGATGCTTTCAATTTCTATTTTACTTTTGGATCCTTGCTAATTTCTTAAAACATAATGTATAAGCTCTATTTTTTTAATTTCAGTTATTATTATATTGTCTCTCTTTGATTTATTTTCTAGGTCAGTTCTTTTTCCAATGAGATATTTCTTCTTTTCTTCAGTTTTTTCACTTTTTTCACTTTGTTTCATGTTTTTTAATGCCTAAGGGAGTCATTAGTTTCCACTTGCCCAATTCTAATTTTTAAGGAATTATTTTCTTCAGTGTACTTTTGTTACTATTTTTCCCATTTGGCCAATTCTGTTTTTTAAGGCGTTGTTTTCTTCAGTAATTTGTTTTGTCTCTTTTACCAAGCTGTTGGTATTCTTTTCATAATTTATTTGTATCACTCTCATTTCTTTCCTCAGTATTCCCTCTGCTACTCATTTCTTTCTTGAACTATTCCAGGAATTCTTTTTAGGTTTAGGTCCAATTAGTATTTCTCTCTGAAGTTTTTTTTTGGTAGCTGTTTCCATACTGCTTGTCTTCTAAGTTTATGTCTTGGTCTTCCCTGCTACCATACTAGCTTTTTATGGTCAAATTCTTTTTGTTGTTGCTTCTTACTAATTTTTCCAGCCCATTTATTAACTTTGATCTTTATATTAATACTCACTTGTGGTGGGGAGGTACTATCCCAAACTTCAGGCTTCTTTATGTTTCTGTTTTGTAAACTAGTTCTTGGGGGTCTATAAGTTTTTGGTAATTCCAAGATGGTGTGATCTTGAGAGCAGTATGGTCACTGCTCTCCTGGTCTGTGCTCCAGTCTTTACTACAGAAGAACATCTGGTGTCTTACAACTACACTTGTTAGCACTCATCTTTGCTTTTGGACTGTGATCAGGTCCCTTGCTCCCTTGTGGCCCACCACTAGCACTCCTTTCTGCCCTGAAGCTGTGACCCAGAACCATGTATGAGCATTAGACTTGACAATCAACACCAGCTGTATCTAGGACCAGCAAAGGGTCCTCTGTAATCTCTTTCTGAGCAGTTGTCTGATCCCACTCACCATCTCTGGATTGAGAGTTTCAGCTGCTGCTGCTGCTGTTACCACCACCTTGTATATGGGCTTCAAACAGATCTCTACCAGACCTCCATACTGGTTTTATTGACTTCTCCTGACTACTGCTTAGTTTTTCTTAGACTAGAAAATATCTGACTCCACCTTTTTGTTGGCTCTGCTACTCTAGAATTTGATTTGAAGTATTATATTAAAGTTGCTTGGAGGGGAATGTTGGGAGAGTTCAACTAGCTGTCCCTAATCTGTCATCTTGGCTCTGTCTTCTCATATCTTAGTTCTTTATTCCTGCAGCTGCCTAACAAAGGATCTTTATATATAATAACACCAACAAATAATTGTAGTATGAATGAATTTTGACTGTGGTTCTCGTGATTTTCCTCATTAGTCTCAATCTGAGACTATAAGCCCACCACTGAGGTCCTCCACAGAGACCAAGAAATCATTTAATATGGTATAAAGTTCACTAGATTACTAGCCTCAAAACTTGTGTTCTAGCAATGGCTCTGCCACCAAACTAGCTGTATGACCTCAAATGAGGCTTTAGTTTTCTCAACTATAAAATGAGACAATAATTTGTGTCCTGCCTTCCTCAGAGGGTTTTTTGTGAGGCTCAAAATGACATTTGAGAGGAATATGGGCTTTTGAAAGTAGAGAGTTTATACCAGTGTAAGGGTGAACTAGAACTTGAAATATCCACTTTGGAGGTTGCTTATAGGGAGCTGGGCTTGGGGATGTTCAGCACAGCAGGAGTATGAGAGAAGGCAGAATCAAAACAACTTCCTGAGCTGAGAGAGAGAGAGAGAGAGAGAGAGAGAGAGAGAGAGAGAGAGAGAGAGAGAAAGTGTAAATAAGACAAGGTCTTTGGGCTAAGGAAAGAGAAGGGGAGGAAACAGAGATGTAGGTCTGGAATTTGGAAAGAAAATTGAATATGAAAACTGTTCCTACTATGAAGACCAGTATAAATATCCAAGTCCACACCAATGAATTTGTGGAAGGAGACCTGGGAGTAAACAGATAAGTGATTTGGAGAAATGTGATTTGTATTGAGCACGTGTTTATTTTTCTTAAAATCCAGAGACTTAAAAGGCATAGAAGGGCTCAGTAGGGCCGGGAATTGGGGTATGCCTGCAGAGGGTCAGCATGTGTGGGAAAGGGTCAGCTGGGCAGGCTGCTGTGGCATTGATCACAATCCCCACATATCGATGTTGATGCTTGAAAAACCACAGCTGGTAATAAACCTACAGTGTAATCAAGCTGCCTCTGTCCCAAGCTAGGGAAACAGTTTGTAAATCCGTCTCGCTGTGGCCAGCTCAGCAATGAAGGGAGAAGGGTGGGAAAGACCTTCTCAGGCTCGAAGCAGTTAAATCAAAATAACAAGGGTGATTTATCTAGTAGCTTGTCCTGGTTATACTCAAGGGGAGCAAATCTACCTATTTGTCAAGTCACTCACAATAGCCTGTTTCTTTCTTGCTACCCACATGCGTTATTAAAGAAACACTTGCCCTACCTGTCATATCAAACTGCCTCCTTTATCCCAAACAGAATAATAGAGATATTTCCCTTAAGGGAATCCTGATGCAAATACATAAGGACAGGTTGCCAATTTGTTGAGCGTATTAGGGTACAGAAAGCTGTCAAGGGAAACAGCTGGGATACAGACTGTTCTAACAAGCTCATTTCTGGGTTTTCATTGGGAGCCTGGTGCTCTCGAGTTTATATTACACTGCAGCGTTCCCTTTTTTACGGACAGCTGTCAAAGGAAATTTTTTTCTTTCTTGAGGAAAGAAAAAAAAATTGGCTTTCCTTTCTTTGCTATCTCTCCCTTGAATTCTATGCTTTAGGTCCTGCCAATAACTGTCAGAAATTTAGCTGAAGAGTTGGGAGGAAAAGTTAGGAGCTAAACAGGACACATGTATGTGTACACACACACACACACACACACACACACACACACACACACACACACACCCCAGAAGACTTAGGAGTAGGGTTTGATTTGTGCTGGCTGACTGCTGATTTCATTGGGGAGTTTTTTGTTGTTGAAATTCTGATGTTTTCCTGTGTCTCCTGATTTCCCACCCTAATTTGCAGTCCACCGAAGTGCATCCCATCCAATGTATCAAGGATTTTTGATGGCACATTTTGAAGGGAGGGCAGGGGAAAGAGTGATAGCCTTATGCTTTCTATACCTCAAGTTGTTTAGAGAATTGGTGTACAGAAAAAGAGGCCATTAAGCCATGCATGAGGATTCTGGCTGACTGTATATTGATTTAGTTTTAAAATATAGATTATCTACATTATGTTGTATTTTAATGTATTTAAATTATTCTCAATTACATTTTAATCCTTTTTGGGTTATACTGGGGAAAGTTGTAGGTCATATGCATCCCTAGACCATGTATTTAACACTTCTGGTTTAGAGAACCAAGGAGCTAGTTATGGGATTGTTTTGACATGTATGGCTGGCCTTCTGCATAACCAGAGTAGGTGGTCACCTTAATTATCCCTTCCATCGATAGGTGTCCAAAAGTTACAAGTAGGTTATATCTCTTTGTTAAGCATTGCTTTCGACAGGTTTATCTTAGAAAAAAAGAAGATTCCCTCTTGATCTGGGCAAGATATCCCATTAAGACAATAACCATAGTATGAATGATTTGGCTATATTAGATACGTAGGACCTGTAGGTAGTGATTATCCAGTGGGCAATGGAAAGAATGCTAGATTTGGAGTCAGAAGCCTAATAACTTGTGTTTTGCTGGGCAAATTCTTAATTTCCTCACCTTCAAATGAGGAGTGTATCGATTTACAGATAAGAAGGATCTTCAAGTCTATCATTTAGTCTAACTCCCTTATTTTACAGATGAGGAAACTGAGGCCTAGGAAGTTTGAGTGACTTGCCTGAGGTCACACAATAAGTAGTTGTGAGTGAGAATTTGAAAACACAACCTCTAACTCAAAATCCACTGTTTTTTTGACTATGTCATGAATCTCTCCCCTAACATAGCTAGGACAGCATGTGGCACTGGATACCTTAAAGGGGCACCCTAAAAGGGTAGTGAGGGTTGGGTTTTGATAGAAGAGGGAGAGGCACTGAGGGGCTGGAAAAGGGACTGAAAAGGATCCTAACTTTCAAAAAAAAGGAAAGAGAATAGAGCCTGTAAACTATAAGCTAGTGAGGATGTTTTTGATTCCTGGAAAAATTCAAGAAATATTTTCTTGCTAATATAAGAGCTAGACTCTTTAGTCTCTGATGCTTTTTTATTTTTAAACTCTGAAACTCTTCAATTTCTAAGTTCTCTTTTTGCTATGATGTTCTATGATTTGATGATTCACATTTTTTTTTGAGGATTGGATCCTGCTTACATGATCTCTCATAGTTACATAGATCATGGTCACAACTTACTCATGATATCACAAGGGTTTGGTCCTTAAGTGGGTGACTGGGAGAAGAGATTCCTGTATTAACTCCTTTGGCATCTTGTGTTTAAATCATAAAATTTACAAATTTATTCTCATGTATTGTTAGCTTTATGATCCTTGTTATAGGATCACAGATAGAGCTGGAAAGGACCTCCAAGTTCATTTAGTTCAACCTCCTTATCTTACAAATGAGGAACCTAGGCTTAAGAAAATCATTCATCAGGGCTTCCCCCTTCTCTCCTCCTCTTCTCCCATCATTCAGACATTCCCCACTGTTGCCTCCTTTACTTCAGTATCAGATGAAGAGGTGACCCTTCTCCTTGCCAAGAGAAATTCCTCTACATGTACCTTTGATTCCATCTTCTCTAGATTTCTTCAACAAATTTTCCTACTGATATCCATACTCTTGCCCTGCTGTCTACAAACATGCCTATATCTCCTCAATCATAAAAACACCCTCATTTGATTTGATTATCCTCACTAGTTATCACCCTATATATGGCCTTCCCTTCATTACTAAGTGTCTAAATTGAGAAAGCCAACTAAGCAACTCCTTTTCCTTGCCTTTCACTTATTTTTATTTAACTTTTATAATAATTTCCTTACCCTCCCCCTAATTAACAAGAATTTATTTTCTTTTCCACTCTGAATTGATAAAAAAAGAAAAACAAAACCTTTATAACAAAAGCTACCTATAGCAACTCCTTTTCCTTGCCTTTCACTTATTTTTTATTTAACTTTTATAATAGTTTCCTTCCCCTCCCCCTAATTAACAAGAATTTATTTTCTTTTCCACTCTGAATTAATTAAAAAAAGAAAAAGAAAACCTTTATAACAAAAATGTAGTCAAGCAAAGCAATTCCCACATGTCCAAAAGTGTATGTCTTTTTCTGCATATTGATTGAGTTCATTACTTTTTTTCAGGAGGTGAATAGCATTTTTCATCATTAATCCTCTGGAATCATAGTTATGGTTGGTCATTGCATTCATGAGAGTTCTTAAATCTTTCAAAGTGTCTTGTTTTATAGTATTGTTGTAATTGTATAAATTGTTGCTCTTACTTCACTATGTATCAGTTCATGCAAATCTTCCAAAGTTTCTCTGAACCTATCCCTTTTGTAACTTCTTATAGCCCATAGTTATTAGGAAACTATAATTTGTTCAGCTATTCTCTAGTTGATGGATATGCACTTTATTTCTAGTTCTTTACTACCACAAAAAAGAACTACTAAAAATATTTCTTTAGTTGTAAGTTCCTTTTTCTTTCATCTTTTTGGAGGTCTAGTCCATGTTTATTGACTTTTGGGGCATAGTTCCACATAGCTTTCCGGAATTTTTAGACCAGTTCACAGTTCTATCAACTCTGATCAGTTTCACTGACATTTCTTTACTTTCAGTTTGGACCTCTTCAAAGTTATAAATGACCTCTTAATTGTCAAATTGAAATATTTTTTTTCTCAATTGTCTTCTTCCTGTCCTTTTTGCTGCCTTCTCAACACTGTTGAATATCTTATCCTTTTTTAGGTTTTTGTGGCATTGTACTCTCTTTTTTTTGGTTTTCTTAGCTTTCTGACCACCTCTACTCAGTTTCCTTTTTGGAAGCTCCTTGCTATGTCCTCTAAATGTGGATGTTCCTAAGGCTCTTTCATGGGCCCAATTTCATTCTTTATTATCTCACTTCTCAATCTTATTAGGTCTCATGGGTTTGATGATCATCTGTCTGCAAGTGATTTCCAGCTCTACATATCCAGCCTTAGTCTCTCTGAACTCCAGTTCCTCATAACCAACTGCTTTTTAGACAGCTTGAACTGGTTATCCTATAAACAACAGTTGGCAACCTTTTTGGCTGTCAGAGCCATAAAGGCCCGGGGAAGGAGGAGGATGGAGGCAGAAGGTGCTGAATATGGGTCCGGGGCTGAAGGGCCCCCTGGGGCACATCCTGGGGCTTAGCCCAGACTGGCCAGTCGGGAGGTGGAGCCAGATACAGCTCGAAAGCCATACATTGCCGACCCCTGCTATAGGTTACTTGACATATGCAAAATGTAGCTTTCTTGCCACCTCTCTATCCAATCACCTGTCAAATTTTCTAATCACTGTTTTGGGTATCATCATCCTTCAGGTACTCAAGCTTAATGCTATCTTTGACTCCTCACTTTCCCTTACTCCACATTCTAATCTATTGTCAGATCTTGTTTCTGCCTACATATCACATGTCCCCTTCTCTCCACTCATATAGCCATCATCTTAGTTCAGCCTCTTATCCAGTCAAGCCTGGATTATTGCAATAATCTATTTGATCTTCCTGCCTCGAGTTTTCCTTTCTCCAATCCAAGCTCTACCAAGTTGGTAAAGTGGTTGCCCTAAAGTTCAGGTCAGACCATGCCACCCCTCCCCCCAATTAATAGATTTCAGTGATCACTATTACTTCCATGCTCAAATGTTAGAGGCAACTAGGGAGTACAATGAACAGAGTCAGGAAGATCTGCATTCAAATCTGGCTTCAGATACTAGCTGTGAGACTGGACAAATCACTCAATCTCTGTTTGCCTCAGTTTCCTCTGCTGTAAAATAGAGGTTATAATAGAGCCTATCTCCCAGAGTTGTTATGAAGATCCCATGAAATACTATTTATAAAACATTTATAGCTTCATTTAAAGCTCTTCATATCCTGTGCTCTTCCTGCCTTTCTAATCTTCTCACACTTTATTCCTATCCATGCACTGTAGGATCTAGTTACAATGAACCTGGAATCAGGAAGAACTGAGTTTGAATACTACCTCAGACACATTTGACCCTAGGCAAGCCATTTAACCTCTCAGAACCTGTTTCCTCATTTATAAAATAAGGCTAAAATGAAGATAATAAGATAATAACAGCACTTTGCTCATCAGGTTCTTTTATGGGAAATGAGATCCTCATAAAGAGATCAAATGAGATTACATTATGCATTAAAGTACTTTGTAAACTTTAAAGTGTTGTATAAATATTAATATTATTATTACTGTTATCCTAGAGGTAGGTAATAATTTAGAGGCCATTTTATAACTTATGAAACTACTTATTGAGGTGAGGAGGAGCCTATGAGAGAGTATATACCCCAATGGAACACCAGATCTTAAAGTAGTGTGAAAATAAAGTGAGACTGGGATAGAATACCAGGGCTAAGGAGGGGTCTGGCCCACAATGCTCCAGGGACTCCCTGGCTAGTGATCATCCTCTGGAAAAGTAGGCAGCTTTCTTAAGTCTTCTGCAAAGGAGCTGTTCCTGGTTATAGCACTTTGGAGAAAACATGTGAGAAGAAAAACTATATGAAATTACAAATCAGTATAAGGCAGGGATGGACCAAAGAGGGATAATTTTCGAGAGCCATCAGAAATGAGAAGCTGGCAAAGCCTCCTTTCAAAATCATCTCCCCATGTCCATTGCCTCACTTTATTGCTTTGAACATTCCTTCCAACCACAGGGCTGCACTGGAGGGAAGCAAACCCTTTCAATGGGCTGGATTTGCTATGGGGATGGGTTTGCAGGAGCCCTGGAATCCATTTCAGACACTGGAGGATGTGGACTGGGGATAGGAGGAGGGCAGTCACATCAATGTAATTACTGAAATTAGGGGCCGTGGTTAGTGGTGGGGAGGGGACTCTCTGAGTTCTTTCCCAACCTCTGGTTCATAAGGCACATACTGTCATTTCCGTTACAGAGACCAAAGTGATTATGGTAATTGGCTCTTTAATAAAATATGTGGGGACCCAGACTTCTGGGATGAACCAAAAAATTCCTCATCCACTTGGAGTTCTTATGTAGTGGGAAAAAAATCCTGACCATATGATTTTTTGCTTAGCTATTCTGCTTGCTACAACTTAGATCTTTAGAAAGATGCCTAGAATACTGAGAGTGTAAAATGTCTCTGGTCACATAATGAATGTTTGTTAGTCTTTTCCACTCTATTATGGCACCTTGGCTCATCATAATATCATGGATTTTATAGCAGGAAGGAACCTTATAGATCATCTAGTAGAATGCCTTCATTTTACAGATGAAGAATCTGAACCCCAGAGAATTTAAATGACTTATTCAGGATAAATAAAGAAGTAAGTGGTAGGGCTGGAATTTGAACCCAGGTTTGTCTTTTGACCTTAAGTCCAGGCTCTTTTTCTATACCAAATGGCTTTTGTAGAATCCTGTTCCCCTATTAGGTGAGACTACTCCAGGAAGCAAGCAGTTATGGGTGCAAATGCTGATGGCCTTGGTAGAATGGCTAGAGTTGAAGTGGGAAATCCTTTGTGTTCAAGAAGAATGAGAGTAGAGATAAAAATTACTTTTATTACCTCATATGCAGGTCTAGCTCATGCTGAATGCCAGTTCAGTGGCAGTATCTGTGTCTTCAGTGAGAATCAGAGAGAGAAGAGTGGCCAGCTAAGAAAATTCATGCATGCTCAGAGTGATAGTTTCCTCTTTAGATGAAGGGTGGCGATGCCCATCCAGACCCACCAATTTCCTGTCTAAGGAGAAGAGCCTGAAGGCAAAAGATTGTATATTTTTTGTCACTTCAATTGTCTTAATGGCTGTGGACCAGTGTAGTGACCTACTGTTTATAAAACATGCTCACACTATTCTTTAGCTATTAGTTCTGTTTCCTACTTAATATAGCTTACTTTCATCCCTGGCAAGTGCTCAGGAGAAGACCAGCTGGGCTAGATCCTTACAGATGAAAGGTCAGTTCTTTCGGACATGGGGAGATAGATAAAGGTCCAGGAAAAAAAAAAGGAGAGGAAATTATTGAGCAGGAAAAGTAAACTAACAAAAACATGGAGAAAATTCTCCTCTAGATGCATGGGGCACACAGGCTAACAAATTTACATATTTTGTATATATTTATAAACTTTATTTAAATTAAAATTAATAAAATTTTATGTATTTGTGTGTTCCATTGTTAGTTTATTTCATAGCAACTTATATTAAAAGAACTTTCCAATATGGATTTGAACTCCAAAAGAAGGATGAATCTTCAAACCTGGTACATGAATGTCAGATCTAGAATGGCCTGAGAACCTAGAATTTAGAATGTCAGAACTGGATGGGAACTTTATACCAAACACTTGAATATTAGAATGGGAGGACTTCAGAACCTAGAACACAGACTTCCAGGATTTGATAGGAACTTAGAGAACATTTAGTTTACCCATTTCATTTTATAGATTGAGAAAGTGAATTTCGGAGAGGTGAAGTGATTTGTCCAGCATCAAAAAGGGAGTCAACAGCAGCACTCAGGACTCATGCCTTCTTTCCACGAGTACTCTATCACCTATACTAGGTTCCCCATCTTCCACCTCAACTCCCAACTTCCCAGTGATCTCTAAAGAAAACCTTTTCCTTGGGACCAACTACTACTTTGAAAAGAAACACATTTTGAACAAGTGAATGCACAGAGAAGTTTAGGGAATGCCCAAGCAAAATGAATTAGTGAAGGGAGGATGCCATGGGAAGAATGATCTTTGCTGTGAATAGCTTTGTGAGTGTAATGGTGTCAGACTCAAATAGATATAGATGACTGTGGGCTACTTATTGATTCAGAAAAATATAAATTAACATTATGTAATATTGTATTTTTGTTCATTTTGTTAGATATTTCCCAGTTACATTATAATCTTGACTGTATAACATATGAATTTGACAACTCTGGCTTTAGGATCTTTTTCTGGCTTAGGAGTCAAAGAATCTTGGGTTCTAGTCTTAGATCTTCCACTAACTTGCTAGGTGACCTTGAGTGAATCTTATCTCCTCTCCGAGTTCAACTTCCAAATTTGTAAAATGGTGATGATCCATGCTCTCTCTCCCTCTCAGAGTTGTGAACATGCTCTGTAAACTGTAAAGCATGATGCAAATGAAGCTTAGAAGCTAGGTTTGGTTAGATTATGGGCCAGCACAGTGAGCCTTTAAACAGAGTACCTGGGTGCCTAATATTCTGCCTGTTACATAGATAGTAAATACTTAATAAATGGCTGTTGGTTCTAATAGAATTTAATGTCAACTAAATTTCCCCATTTTTGGTGTTCCACTGAAATCAGGTAATTTCCCATTTCCCATGACTGAAATGCAGCAAATTGATTTCTCTCTCTTGAGGGACATGACTGTATTTGGGCAGTTGAACAGAGAAGGCAGTAGAGATGCCAGCTTATCATCATCTATGGATACTGCCAGCTCTTCTTTCTTTTGTCCAGGGTCTTTCTGACTCTCTCTCAGAAAGGTAGTCTTTATTTTGGTGGGGGTGGCAGAGGGGAGGTCTCCACATTTTAGTGAGGAAAGAACTCTTTACTTTGGGAGTATGTGAAGAGAATCCTATAATGTCAGAGCTAGCAGGAACCTTAGAGATCAACTCCCTCATTTTACAGAAGGGAACAACAAGGCTCAGAGATTGTAGGGACCTTGTCTAAGGTCACATAGTAAATCAGTGGCTGAGTGGGGGACTAGAAATGAAATCACCTAATTCCTAGTTAGGCATCTTTTACTCTTTCCTCATGCATCCCAGCTAATGGATATCCTCTGAGGAATAAGAGCACACAACAAATGGGTTTGTTGATGGCATTTTTATCTTCTCCAGTCCCAAGACTGAGGAGCATAGAACTTCTGAAATTCACCTCTTCACAAACATTGGGTCAGCTTTGTCCTTGCTTCCTTTCTGTCTGCTTTTGCAGAGGCAATGGGTAGGTGGGCAGGAGGGCATTTGCCTTTGATGATGCCTTCTTTAAAGGAACTTCCTAAAATCCTCAATGAAAAATTAATCCTTCTTCCCCATGATTTCACACTAGACCATGGGTGAGAGTAGGGGTGGTGAAGCCTAAATAAGGGTCTGACTTGTGTGTGGTAATTGTGGCATCTGGTAGCCCCTGACTTCAGAACCTTTGGTGCCCTGGATTTTCCTGAAAAAAAAAAGTAGCACATTTTTGAATTTTTAATCTTATTATAAAAAAGGGGTGGGGGTGAGGTTAGTAAAAACCAAAAACATATCACCCCAATAATTCCCAGATTTGAAATCCTATTGAGCAGGTGAAGGTAGGTAGGGGATAATAGACACTGGAAGCTTTTACTCTCCATGAAGTGATTAAAGGAGGGTAGTGTTAGAACCAAGAGCCTTGGGTAAAGTGTACCTTCCAGGAAGTTCATTTCGTTTTAATTCTAGGGGCATTGAGAGCCTCTGCTTGATTTGGTTTCTGCTTCCTTTTATCGGCTTTCATTCAGATCTTATTCACCTCCCCCTCATTCCCCCCCCCTTTCCTCCCTGGAGTTTATGAATTTCAAGGTCAGTTCAAAGTCAAACTTTCCCATGTTAATGATGAAATGCAAGCAGATGTGGCTGGTGTGGATAACTTTGGCCATGCCCTGTGCTTCATTCTTTGGATGGTGTCTGGCAAAATGAATCAAATCTGATCACTTAGCATTGGACTTCCATCTTAGAGAATAAGTTCTCAGAGCCAAGACCCATCCTCCCCCAGGATTAGTCAAGGAAAGTCAAATAAAGTAGTAAAACTAGAATGGGGAAGGTACACTGATAACACAGGAAACCCCAAGATCATAGATTTGAAGACAGAATATACCTCAAGTACAAACCCCTCATTTCACAGATGTGGAAAGTGGGGCTCAGAGAGTTAAAATGACTGACCAAAAACCAGGCAGAGAGCATAATAATAATCTATCATTATTATAGTGCTAAGGTTTGCAAAGCACTTTACAAATATTATCTCTTTATCTTAACAACCATTGTAGGATGTAGGTACTATTATTATCCCTGTTTTACAGATGAGGTAACTGAGGCAGATAGAGTTATAGAGCTAGTAAGTATCTGAGACTGGATTTAAACTCAAGTCTTTTTGACCTCAGGTCCAGCATTCTATTCACTGTGCAACCTACTGACCTCTATCTTCTCAAATGTAAAGCCAGAATTCTAATGCTGGAGCTCTGACTTCAAATCTAATATACTTTCCACTGTATATTGATTCTTCTGCTAGACTTTAAGTCAGCAAGAACTGTGTTCAAATCTCACATGAGCAAGTCATAATCTCCCAGGGCTTTAGTTTTTTCCATGGGTAAAAAGGGATAATAGCAGTGATACCTACTTCATAAGGTTGTTGTGAAACTTAAATGAGATAAGTTATGTAAAGCATTTTGTAAATTTTAAAAATAAATACCAATTACTATTAGTAGAAATAATTCAATTCAACAAACTTTTTTTTTAAACCCTTGTACTTCCGTGTATTGTCTTATAGATGGAAGATTGGTAAGGGTGGGCAATGGGGGTCAAGTGACTTGCCCAGGGTCACACACCTGGGAAGTGGCTGAGGCCGGGTTTGAACCTAGGACCTCCTGTCTCTAGGCCTGACTCTCACTCCACTGAGCTACCCAGCTGCCCTCTTAACAAACTTTTACTAAATATTTACAATATACAAATAGAACTGGAGATAAAATGAAAGTTTCTCTTCTTAAGGGACATTCTACTGAATTAGCTAAGAGAGCCAACAAACACCCATAGTTTGGTGGTGTCCTTTGTAATGTGCATTTTCTTCTCCCTTGGGGGTTTCTGGGGATTTTTGGTAGGTAGCTTCTTGTACTGATGAATAAAGGTATCCCACAGTTCTCCACCAGGTAGTTCTTCTTTTCTAGTCAGTCTTCCTTCCATCTTTGTTCTCCTACCTCAACCAGATTTTTAGGTCAAGAACCTATTATGGTTGTTAGCTAGGTGACTCAGAGGATTGAGAACCAAGCCTAGAGATGGGAGTATCTGGGTTCAAATGTGGCCTCAAACACATCCTAGCTGTGTGTCCCCAGGCAAGTCACTTAATTTTCATTGCATAGCTACTACTCTTCTTCCTTGGAACCAATATACAGTACTGATTCTAATATGGAAAGTAAAGGTTTTTTTTTTTAAGAATCTATTATCTATCAAGTCCTATGTTGGGCTAATCATAATAATAACTCATATTCCTATTGCTCTTTTAGGGTTAAATACTTTAATCATAACTGTATGAAGTAGTGGAAGTCACAGATGAAGAAACTGAAGCTCAGATAAAACCAGACAATGTCAGAGAGAGAGATGAGTATAGTGGAGAACTGGGGGATATTCTTATCCATCAGTTTAGGAAGCCACCTAACAAAAATCCTCAGAAGACCCCAAGGGAGTAGAAAATAAATGTTATAAAGGACACCAAACTATGGGTGCTTATTGGCTCTCTTGGCTAATTCAGTAGAATATCTCTTGAGGGCAGAAGCTTTTTCATTTTATTTCCTGTTCTTTGTTTTCTGCATTGTAAATATTTAGTAAAAGTTTGTTGAATTGAATTATCACAACTAATATTCCAGTCACCTGACTCCAGTTGGGTTCAATAGTCTTTCCATTACTCTTTTAAAAAATTACTCTTAGATAATAAAGAAAAATACTTGTAAAATATTCATAGCTGTACTCTTTGTGGTGGCAAAAAATTGGAAAATGAAGGGTTGTCCCTTGATTGGGGAATGACTGGACAAATTGTGGTATATGATAGTGATGGAATACTATTGTGCTGTAAGGAATGATGATCTGGAAGATTTCAGTATTAACTGATGCAGTGAACTGATGCAGAATAAAATGAGCAGAACCAAGAAAAGATTGTACACAGAAAGTAAAACATTGTGGAACAATCCAATGTAATGGACTTTGTTACTAGTAGCAATGCAACAAGCCACAACACTCCTGAAGGACTTATGTAAAAGAATGATATCCACCTTGAGAGAAAGAACTATGGGAGTAGAAATGCAAAAGCAAAACATATGACATCACTTATCACATGTATATATGGGTATATGATTTGGGGTTTAGGCTTTTAAAAATTGCTCTAAAACAAAAATGAATAATATTGGAAGTGGAATGGCTTGTTGGCTTTGGGAGAGAGGAGGGAAGAGAAGAGGGAAAGAAAATGAATCATGGAAACATGGAAAAATATTTAAAAATAAAAATTTAATGAAAAAAATTACTCTTAGAGAAATGGAATTTTGACATTTAACTCCTCAATTCATCAAATTTGATACATTTGTTTATTGTCCCTTATTATATATGAGACTCCAGGCACTTGGGAGTGTGACTACAAGTGACTACTTCCTCCCCAAGCTCAAGTCAAGCCCTCATGTCCTTTTCTTCCTGCACCTTGGTAAGAGGGTAGGAGGCTTGTCTGCTGAAATTTGGAGTTGTTGAGTATAATATGCTCTTTACCAGAAGTGGGGCTGAAGTGTTACATGCTGCCCAGAAAAGTAGTTCATTTAGGGTTGTGTCTGTGCTAGATAAGGTCTCATTAAAGTTAACTATAACTTCCAAGTAGAATATCCAGGCAAATTCTCCTTAAAGAAGGTAAACAATGTTCCATTTATTTGCAAATAATGCCTTTTCCAACCAGCTTACTCTAGGAATTAGCTTCTTCTTGAGAGACTTGTCACAAAGCAGAAAAAAATCCAGTTGCCCTGGGAGATTAGTTTGTGAAATTTGTAGTTTCCTTCGGCAAGAGAGAGGAAAAGGACTTCTTTTCCTCTTGCATGTCTGTATGACCCAGTGTCCTTGATCACTTCTGAGCCCAATTACCCTGTTTTTCATTCTTCATCCCCCAGGAGAGTAGTGTCAACCTCCCCACCTCCTAGAACCCCCTTCCTCAACCCCCTCCCCCTACAGCCAGCTGTGGCTTGGATTTGGATGGGGAAATGGAGTTAACCTGAACACATCCATTCAGCCCCACATTCTTGCTTGTCAGTTTGTACTGAGAATTTTTTTTAAGGTCTTTTAAACTGAGCAGTTGTGCAAACTACCCTGCATGCAGATTTGATTTCCTCTCCCCCAGAAATACCACCAGGCACTAGGAACAGTCATTATTAGAATAAGAAAGTCATAAAGGAGAAAAGTTTAAAAAGCAAAGACATAGGGAGATTTGGGATGATGGGATGTGTAATTCCAAGTTATTTCCCTTACTGCTATCAATTCCTTTATAGGTCTCTAAGCTTGATTGATTAAAGGTCTCCAAGTTTTTCAATTCATTTCAAAAGAAAGTTAAAAAATCTTTTTAAAGTATGGATGCTGTATTTTGTGTTAGGTGTTAGAGGTACAAAGACAAAAACAAAACAATGCCTACATCCGAGGAACTCAAGGAAACAATATAAACACAGATAAATTAATACAAACGATACCAATATAAATTACTAAATGAATACACGTGATAAATCAATACAAAAAATTATTTTGGGTGCAGTGGGAAGAAATAATAATGGAGGGATGAGGAAAAAACTATCGAAGGAAACAAAGTTGAGCTGAGTCTTGAAGGAAACTACGATTTCCAAAAAGGGGAGATGAGGAGGGAGAAAACATCAGGCATAGAATGTATGAATTCAGAGACAGAACATAGAATATTGCTCTAACTTTGATGTTTACAGGTGGTTCAATGACATTTTGGGTTTTTTCCATATCACAATTTTTCTCTGCTACACACTCTTCTATTTTATTTGGGTATAGCATTTTCCCTGTACATGAACTCCCCACCCCCATTTGCTATAAATGATTTACTTTTCCATATGCATATACTAATTTTGTCTCTGGCATTTTAGTATATTACCAGTGGCTGAGTTAGGTGGAATGTCCATTTTCTGGAAATAGATTCCTTTCTCAAAGGGGTTTCCATGAGCATCATCCTTTATGGTTTTCTTGAAATTCAAGGTATCACTAAAATGAAGTCAAATTAGTTTCTCAATTGAAGAGTGAGGTGCTAATTCCAGTCAATCCCAATCCCAAATCCTCAGTCCTTGGAGAAGCTCACAAAGATGCTAAGGGAATTTGGGATCAGTCTTTTCCTCTGAGAAGAGAGACTTGATTATCTTTTTCTTTTCCTTTCTTTCTTGGTTCAAACTGGATAATGTTGTATTTTTTTTTCGTTGTTGTTGTTTGGTAAGCATTAAAACAAGTGATAACTATCAGAACTTTGTAAAATGGTATTGATATACTGAATTGTATCTTTATATGTTTGGAAGTGTGGGAGAATATGAATGACCAAATTTGATTACAAACTCTGATGCAGAGACTTTTCTTGAGACTCTGGTGCAAAGCACTGGGAAAGACATAAGAAATGGTTTGGATAGATCCTCCTTAAATTACTCTTCATGATTTGGGACTATGGACTATAGATTTTCTTTTTTTTTTTTTGGAAACCTGTACCTTCTGTCTTAGTTTCAATTCTTTTTTTTTTTTAAAGCCCTTACCTTCCATCTTGGAGTCAATACTGTGTATTGGCTCCAAGGCAGAAGAGTGGTAAGGGCTAGGCAATGGGGGTTAAGTGACTTGCCCAGGGTCACACAGCTAGGAAGTGTCTGAGGCCAGATTTGAACCTAGGACCTCCCATCTCTAGGCCTGACTCTCAATCCACTGAGCCACCCAGCTGCCTCCCTTAGTTTCAATTCTAAGACAGAAGTGCAACAAGGACTAGTCAATTGGGGTTAAGTGACTTGCCCAGGGTATCCACCATGTTCCCTACCTGACCTGATGATATGTTTTCAAACACATGTCAGTAGCTTTTCTGGAGACAATAGATATCAAACTGGAGACAGGATAGAAGCATGGTATGGTTGACTACATCCATATCATTTATAGTAAATGAAAAGCTCAATCATCAATTACTCACAATCATAGGCTTTAGACTATCCCAGTCCCAATCCCAATCCCAAAGAGGATATGGATTATTAAGGGAGTTGAGATGATTCTAGAGGCCTGGCAAACCTAGGATTACAGTAAAACCCCTGAGTAGGAACTAATTGGGCGGGTAGTAGGAAGAGCCTAGGTCTCCTCCCTACCACTTTTTGTCAGAGGGGACCTTGGGAGCTTCACAAAGTTCAGAGGGTGTTGGATTTGCTATGAGTTTCTTATCAATGTTCCAGAATCATCCCTGGGTCAGCCAATGGATGGCATTGTCTGCAATGGAATGCCAAGACAGATTGGATGTACAAAGAGCCCAGGAAAGAAATTCATTGTGCTTGAGGGGAAGTTTTTGAATCTCCCACAAATGGAAGAAGTGAACATCTAGTAGCCAGGAACTCTGAATTACTCCTTTGCTACATGTAAGCCTGAACCCACTTTCTCCTAGACTGTATATACTTGTGAGAAAGTGTATAACAAAATAGAGACAAGAGGGAGATCAAAAGGATTCATGACACAAAAAAGTTAAGAACCCTTGCATTAAAGATTCTCCCAATGATCCAGGAGGTACCCTTATAACTGAAGGGGAGATATAATCTTGCTCTGGAATTCCTCTCTGAAAATGTGGGAATTAGGGGTAAGGAAACCTTAAATTGTACCAAGGGGGGAGATGGAGCTCTATGATTGTGTGTGAGTATTTACACCTCAGAAATCAGTAAATACTACAAATTGAGGCTTGATTTATTATTTTGTTGATCATTCAAATAATAAAGTAATAGAGAAAATATGAATGATTCAGATTAAAAGTGTGTAATGTATGCATTTTGGGGGTAGAGTAAGAGAGATTGTTAAACCTCTGGTTTAAGAGCATACCTCTGGTAATAATAACTAGACTTGGTCCCATCTCTACTGGGCAAATTATAATAACTCATCTTTCTTTCATTCTTCTAGGTCACTGTATCAGCTATTTTTGCTTAGTTTTGAGGAGGGAGGAGACTTAGAAGAGAAAGTGTAAAAGCCTCAGAGGAGGGGAAACAGTATATCCAGATATGACTGTGCTATCAAAACAAAAAATATCAATTATATTTTTCTCCTCCCACAAAAGGAAAGAATTAAAAGTATTAATAAAAAATAAGAAATAATTGTGTACCACATTTTTATCCCAAGTCTTCTTTCCACTCCTTCATAAATTCCAGTTTGATTTGTCTTGATCCAGAAAAAAATGTAAACTGTTGCTTCTTGGCGGTAGGGAAGTTTCCTCTTTAGCCACCAAAGTGGACTGGGTTTTGATTTAGATTTGATTTAGGATAACCCAGTTTGTGAATCTAGCCTAGTTCTGGGGGGCCCAAAGCAGCATTCATTCCATGCCCGCAGTGACCCTTGTGTGGTCCAGAAGAAAAACAGCCAGTATTTTTTTGAAGAAAAAAATAAGGCTTTCCCTTTTCTTATTTCTGCCCTTCTTTGTTCTCAATTAGATTTAACTTTTGGGAGTGTATGGGATCAAGCAGAGAATGGGATAGCTTCTTAACAAGCACTCTGACTTCCTTACCTGCCTGACTAACTTCCTCTCTTTTTGCCCTCTCCTCCCCCTTCCCTTGCAGTCTGGACCTAGACCCTGTCCAGAAGAGACAGAGCAATTACTTGACCAAGCCGCTCTTAGATAATAGGTAATAGGGCACAGAAGGCGAAGCTGGCCCATTGTTCTCCCCTCTTTCCCCCTGCCTGCACAAGCTTTGGGCTCTCATTATTTCTCCTGCGTTTGAGCCCGAGAGGAAACACTGAGGGAGGGCCAATTACTGGGGCTCTTTCTCACCCTTCGAAGCCCTCTTTGGGGAAAGGCAATTTGTGGGGATCTGAGGCAGCATCATTTATGGGTTCCCTCTTGTGGGTGAAGAGTGAGGTGGCTTTGGCTTAATTTAATTAGCTGGATTTAAACAGAGCCGATTACCATGAACAGAAGCCTGGGATCCTCGTAAACAAGGCGAATTTATCTTCTAGTCTCAGTTTTGGAAAGATTTTTTCACTCCCCTAAAAGCAGAAGAGGAAATGACCTAAAGTTACTAAACTCATCTGGTTTCTCAGCTAGATTGTTATCTTCCAATTTGAAGTATAAACTGCCTTTAAAAATATATCTATATAAATCAATGCAGAACAATCCTAACCAACTGCCATGTTATTCTAGGCAGACATTTAATAAGAATAACAATATAGCATCCATTATCATAACATAATGCCTACTCATTTAAATGTAAATGATCTGCATATTCCTGGGAAGAAAGGAGAGCAAAATTCATTCACTTCTGAGCAAAGAGGTTGCTGTCTTCATGTTGCTTCTCTCTAAGTCTGGCTAAGAGATTTCTCACCTTTTCTGTTGGTGTTTTGTATTCTTTTGTGTGTTTTTTGGTGGCTCTGACAGGGGCTTTAGAGATTATATTATATTATATTATATTAGTATTATATTATCTAGTTCACCACTCTCATTTGACTAGTATGGAAACTGAGGCATGGAAAGGGGAAGAGATATGCCAAAAGCAAATTAATATTATAACTGGGTCTCTTCATTTATTTATTTTTTTTATTTTAAACCCTTTAACTTCTGTGTATTGACTTATAGGTGGAAGATTGGTAAGGGTGGGCAATGGGGGTCAAGTGACTTGCCCAGGGTCACACAGCTGGGAAGTGTCTGAGGCCGGATTTGAACCTAGGACCTCTCGTCTCCAGGCCTGGCTCTCAATCCACTGAGCTACCCAGCTGCCCCCTCTTCATTTATTTTTTATCATCTAAGTTCTATGATCCTATGAATCCTAGCTATGACATTTACAAACTAATGGGGTGACCAAGGATATGATCTTTTGGCCTCAATTTCATCAACTGTAGAATGGGTTAATAATACTCATACTAGTAACCTCATAAGATTGTTGCAAGGAAAGTCATTCTGGAAATCTTAAAGTGCCATAGAAATGGGAATCATTAAGGGGAGAAAAACAAATCACTGTCATGTACAATGCCACATGATTAGGACATTAGAAGGCAGCTAGATGACACAGTGGATAGAGCACTGAGAATGGAGTCAGGAAGACCTAATCTCTGACATGTAATAGCTCTGTGACCCTGGACAAGTCACTTAACATTGTTAGCCTCAGTTTCTCATTTTTAAAATGGGCTGGAGGGGCAGCTGGGTAGCTCAGTGGAGTGAGAGTCAGGCCTAGAGACAGGAGGTCCTAGGTTCAAACCCAGCCTCAGCCACTTCCCAGCTGTGTGACCCTGGGCAAGTCACTTGACCCCCATTGCCCACCCTTACCACTCTTCCACCTATGAGACAATACATGGAAGTACAAGGGTTTAAAAAAATGGGCTGGAGAAGGAAATGTCGAACCACTCCAGTATCTCTGCCAAGAAACACCAAATGGGGTCACAGAGAATCAGATGCTACTGAAATGATTAAACAACAAGAACATCAGAAAAGTTCAGAAAAAGGACTTTATAGACTTTACAGTCTGAAGGATAAACTTGTCACAGACCAGGCAGATCAGGAAGATTTCATGGAGAAAGCACCTTTGGGCAAATTATGGGTGGCCTGACCATAATTTCAGGCTTGGGTAATTGGGAAGATGTTATCATTTACATAAATAAAAAGAAAGCGGCGTAGAATGGGCAGCTTTCTTGTGGAGAGGGGTAAAAGGAGAGGAGAGACTAGGTATCTTTTTAGCCAAAGGTTATCATGATAGCATTAAACATCAGAAAGTGAGGAAAGGAGAAAGGTAGGAGATAGGAAGGAAAGGGGAACCCCTAAGTCACTGGAAATAGTTAGAGTTCAAGGAGATCAAAGATTTTTCACCTTGGAAAAGTAAAACAAAATGGATGTAATGCTATAGATTGCTGCTTTTGGTGCTGTTACTAGGACAGCTGATGTCTATGTTTCTATGGCTTACTGATTTTTTGCACTGCTTAATTCTGAATATCACAATTAGGCTGGATTGCTAAGTCTCTGGTGGAGAGTATTCTTATTCACACAATGCAAGATTTTAGTTCCAGAAGAACTACAGTAAAAGCATACTTTCCCTCCTTTCCAGAGAGAAGTTTTAGATTATGGGCATTGAATATTGCAACCAAAGAAACAACAACAAAAAAGACAGGCTTAGTAAAGCCATTAACTACATGGTATTTCCAGTTTCTGGGGAAAAATGAATTTTATTTAGCAAGGAGCATTCTGAAAATATATTTGCCTCCTTTTCCAGGCAAGCTTTGGAGTTAAAGGTCTTGAGCACAAATCCTGATTCTTCTTACTGTCTGTGTGATTTGGGGCTAATAATAATAATGATAGGTAACATTTACATAATGATTATTATGCTCAGCACTTTACAATTATTATCTCATTTGGGTCTCATGACGATCCTGGGAGATAAATATTATTATTATCTCCATCTACAGTAGAAGAAACTTGGGTTTAGTGACTTGATCATGGTCATATAGCTAGTTCAAATCCTGTCTGAGGAAGGATTCCAATTCAGGTCTTCCTGATTCCAACCCTAACCCTTAGGACATTTTTCTACCTTAACAACTGCCAATTGGGTATTTTGAACTGAACATTCTGCAAGCTTCTTAGTCTCTTCATATCCCAAACAGCATCCTTCTTCCTATATCTACTCCTTTTTGTTATTCAAGGGAGCACCATTTTTCTAGTCATCTAGATTCAAGACCTCATTGTTATTCTCAGTTTTTTATTTTCTCTCACCCTGTATATCCAATTAGTGTAAAATCTTATCATTTCTTTCACCATATCTTTATAAATCCCCTTTCTCCACTCATATAGACTTTATAGCCAATTAGACTATTACAAATAGCCTTCTAATTGGTTTTCCTGCCTCAAGTCTACCCCCACTCTAATTCAAATATTTGAAATTATTTTCCTAAAGTGTAGGTCTGACCAAGTTTGATCCTTCTCATCTACTCCCTACTCAAACTCCAGTGGCATGTATTACCTATAAGATCAAATATAAACTACTTTGGTTTTTAAATCTCTTCATACCAGAATCCTTTCCTACCTTCCCTCCATTCACTATTTCATCTAGCCAAATTGACCTTACAAACAATACCCCATTTTCCATCTTCTTGCATTTTTACTGGCTGTCTCCCAGGACTAGAATCCTCTTCCTCATCATCTTTACTTTCAAGAATCCCCACCTTTCTTCAAGACAAATCAAATCCAACTTTCTGCAGGAAGTCTTTCCTCTTTGCTACCTACTAGTGGGTTTAATTATTTTGAGGCTACCTTTTGTCATTATGTATGAATGAATGAATCTTGGAATAGCCTAAAATCTTAAAAAAGAGAGCTGTCATTATTTTTCTGGGTGCTTGTACAAGTCACTTCCCTCTATGAATCTCACTTTCTCCTGTGAAAGGAAGGCATCAGACTAGAAGATCTTAAAAGTCCAGCTTTGGCGCAAGGACTTTCTGAACCTGAGCATGACTATTCAGCATTTTATTTGTAAATTTCTTTGTAGGGCCAACTGTGTGTGTGTGTGTGTGTGTGTGTGTGTGTGTGTGTAGGCAGACGTGCTATCTGCCAAGCACTTCAAGGAGAATGAAATATTTCCTCAAGAGCCTTTCTTTTGTTTGTTTGTTTGTTTTTTAATTTTTTAAACCCTTAACTTCTGTGTATTGATTTATAGGTAGAAGATTGGTAAGGGTAGGCAATGGGGGTCAAGTGACTTGCCCAGGGTCACACAGCTGGGAAGTGTCTGAGGCCGGATTTGAACCTAGGACCTCCTGTCTCTAGGCCTGGCTCTCAATCCACTGAGCTACCCAGCTGCCCAAGAGCCTTTCTTTTGAATGACTTACTCCAAACTACCTGCTAAAAATCTCCTCTGCCTCAGATTGATCCTTCTTTGCCTTCTAAGAATAAAGAAGTGCAGCTTCTGAGGCAAGGATACCATGAGGGCTTTGAGTAGCTGGGGCAGCTAAAAGTAGGAGAATGGGACCCTTTTGATCTTCATCTGGGTATTTCAGAGGTCTTGCTCTCTCTGTCCTCATGCCCCAAGGGACTGTATTTAACATCTCAGATCCTGGTGCTTTTGTGGTCAATTCTCTTGCTCTATCTCATGTAACATAGATTCTCCAATATTTAAAGTGCAGATCATGAAGGGCAATCTCTATGACCCAGGATTGGTTTATCTGCCTACCCTTTGGGATGCCCCACTCGTCCCACCTTTAAGATGAGTGATTGAGCACAACAGACTCCTCTGCTATTTCCTGGGATCTGATTCGCTATTGCTTTATATCAACAGCTACCTAGCTATTATGAATATCAGAACCAGGAATTTTTTTTGCCTGAGACAATTACTGTAAATTGTGTTTGAGGTGAGGAGCACAGAGCATGTCCTCATTTAAGGAAAGAGATGGGTAAAGATGGAGATTCCAAGATACCAACTTAAGGCCGTTGCTAGGGAGGTTGCTTCATGAGGTTAGAAGGAAGTAGAGAAAAAATGGGAGAGTAGTTTCCTATTTTAACTAATTATTCTTGTAAACTCTGACCCAAGTTCTATTGTTTCTAGCTACAAGTGCTGTCAGTGAACATCCTCAGATCTAGCCCACCATAATTAAACTCTGATGACTACTTCCCCAGAGAGAAAGTAAACAAATTTCCAGGGACTACATTATTCTCTGTGAAATCATGATCATTTGAATTTAGTCATTGAAAGCTACTGGAAAATAAAACCTCATTTCCCTTACTTCAACCCTACTAGTCACCATTACATTTTCTTTGGGCTTTATGTGGCCAATCTGGAGAAGTAGAGACTTCGAAGTGTTAGCTGAGATCAAATGTTTGTAGAGAAAGCCATCAAAATGGCAAAGAATACATTTTAAGAGGAAATTTTAATTCTTCTCTGCAAACAAAGAAGGATTTTTCAGTTATCCTTTTATTCTCTAAGTAAATGGTGACTGATGTTTTTCAAGTCACAAAATTATGCCAATGTTAACGACTTTAGAAGAACAGAGCAACTATCAGTCCATTATTTATCTTAGCAGAAAACTAACATTTCAGGCAAGATGCTCATAATTCAGATTTTGATGTGGAACATATTGCACAAATTCTGGGCAAATATATACAAGGAGGAAACTGCTTATGTTTGATGAGGAAACTCAATGTAAACATTTTTGAATAAAATGGCCCAAAATGTAGATTCCTACTTATTCTCATTCCTTTGGGTGACATGCTTAATTGGCACTTCTCTATATGGCCAGCATATAGAATAAGGGGTCAATAGTGTGAAGGTCAGGTTGTTAACAATCCAGGACAGTTCTTAGAACACTATATGCGCAGAGAAGAGAGCATTATAACTCTTTCTTCTGGATTTGTCCAGTGACTGAAGGGTTTCTATGTCATGTGAATGTGGAGCGTTTTGAGTAGGAACATTTAAAGTTGCTTAATTTCACCCTTCAGTAACCCTTCTGTGTTTGCTGACACTTGAATATTTGGATGTAAGGACTAGGGGCTTTTAAAAGAGAAAGGGAGGCAGCTAGATGGTGCAGTGGATAGAGTACTGGGCCTGAAGTCAAGAAGACTCATATTCCAGAGTTCAAATCTGACTTCAGTTACTAATTAGCTGTGTGACCCTGAGCAAGTCACTTAATCTTGTTATCCAGAGAGAGAGAAAACCCAAGAGGGATGAAAAGGGACTATTTTTGCCATTCAATGGGGAGTTCTCGGGAATCTCTGAAAGCCCAACATTTTGAGCCAAAGATTGAATCAGTATGAGCAAAAAATAAAAAAAGTTTGCAAATGGCATTACAATGATCAAATGGCATCATGTAAGAGGCTATTGATGTCAGCCTCACTCTGCTTTTATTGGTATGGATTCTGGAAGAATAGTGGAATGAAATTGATGATAAAAAAGGAAACGTTCTGTGATAGTTTGAAGAAGAGTTAGCATATTTGTTTTACCTTGGCATATCTTAGTTTGTGTCAACCTTTAGGAGAACCTTCCCCACCCCTCCTTTTTTTTGGTAAGGCACATTTGGGAGAGGCAATGTGGCATGGTAAAAGTCATTCTGAGCCTAGGAGAGATCTAATATTATCTCTAATCTTTAACTAGTTGTGTCACCAGGGACAAGTCAGCTAACCTCTCAGGGTCTCAGTTTCATCATGTTTAAAATGATCTTAATTTTAGTACTTACATCAGAGGACTGTGATGAAGATATGGTGGAGAGGGTGCTGGATTTAAAGGAGGATATGACTTGGCTTCTTGTGACCTATGTAACCCTTGGACAGATTACTTAACTTCTCAGGATTTCAGTTTTCCCATTAGTAAAATGGAGTTAACTTGCAATAGGCTATGAGATGTCCTCTAAATCTCTGGCAACAGCCCCTGATTGGGTTAATTGACTCAGTGTGATATCTTTGGTCCCAAGAGCAAAGAAATGAAGGTGACAAAGAGTTTCAGGCTAGTCTACTTAGAACAATTGTAGTAATCTGCTCAATATAGAAGATAGCAGGGCAAATGGTATTGGGAACAAATGAAAACTCAAACACCATGGGAAGACATGATATACTGGAACAAGTCAGAAATACTAATGTCTCATGTTGGAAATGCCTTAAAGCGAACGAACTAATATGCATAAAATGGACTATAGGTATGCGTGTTTTCATTATGGTCCAGGTATAATTCATAATGAAATTAGAAATAGATCTTACCAGTGCTAGTGAAGGATTCATGCTGCTCTTTTTGGCAAAAGAATTCTCATTTCCAAGTCAAACAACAGCATTCAGCAGATTAATACAGGGGATCATCAGAACTAACTTCATCCCTAAACCAAGATTACATGAAATAGATGAACTATTAAAATCTGAAAACTTGAAGAACCTTGAGCTCACTGAAAAAATCTTCATTCAAAACAAAATTCCAGAAATTTAAATTATAGTGAAGTGAATGACAAAAACTACTTTTCTCTCAAATTATTTTGACAAGGAGATGGGTATACTTGGACTAGAATTTCAAAAAACCTCCTTTGGATTTAATGGCATGAATCCTGTTCTCAGGGCAACTATTCCAAAACAGAGTAATTAAATAAAGCTGGTATTTGTTATAACTATCATGAATGAATACATCTTTCCCCATATTTGGCAGAAAGTATAAAAATATTTCAAGACCTAAATACGATGGTATATGTGATGGTTGTTGCCATAATAAAAACCATAGCAGGAAAGGCTAAGGAGAAGCATCAAAAATCATCATGGAAGAAGAAATTTGAGAATTCCATTAAAGAATTAGAGAAAGATACGGAAGTCTGGAATGATGCAGCATTCCTATAATACTTGCTACTGGAAAGGCTATGGCTGGCAGATCTCTTGAGCTTGAGAATTATGAGATGCAGTGGCCTAACCCAATCAGGCAGTTGAATCAAGCCTATCATCAAGCATCAATATGCTGGAGGTGTGATGAAAGTTGAAACTGTGTTGCCTTAGGAGGGTCAAACTAGCCCAGATAGATAACCTCAAAAAAAAAAAACCCACAAAAACTCTGGAAGATTACATCGATATTTCCTTTGTACATTGGTTTAATTTTATCTGCAATAGAAAACTCAAACACTATATGACTCAACTGAAGGCAAAACAAACAAAACACATACACAATGGAATCTAGAAAACAGAAATACATGCTTTAGAAACCCTGTATTCCCTTAATCAGACTTTGAAAACAAAATTCAGAAAGACTAAGGCAATATAGGGAGTTAAAGCATCACAAATAAAATAATCAATTCAACATTAATCATAAACTTTGCTACAGAGGCTTGAGAGAAAAAGAAAGCAGAGGAGAGAGAAAACCTCCCAAAGAGGAATTTCTTGTCCTCTATATGGGAGCAAGAAGTCTAACACAATAAAAGTACAAGTGGAATTAAAGGCAAAACAGAAAACTTGCCTGCTCTTAATATAAAAATGTATGCCAAGGTTAGGGGGTATAAAGAACAACTTATTAACCAATTTTTATCATTATTAAATAGGCCACATGAAAGTGCTATAACATTTATACTTATTATCATAAATCTTTAGACTCAGTTCAATACTCATCACTTATCTGAACATTTCAATTAGATAAAATAAACATAACGAGAATGCAAGAGTATTTGATGCCCATGTGGAAAATTGTTTAAAATACAGTATCACCAAAACAATGCTTAAGAATGGGATTTGTGCAAGGTGGATGGGACAGGAGGAGCCAGAGAAGGAGTGGCTGACAGTTGGTGACAGTTGGTGACAGTTAAGACCAGAGGGGATTCTGGGTAATTCTCTGAAGGAGGAAGAAGGGGAAGGAACTTTTGGTGGAGGACTGAGAGAGGGAGGAGGAGAACATCTCAGCTCAAATCCAGTCCTGAGGGCTTCCTGAGGATCTTTCTTTGGTCACTGAAACCCTGATTCCCTGGTCAAAGGCATCCCATTGCTTATAACCCAGCAAGACTTCAATCATAGAGTCGGCTAAGTTTTGGGACTCCATTTTGGGAGCCATCTCTTGGGCTCCTTCTCCCATTACCCAACCTTGCTGAGAGACCCTTTCTGGTCTAACTCGCAATTATAGAAAAGGATAGAAACAGAAACAGAAGAAGAGGGAGATGCTTAGGAGTGGGAACCCCAAAGGTTCCCACTCAAGTGATGGACCCCATAGAAATAGAAAAGTGGGCACCCCAAAATCCCTCTGCCCTTCACCCCTTTCCCCAATCCCTATATTGATATTAATAGAAGCCATTCATTCATCAGATAGTGTTCTAGAGTGCCTGAGTCAATGAGGGAGAGGGGAACCACAGCTTGATCTGGCTGCCTCCATCTTGAAGTCAGACCACACCCGCTGTGAAGTTAACTGACCTTGGGGGAGGCTTGCATGAGCCCTGCCCTCATTCAGAATTGGATTGGGGTGCCACATACCTCCACTTATAGGGAAGCCTTCCCCCCAACTCCTGTGGGGTGGCACAACTATCCAGGTCACCCAGTTTTAGGGTGATACCCCCACGAAATCTCCCAGTGTATATTCAGAGGGAGGGGAGAGCTAGAAGAGAGCATCTCACCTCATAGACTCTCTCAATCTCCCCTCCATCCCTAACATTAATTACTGGCTCTCTTAATTATTATAAGTATCAAAGATAGTTGATACAAAGTATGGTATTTTTCAGAGAGATTGTCCCTTATGATTATATGTAACCTTAAACCCATTATCAGCTCTAAAGTATGATTTCGGATGGCTTCCAGTTTATGGAGGGAGTTGTACTAAAATATTTTATTCATCATTTGATATAAATGACATCAATTATCTGGTTTTATAGAACAATACTTTACATAGTCTTTTCATTTCATAGAATTTTTCTCCAGTGATAGAAGAGCATCATTTGGACTTGAAAAATGGGAAATTCTAAAGATAAGAGACTGAAGATTTCAAGCTTGAATCCAGAGGTAAAATTAAACTAATGGACAAAAGCTATATTTAGAAATACTTTGACCTGTTCCAGGCAAGACAAATTTTTAAAAAAGCTATTAAGGAGAAAGCTTTGGCTCTGGATGTCAAGAGACTTACTGGCAATCTAAAATCAAAGTTCAGTCAGGAAAAAAAATGTTTAAAGCAATTAACACCGGTGCAATATGCAATGCTGATCTTAATGTATACTTTTTTTGAACTATAAAGTGAACTATAGCAGATTTATTAAATATTTTAATGGAAATCTGAACAATATTAATGAGATAACAGGGTCCATTAACCTAAGGCAACTATAGAAAGATTAACACTCTTTCATCTAAATTGAAGTAGATTGATGTACATTCTTAGAGCTCATATTAAACAAGTTAAAAACTTACAGAAATACTTTTGGAACAAGCATACTTCACTTCACTGATGGCCAATAGTTAAAAGTGACAACAAGCACATGCTATTGGATTTGCTGAATATAACAGAAAGATGTTGACCTCCAGCTGGAGTCTATGAAAATAGATCTAAAAGCAAAGTCAAAATTGCTCTTACTATGTCAAAGTTTACACTGGCATGGACTCAACTAACAATTTACATTGACAAGGAAGCATTGAACAAATGGCTATCGCTTGGATTTGTTTGTGGTAAAAGAATGGTTCATGTTGGCAATTCAGATCATCAGAAATTACAGATGAGTTATTTTAAAGATCCTGAACCTTTTGATCAATATAGGTTGGGCAAGGAAATCATAGAAATTGGGCAATGTGTCACTGAACACTGCAAACACAAAGCAACTACTGACTAGTATCTTAATCACCTGGTGGCTAGAATTTTACATTCTAAAGACATATAAGACAACTCCACTGTCTTTTATGGACCAAGATATGATAAATCTCCACCCTGTAAATACAGACTAAAAACATTCTTGAGAACTCAATCAATAAACTGTTTAAAATGGTACATCATCACAAGACTAAAATATTGCCTTCAGTTACCCAGACATAAAACCAATTCACAAAAATTTAAGAACCAGTTTTTTAATGGATGGCTTACACTGAATATTTACAATTTCCAAGCAATATGGAATGAAAAACTTTCAAGATAGAGAAATTTAGCAGAATAAATCAAAATAACAATGGAATAGAAGGAAGTATGAGTAGCTCTATAATTGTGACTTAAGTTGTCCCCAAAAATGTAATCTGCCATAGTTTGTCAAGCATTAAATTAGAAGAATAAAAGACACTCGGGCCTATTTTTCCTGATCTTCTGGATTCAAGCTTTGAGAGAGAAGTAATGTGGTTCTAGAATTCCTTCAGGATACTGAAGGGAGAGAATGACTGGGAAAAGACTGAGTGTAGAGAAGCTTGATCTTGTCTCTATCTTCCAGCTTACCACACCAGAAACTTCAGGGCATTTTCCCCTGGATAAGGCTTCAGCCTCTTTTGTTTAAGTCAATCCCAATGAGAGAGCTTATTCATTCTGTATTTCCCAGCATATTCTCTCATGTATACTCTCTCTAATTTCTGTTTTGGTATGAATTTGTATAAGTAAGTTTATTTGCTATTCACTATATGTGTGCATCACAGAACTGGTATTTGATGAGAAGAGAGTCAAGCCTTTGTATTCAAGGTTGAGGAACTCCTTCTCCACAAAGGGATGGTGATCAGAGGTATAGTTTGAACCTAAAAATTATTTGTTCTAGGGCAGTGATGGGCAAACTTTTTAAAGAGGGGGCCAAAGGAAAGGAAATGCTCATCTGTCGGTCTGTTTCTAAGGCAACTCTTGAAGTTTCATTATATTGTATCCTACTCATTGTATTCGTCGGATTAGGAATAATGTCCAGCAGCTGGATAGAACATTTCAGGGCACCACCCCCTCTCCCATCTGGCCTGTGGGTGGTAGTTTGCCCATCACTGTTCTAGAGTAATATTGTTTAAGTGAGCAGAAAATTAAAATTCTAGGTTGGTTCTCTCTCTCTCTCTCTCTCTCTCTCTCTCTCTCTCTCTCTCTCTCTCTCTCTCTCTCTCTCTCTCTCTCTCTCCCCAAATGGGGCAGAGTGGCCAGTCTCTGGCCCTAATCTTCCGCTTCTTCTCTTGGAAGGAATCCAAGTTTCCCTTGGAAAAGGGTAAAGGAGGAGATATTAGAAGAGTCTCTTGCCTCACTGCAAGTCATATTGTAGACAGAACCATGGAGAAACACATAACCTATATGGGCAAAATAATACACAAAGCACCATACCCTAATACATATATTCAGTTAAATATACAATATTACATTAAAAAATTTCTATGTAGAGATTAAGAGATGGAATGGATAACATTGGAAAACCTGGTACTATTCTTGCCTCAGACACTAGCTATGTGATTACAACAAAGTCACATATCATCCCTCATTCCCAGTTAATTCTCTAGACTCATTACTAAGAGAACAATGATATATGATTTGCCTTGTTGTGAGAAACTTCTGCCAAACCAGATTACTGGAATGAGAGCCCCAAGATTTTACCATATGGTAAAACAAAGCCACTACCTCCACCACTACTGTGTGGCTTTGCCTCACTATGTGAATTTGGTTATGCCCCTTAAACCTTGGGTTCTTCATCTGTAAAGGAGTTTGAATAAGATGGCCTTTAAGATGTCCTGTGATCCTATAACCCTGAGATTACTGACACTGATTTTTTTTTTTTTAAGGAATTGAGGTTGTAGTATTATGCAACTATCCCAGGGCCTTAAATGTGTTTCCATCTAAGTTTTCCCCTTGGATGGGCTCACCATCCAAGAATTTCCCTCACCAAGTGGGGCTATTGCACCCTCCCTCCAGTGGCAAGGAGAGGGTCTCAGATGATGGAAGGAGTGAAAGTAGAAAGTATTTAGGGACTAGATCTCAGGGCTAGCCAGAGGCATGTGGCACTAAGGCCTTCTTCTTTTTAATAGAAATTTGCATTTACATATAATATATTCATGGTCCATGGATTTCATGGCCAATTTTTTGGGGGGTTGTTTTTGTTTTTGTGGGGAGTAGAAAGATGTCCGCCATTGCATGAAATTGTCTTTAGGGCACAACTGGGCAAAGCACATTTCCAGGCTCTGATCTGGGAACAGTAGATGATATTTGATCTACATTTGGAGTCTTAATCTTTGAGTAACCTATGTATTGCCCCTCCCCAGTCACCTTACACTGGGTCCCACCCTCACATCCTTTGTTTCCACACAGGAAAATGGATTAATTCAGAACTCTCATCAATAGACACACTATCAGCTGGATTTGTAACAACATTCTTGGCCCAAGAGGAGAAGGCAAGACTGACATTATTCTTGTCCAGTTTCAGGTTAATAAGAGAGGAATGAAGGAGGAAGGAGATAAACAAGGTTTTCTTAAGGTCTCAAATTAAGTTGACCTGGTCCTTTTGCCATTTTCCATTTCTGTATCTTTATATAAGATGTGCTCCAAGCCTAGGGTGCATTTTCTCCTCTCCTTTGGCCTCTAAGATATATTATCTCTATCCTTTTCTTATCCCTCCCATAGCTGCTAATGCTTCTCCCTTCCAAATTATCTTGTATTGACATTATATTTATCATATGTATAATTATATATTGCACATAGTTTCCCCACCTTAGAATATAAGCTCCTTGAGAAAAGGGACTGTTTCATTTTTATTGTTTGTATGATCAGTACCTAGCACTGTTAGAAGGGGAATGATACTTGTGATTAGTGTATAAGGAATTCTCAATGAGAAAACTGTCCACTAATTCAAACTGTCACCTTCTCTACAACTTTGGTTTTGGAAAATTGCCTGGCTCACTAATAGATCGATTAGCTGTCCAGGGTCCCTCATCTAATAGGTGTCAGATAAGAGACTTAACCTTTCTGATTCTAAGGCTATATCTCTATCCACTATGCCATGTTGTTTATTGTTAAGCACAGAAATATTGCTTAATGCATACTTCTTGATTGATTGCCTGACCCAGGCTATTGCAGTCTGTAGGGTTCAGAACTAAAGGACATAGTATCTGAGACTTGGAGAGATAGGTGGACATGGTGAGCAGCACATTAGGCTGGAGATCGCAGGGGGCTAGGGATGAAAGAGTTGGTATGAGGGTGTGGAGGTTGTGCAGTTGAAGACCCCTGCAATGGTTTAATCCCCTGTTAGTAAAATCACATTGGAGTTCTGTATTTTAGGGCCAGATGCTAAAGGTAGACATTTGCCTTATTTCAAGGTAACCTTACTTATCTGAGACAGGGTTAGAAAAAGTCGTTTTTTGTTTTTTTTCCCCAACGGTTTTTTGAGGAAATCACTTACAATTCTCTGGGGGCATTTAACAAGTAGAGTCAGGATTAGGTGTGTCAGGATTAGCCACTAAATTATTTTATATTTTAACGTCCTTAGAAGTTAGTTCTGAATGCAAGGACTCTATTATTCTTTCTCTAATTTACTCTTTTATCTCCAACTTGTGTGGGAGCAATTTTGCCAAAATACTGCCTAGGACCAAGATAGAAAACAAAGAGGCTAAGTGTTGCCACCTGTAGGCAGAAGTGTTGGGTAAGAAAAAAAGATGATAATATCTCACTTTCATATTAGGTTTTCAGGTTTGTAAAACTCTTTACAACCCAGTAGGGTGGACAATAACAGTAATGACTGACCCTTGAGTGGACAGCAACATATAATCAAATCGGGGCTTTGGAAAAGAGCAAAAAGGTGATCCTAGGGAAATGTATACTAGGTGATTTCATGGATGTTGGGAGCCTGGGAGAGGAAATGTCCTCTCCCAAAGCAGATCAGCACCTGGCTTTAGAGAGCTTCTTGGGGCACCAAGAGATTGTAACTTGCCCAGGGTTTCTCAGCTAGTACATGTTAGAAGTAGGATTGAGACTAAGGTCTTCCTTACTCCAGAGCCCTCTACCTACTTCAGCAGAGGTGAAAAACATGCAGGCCAACAGTCTTGAGTTTGACTGGAACCAGATTAAAATATAATTGGGAAATATTGAACAAAAGAAATTAAAACACAATAAAACCTAGATAATATTACAGTTTAAAATTAAATTAGTATGCAACCTTCTGAAATCCTCATGTATGTTCCAGTGGCCCCTGCTTCTACCTGAGTTTGACACTCCTGCACTACACCTTGCTGGCTCATTTTATAGATGAGGAAATTGAATGGGGCTCAGTGAGTTTATTGATTTGCCAGATAAGTAAGAGCTAAATTTTGAACCCAGGTCTCCTAACTTCAAGTCTAGCATGGAATCCACTGTAAGGGGATCCTTCTATGTGCAAGGCACCACACTTGGCAGTGGAGTTAAAAAGAGAAAAATGAAATCATTTATATTTCCTTGAAATTACATTCTGCTGTGGAAAGTGAAGGGGACAATATGCCCACAGTTAAACAAATGAAACAAAACTGTTCAGAATAAATATGATGTTGGATGTAGGAGAGGCCACTGACACCTAGGAGGATCAGAAAAAAAGACTCTTGAAGAAATGGCAAATGAACTATGCTTTGAAGGAAGCTAGAAGGAGATGAGGGAATGCATCCCAGGCATGGGTGGCAGCCTGTGGGAAGGTCTGTCTGTGGGAGATGGAAGGTCACCATATGGTAACTCTCACCTAGTAAGTAGGACAATTTGGTTGGAACATAACGAGCCTGAGATGGAATAAAATGGAAATATAGGTTGGAATCATGTTGTGAATAACTTTAAATGATTGCCAGACAGAATAGTTTGTATTTTATCCAAGAGGGAATAAGGAGCCATTGAAATTTCTTGAACAAAAGAGTTACTTGGTCAAACCTATGCTTTATGAATATCAACTTGGCAGCTATGAAGATGATAGATTGGACAGTGATCCATAGCATCAAAAGTTTTAGAGTGTTCAAGAAGTTAAAGAACTGGGAAAAGGTCATTGGATTTAGAAGTATAAAGAATCAATGGTAATCTTGGAAAGAATGGAGTGGCAGATTCAGAAGTCAGATTGCAAAGGGTTGAGTCATTAAGTGGAGTTAACATCATGCACAGAGTAAATCTTTCTATGGACATATGGAGGCCTTCTCCCTGCTGAGTTGTTATGCAAATGTCTGACCTTGGTCTCAAGGAGGACTGGGCAAAAGAATGTGTTTACCATAGCAGAATGTTAAAGGACTTCTCCCCACCCCCCAACACACACAGTTAAAAAAAAAAAAGTTGGTGAATCTCTCAGTCATGGATTGTAGACTTGTGGTGGGCAGAGTTAGCATCTCCTCAAAGTTCTCTATCTGCCCCCCAACCTCTCTCATTAGGAAGCTGAGTGCCCCCAAGGCTATCTAATAACTTTCCTTTATTCCTTCCACTTTGCCCCCACCTCTCCTTCCTCTGTGTATAACATCATGTTAACATAGCATGTGGTAAAACTAAAAGAACCTACATGGGTCCTGACCTCAAGGAGCTGACAGTCTAATGGAGAACATAAGATTCACACACATGTAAAAAGCTAATAATATAAGCTTAACACAGGATCTTGCACATTATTGGATGCTTAATACATATTTGCTGAATAGAAATGAATTTAAATACAAGT
This sequence comes from Gracilinanus agilis, assembly GCF_016433145.1. NCBI lineage: Eukaryota > Metazoa > Chordata > Mammalia > Didelphimorphia > Didelphidae > Gracilinanus > Gracilinanus agilis. The sequence goes on from NC_058131.1 coordinate 432,094,264, forward strand.
TAAATACCATTGAATCATTCAGACAATAGAGAATTGGATAGTAATTTTGTAGGTATTCAGAGTTGGGGAGTGGTCACTGTGGTCTGAGATGGTTAAGGGAAGGCTTTATGGAGGAGGTGGGGCTAGATTTGGAGCTTAAAGGATGAAAATATTAATGGATAATAACTTATATTAGTAACAGATAGACAAGCTATCTTAAAGTAAAATATTTTCTAGTGCTAGCCTGGGTTAGAAACTTCATCTAGTAGTATGTAAGTTAGTTCAGGGCAGAGACTGTTTTTCATGGATTGTCTTTGTATCTCTGGCCCCTAACATGGGGTCTTGAGCATATAGGAAATAATTTAAAAATATAATAATATTAATAGTAATTTATTACATACTTTAATTATGTAATTCTATTTTCTATAATTATAACTATATGGTCATATAATTATAATTAATTTATAATAATAAATGCTTATTGATTTGGATTGTATTTATGCTCTTGGTAGAATATTTGATATCCTCCCCAACCCATTCTCATCAATTCTGGGCACAGAATCAATCAACCTGTATTTATTAAGTGCCTACTGGCATATGCCAGATACTGTTAGGTGTTGGGGACACAAACACAAAAATGAAACATTCCCTGCCTGTAAGAAGCTAAATATAAGCCCCTCCCCTGCCCTAAGAAAACATTCTTGCATTAATTCTCTGCCTACTTCAGGCTTAAGATTTTTCCCTCTTCTTGAATTATCTAGATAATTACTGCAATTTTCTACTTTGCTTTGTTAGTAATCACCTTAGATTAGTATGGATACCAATCTAATTATTCTATCAAGAGGACTGGCAGGTTGGTGAAATAGTGGATAGATACCTGAGCCTGGAGTCAGAAAGATCTGAGTTCAGATTCTCCCTCAGATACTTACTAGTTATGTGACTGTGGCAAGTACTTTGAAGTCTCTTTGTCTCAGTTTCTCCATCTATAAGATAGGGATAATAATAGCACCTACCTCCTGGGTTGTTATGATGATCAAGTGGGATAATATTTGTAAAGCAAATATAGAAATGTTAGCTATTATTATTATATGAATGATCTCATTTTCTATCTTCAAGCATTTGTAGATAAAGAACTGAAAAGTACCTCTGTCTACCAAATCCAACTATCTCATTTTACAGATGAAAAAACTGAAGCCAAGAAAGATTAAATGACTTGTTCCAAGGTTATACAGGTAGCAAGTGATAGCAGTAGGAATACAAGGTCTTTCACCTGAAAGTCAATGTTTTTTTTTCATTGTACCTTGCTGATAATTCTCTAAACTCTGAGAGTAATGTTAAAAAATCAAAAGGACCAAATATCTTCTCCCTTAGGAAATTATGTCCCATTTCTGTTGATGAAAGGTTTGGGCAAGTAACTGTAAGGCCAAAAGTGGTAGAAGATAGCATGGCATTGAGCAGTAATTCTCAAACATTTTGTCTGAAGATCATTTTATACTTGTAAAAATCATTGAGGACAGGGGCAGCTGGGTAGCTCAGTGGAGTGAGAGTCAGTCCTAGAGACAGGAGGTCCTAGGTTCAAACCCGGCCTCAGCCACTTCCCAGCTGTGTGACCCTGGGCAAGTCACTTGATCCCCATTGCCCACCCTTACCAATCTTCCACCTATGAGACAATACAACAAAGTACAAGGGTTTAAAAAAAATCATTGAGGACCCCTCTCCCAGCTTTTATTTGATGTAGTTTTTTTCTGTCAATATTTACCACTTTAGAAATTAAATTATTTAGTATCATCATGAAAATAGTTTTGACTGTGTGGATCCCCTGAAAGGGTCTTGGGGATCCCCAGGGGCCTCTGGATCATAATTTGAGAACCTTTGGCATAGAGGATGGAGAACTAACTGGATCTGGAGTCAGCCAGCCCTGATTCAAAGCCAAGCTCCATCTGTTTCAATACTATGTCCTTGATCTTGGAAAAACCATGTTTGTTCTTCATGTTGTTGCTTCCTTATCTTTAAAATGAAGAGCTTGGCTTAGAAGGTACTTAGAAGTCTTCTAGCTGGCCTGAGTTTACGTTTAATTCCACAAAGACACATGGCCCCAATCACTGGGACCAGATTCCTTTCTGACCTTCTGTTCTCCACCTCTCCAAGCCATAATTACCAACTTTCAGAAACATACTCTCCTACTTTTGGTTCAGTGGTAGTAGATAAAAAGTTTTTGTTGTTGTTCAATCATTTTCAGTTGTATCCAGCTCTTCATAAAACCATTTGAAGTTTTCTTGGTAAAGATATTATGATGGTTTGTCATTTTCTTCTCTAGCTCATTTTATAGATGAGGAAACCGAGGCAAACAGGATCAAGTCACTTGCTACAGTCATATAATTAGTGTCTGAGTCTAGATTTGAACTCAGGAAGATGTGTCTTCTTGACTCCAGACCCAGAACTCTGTTCCAGAGGAGCAGGAATCTTGTCCCTTCTTCCTATCTCTACACTTCCAATTTTTGCTCAGGAAACAATAATCAAAGCAATATTCCTATTGATTTATCTCTACAATTTAATCTGAAATTCTCTAGCTTTTAAAGCCCTTCATGACTTGACTACTTCCTGCCTTCCTAGTCTTTTTATATCTTACTCCCTCTTTTTTTTTGTCTTCTGTCTTAGAATTAGTATTTTGTTTTGTGCAATGGCCACAACTCAGTAAAATCATCTTGCAAGTGGGCTAAACCAGGTTTAAGGTAATTGACAGGCTTCAAACTCATCACTGAGTAAGGGAGATATCTATCTATCCCAAGGATATGAAAACTTCCCCTAGCAGAATAGGTGGTTGAGAACAGTGGTCCCAAAGGCAGCTGGAATAGACACTATGGAGAGCTTAGAGCTTGGTCAGATGCCAAATATGCCAAAATCAACCACTGCATCCAAAGCCATCACTAGCCATCTTGACTTTTGTCTTCCCACTGCATGATGATTCTGGAAAGAGAAAATAATTTTATGCAATTCTGTTTCACTTAAATTAAATTCATTCAAAAGTCAAGACATCCTTGTGACATCTTTGGTCCTTTTTGAAAATGAAGGACGAACAATAAGTTGTTTGCATGTTATCTCCTCTGTTAGACAGAGGGCAGGGATTGTTTTTTTTGAAGGTTTTTGTCCTCTCCCCCTTTTCTTTATATCTCTAGTTTAGCACAGCTCCAGACACAGAGTAGGTACTTAATGCTTTTTGATTTATTGACTTTTCTTGATATAAGCCTTATTATTCCATTCTCAACCCATGTGATTACCTAGAAAAAAACCTCCCTTTCCTGGCCACCACTCCCTAGTATGTGCTCTATCTCCCAGTAGAATGTAAGTTCTTTGAGGGTAGGGACTGTTTAAAACCTTTGTTGTTGTATCCCTAGCACCTGGCATATAACAGAGGTGCTTAATGCTTGTGGATTGACCAATTGACAATTGTTGTCATTCCTTTTAGTCCTACTTCTAAAGTTAATCCCTAGATCCAGTTTTCTCCTAAGTGCACAGCACTGTTTATAGAATGTTTTCTGTTTTCTACAGATTGCAGTTACACTAACTGACTCTTTGTCATTCACACTTTTTTTTCTTCCCAGAGTAATGCGATTAGATGCTACAAATGTTCATGATTATCGGCATCACACAACTCTGTTTCTCCTCCATGCAACCCTTCCAAAAAGATTAGTCTTGTGAAAGTTCAGACAGGCCCAATACTTAGGGCTGGAACCCAGTTATTTTTACACTTGGAAATTTTTACACTTGGAAATAGGAAAGGAAACATGAGCTTAGTGGATCTGTTATTGATAGATTTTCAGTGGAATTGTGAAAAAATCATCAGCATGATGAGTTCTGCTTTTCCCTTGGGATTTTCTGTCCTGTTATTGTGAATTTCACTTGGATTTCTAAAAAAATTCCTTGCAGGTGGTGCCTTTATTGTTCCATACATTTCTCTTGGATGAGTGTTAATATGTGCAGCTCAGAAAAAAGGCAGGCAGAAGAGAGAAAACATCAACTTATCAGAAAAAGATGCTGCTTAGCCCAGAAAGGAATAATAGGAGCAAGTCTGGCTCTTCAAAATAGTTGGAGGGGAGAGAGGAGTAGAGATTTTCTCACTCTCAGAATTGAATTGCAGCAAAATACCCATCAAATAGAAGATCAAAACTGTCCATTGGCATCCAGAATCTGCTTAAGCCCCTGCTAGCATTTCCATATGCCCCAGTCAATTTTATACTAGACAGGAATGTTGAGAAAAGCAGCCTTTGAAGATTCCAGTCAAGGGGGGAAATGCTACTGCTGGAAAAATCTATTCTAGAGTGTAAGATATAAAACACTGCAGCTGCCAAACTGACTGCATGTGTGGTCAGGGTCAGGATGTCTTTGGGACTGAATCTGAGAGAGGGGTGGGTAGGATGGATGGACAGGTCCTAGGATCCTGTGTCAACTTGTTTTGGAATTGCTTTGCCATTTAGTCAATGACAAACCTTCTTGGAATAGCTTCCTATTGATGGGCAGGGGGGAGGGGTGCAGGGTGGCAAGAAGAGAAGGCCAGCTGAGTGTTAGCCACTCGAAGTCACTTTATCTGACTGGTTGTTTGAGATAGGCCAGCATTTTGTCAGTATCAAATCATTCCTAGGGAATGGAGGAAGGGGGGCACCTAGAGCTTTTGCCTAGAAAGGTATGGGCTTGGGCTAAATCATTCAAAACACTTCGGCGAGAGAATACATTGTTAAGGTAAAATCTGGCTCAAATGACTATCAAGAACTGTCATTCTAGAAAGGGAAAGAGGCAAGCAAGCCAGGAAGCATTTGTGTGACTACTTGCCATCAAACATTTTGCTAGGCTTTTGAGAGACAAAGAAAAGCTAAACATTTTCTTCTCTTGAAGCTTGTATTCTAATGGAGGTAGGCAATGCATACATGTATAGACATATAAAAAGAAATCTCATAGGGCCAGTTTGAAGAGTAAATGTGTAGGCCGTCTGGTCATTAAACCCTCATTGTCTGTTTCATATTTAGCAACAGCCCTCCTTACCTTGAGGCTTCTCTGAGTCCCTGCTTGGCCAGAAGGATCAATGTCCCCAAAGGGTCCCTAAAACCTAAAGCCTAGGGCAGTCCCCACAGCTTGGCATTTTATAAAACTGGTTTTGTTTATGTCTGGTATAGTCTTAGTTTGATACTCACTTACTGTCTTCTTCCAAGATACTGGGAGTAGTTCAGATTAGGAAGTTACAAAATTTCAGCTGACTCTAAATTGTCTGATCTAGGACACAGTCTGATTATTGGTCTCCTGGTCTGAGCTTTGCAGGTTCTTGGCCTTCGAGGTTGGGTCTGGATAACACAACTACAGACTTGCCTCCCCATTTTGATGAATCTTGGGTAGACAGTTTCTGGCCCTAATCCTTGTCCTCCTCCAGCTGGGAGCATCCATAAATTAGTTCAGAGCAACAGCTGTGGGCTTATTACTAGCTAGTCCTAAGTCTGAAGCCCTTGCCTTTTTGACTCAGCTGTAGACCTCATTCAGGTCTGTGCACTGAATCCATGACCCTGGAGATCCAGAGCTTCAGGTGGCCCCTGGTTTGTATCCTCACCCTGGTCACTTGCTGAGGACTAGGTCATGGGCTAGAAAAGTGGCCCAATGTGGTTTCTCCTTGGATTTTCTAATTACTACATGGTCTAATGCTCTTCCACAGTTTTTTGGTTGGAGTAGTTGTGAGAGCCAAAGTGTATTTCTTCCTCTTATCCTGCTATCTTTACTAGAGCTTTTCTTCCTTCTATCAATAGATCTTCCACACTGGGAGCTTCTTTCTTTGTTCATTCAGTGAAATGGTTTCTTGGAAAGTGTTGGAGCCTAAGTGGCTCCAGCCTCAGAGTGAGATTATCAGGTGCTAAACTCAGCCTCTTCATTACTGAGGACCCATTAGTAGGCTTAGGTCTGATTTGCCTTAAGTTTTTAATTGTAGGAGTCTATATGCTAACCAAAGAGTGGATTTGAAGTTCTATAAGCTCTGGGGTATGTGAGATGTCCAGAGCCCTCAGTTCCTAGACATGACGTGGAATTCCTCATGGATAACAAAATGCTGAATTTTGAGCCTAGAATGTCTGGATTCAAATTTCTCCAGAGACATTTACCAGTTGGGTAACCCTTGGCAAGCCACCTACATTCTCTGAGTCTCAATTTCCACAAATACAAAGGGTTGCTAGGTTGGGATGGGGGAGAGAATAATAGGGTTATTATGAGTCTCAGATGAGATTATGTAAAGCACTTTGCAAACCATCAAGACCTAAATAAACCTCAGTTATTATTCTTATTCTGATTTTAGTTTGGGAAAACTTTGCTACCTGCTACCTCATATTATCTAACCGTAGTTTCTCCTATGAATGAAGCAGCTATAATAGCATCTTTTGCTTGAAGACAGGTCTAGAAAGTGACTGATACATGCAAAATCACTTGTGAAAATGCAAAGTAACATACTCTTAACAGTCAATAACCTTCTTAGTTTAAAATAGTCTATTATCTCCAGGAATTCCAGGGTGCAATAGCAGAGTAGCAATTACTCTGGATCTTAGCACCTGAGCTGCTGGTTCTACTGACTTGGAACCATTGAATAAATGAATGTTCAGTCATTCATCTACACTTCTGGTATTCAAATTATCAGTGGAGATAGTTCAGTGAAAAAGGTGTTGGGTCTAGAGGGAGAGGACCTGGATCTGAATCCTCGTTCTAGTAATTTTTTCTATAATCTTGCACAGGTCAATTGGCTATTTTGGGTCTCATTTTCCTCATCTCTAAGAATAGGGAGTTGGACTAGATGGCTTCTAAAGTACTTTCCAGGTCCATTTGATTGTATGAACTGTCATATGCAAGACATGATGCTAGAATCATGTCAGTGGAGGTGGAGTCACACAGTGGGAGAAGTATCCCTTGGACAGTGTTGTCAAAACTCTAAATTTACCACTCTGGAGCAAAACTTCAGTTGGGCCCTCCCCCCGCCCAATTAGCATTCTGCTGAGCACCTCAACCTTTTCATTTTCTCTTGAGCCTTCTTTTTTTCACTGTTCTGTGCATAGATATAGGCAGTGCCATGTATGTACTGCCATGTTATTATAGGACCAAGCTATGAAAAAGTCTTTTTTAGGGAATGTCTACATTCCAGAATCTGCTCCTAATCCCCATCTCCTGCTTCCCCTTCTCCCCTCCCCCATCCCTGCAATATTTTGGCAAGAATCCTCTCTAGCATAGTGGAAGAATTTGCTTAGATCTCAGTAACTTGCTAATGGTGCCAATGACACCTTCTGTCCTAGGGCCAAACATATGAGGCTTGTTACTATGCATTTAATGCCTCTCTTGGATGAACTCTTCTTGGTAAATTACAAGTTCAGGCTTATTACTTTGTAGTGGTGACAAAAGAAATGTCTTCCAAGCCTGAGTGAGAAGACTATGTGCTGTGAGGCTGTGTCTCTATGTCTGGCAAAATGGAAAGAAATGATGATAGAGAAAGCCTATAGAATAGTGTCCTGGGTTCATGTTCTTAACTCTGCCACAAAATATGATATTTGCCTTTGGACAATTCATTTCTTTCCTTTGGGCTTCAAATTTCTTATTTGCAGAATGAGAGCATTGGACTAGATAAGATTCCATCCAGCTCTATGAGTCTATTAATAAATTGATTAACCAGTATTTATCAAGCACTGACTGACTATATACCAGCACCCTGTGGTAAGTATTTGAGATGTAAATGCAATGAATTAAACAGTGTATATTTACAAGGAGATGCAAAGGTAAGGGAGACAAGAAGGACATAAATATCAGTAGAGATAAGCAATAGATTCTGGGTTCACTCTGCCAGCCCTCACTCACATTGGCAGGTTGAATATCTAGAGCAATGATGGCAAACTTTTTAGAAATGGAATGCCAAGCTTTGCCCCATCCCACCCCCCAGACTGAGTGCTCCACCAGCGCCCCCAAGAAATAGCATGCCCTGCCCCTTCCCCCCACTGAGTGTTGGGTGTGCCTTGCCCCCACCCTTACCCCACACAGGAGAGGGAGGAAACATTCCCATTGGGCTGCTGGGCAGAGGGGTGGGTGAAGTGAGGATGTCCTCAGTGAGTATAGTGAGGGGGTGGGGAGTGGCCCAATTGCTCTACTTCCCTCCAGCTCTACTGCCTGTGAGTTGCACCACCCTTACTCGCTGTGTGCTCCCATTGGGCTATTGGGCAGAGGGGTGGGGGATATGAAAAATGGCATCAGGTGTGGTTGAAAGGGGAAGGGGAGCAGCTCTGCCCAAGTCCTTCTGCCTTTCTAGTAACAAATTCTGGGTGGTGGTGGTGGGGAGGGCAGACAAGTTCCCCCAGAGAGTGCAAAAATGGTTTTGGCACCGCTACCATAGGTTTACCATCACTGATCTAGAGCATGATTCTAGGGTTAGCTCTGAAAGGACAGAAGGCCTCTTTTTTTTCTACTACCTTTTGAGACCCCATCCAGTATGTTTCTACTAATTAATCACTAGAAGCTATCACCCCAGTAACATTTTGACGAACTTATCTCTCCTCAATATCAATTAACCAAAGAATATCAATTAGCTTTTACAAAGGGATATTTACTAATCAAGAACAACACAAACAGATATATGCTCCCCAAATTAGAGTATATTCTGTCCTCTATACACTCACTTAATCCATTGCTGGCATAGACAATGAAATAGTTACTCCTTTATATTTCACCTTTCAGGCTTATTCACTATTGAACTGTACCAAATAAGTTCTCCTCATACAGGATTCCTCTTCAGATGTGGCTCTTGGAATTACTGCTGTGGATTGTAGTTGCTGGATTATTGATAGCTCTTCAGACTTTTCTAATCTCACAAGTTGTAACCTGGTTTGTAACCTCTGATATTCATTTGCTCAAGATTAGGAAAGAATCAATTCTTTAAAGGCAGGAACAATAGGGGCATAGGTGGCCTGAGTAAGGAAGGAAAGTAGGAGGGTTCAGTAGCTTCTATTGTTGCTAGCACTACTGCCTTTTTTTCCACCTGGGAGCTTTTGGAAGTTCTTTCTCACAAAAAACCTGCATGAGAGACTATGATACTTCAAAAAGATCTTGACTAAGATGCAGTGTTAAAAACAGACAAGAAAGATAGCAAGAAAGGCAGTCTTGCACAGTGTTACAATTGTGGTCTTAGATAAGTGATGCCTTAGACTTGAATCATGTGTTAGACTAGTACTAGTTGTATAACTTAAAATGAAAATAAGTTGTTTAACTTAAAATGAAAATAATTATAATAATAATAATACCCTTCTCATTGGGTCACCATGAGACTACAATGGAAAACTAAATTAAAGTACTTTATAACACCTGAAAATGTAATATAAATATCAGATAATATTATTTCTACAGAATACCCTATTTAATTCTCTAAGATTAGAAATTGCAGAGGAAATACAAACCTATATTAGTAGATAAAGTTTATTTACTTGGAAGTTCCCTAACAATGAAATCTTAGGTCTAGTCCTTATTTCTATCATTATTATAACTATAATGTAATGATGTATATATATATAATAATGTAAAGTATTACATTATTATAACTGTAATGTAATATTATAACTATAAAGTAATGAGAAAGAGTCATAAACTGGGTTCTGACTACTTTTTTTAAAATTTTTTTAAACCCTAATATCTTTTATATATATCCTTCTATATTAATTTTATTTGTTACAGGACTAGGCAATGGGGGTTAAGTGACTTGCCCAGGGTCACACAGCTAAGAAGTGTCTGAGGTCAGATTTGAACCGAGGACCTCCTATCTCTAGGTCTGGCTCTCAATCTACTGAGCATCCAGCTGCCCCCCCTGACTACTTTTTAGTCAATGGTAATAAGTTCTCTTGGGGTATTGTGAGAATGAATAATAGACATTCTATGACATGATTTGAGCACTCAGAAAAAAAGATTACATAAGCTGATATGAGTTCCATCCAAACCCTGCTCTAATGCCTAAATCAAATTCTCCAAAACAATTTAATATAAATTCTGGCATTTGGAGACTTTGGTGTGAAAGTGGGCATAGGATCATGAAAAGGCTTTGGAAAATATGATTTAGGATTAAGTAATAAAAGCCAAAGGCTTATTGAATACATAGAATCTTATATGGCTTTTTCAAAAAGAGAGGAAGAATAGGGGCAGCTGGGTAGCTCAGTGGATTGAGAGCCAGGCCTAGAGACTGGAGGTCCTAGGTTCAAATCTGGCCTCAGACACTTCCCAGCTGTGTGACCCTGGGCAAGTCACTTGACCCCCATTGCCTACCCTTACCACTCTTCCGCCTTGGAGCCAATACACAAAAAGTTAAGGGTTTAAAAAAAAATTTAAAAAAAAAAAGAGAGGAAGAAGATACTAGGCTTAGTGAGCTCCAAACAACGTCATGAAAAACAAAATTGGGTATATTTTAATGGACAGGAAATGACTAAAGTAGGAGTCACTTCTGAATCAGATTACTGTGTGTAGCTGGACTATTGGCTTATTAGATCAAAGGTCAAAATCAATATCAAACTAGAAAAGGAAAAAGATGAGAAAAAGAAACTGGGAAATTGGAACAACGCCAACATGATCCATTCACAGAAGTTATTAGTGCTGAATAACCATTGATTTCACTATTTCTTGCAGAAGTTCAAACCATATAAATCAATTGCCAAAAAAGAGAGAACAAAAGAATGTAGAAATGCCTCTGTGATCAAGCTTTGAGTCTCCCTGCTGAGTAGAGAGAAATAGAAACCAATAGCACCATTTAAAATTTTACAGAAAAGGATGATAGAAGATTATGAGTAATGTCACTTCATAGTAGGATAAAAAATGATGGAAAGGATAATAAATCTTGTAGAAAACAGTGTGGGGAAAAATAAAGCTTAATATAAAAAAAGTTTGGTGTGAGATTTAACTGAGGCAGATCATCCCAAGGGCATTTGAAGATGAAAGTAGGAGAATCACAAACATTAAAAAAATTCAACAAATTGATGACCATTTCTATAATTGTCTCTTCACCATTTATGACAATAAATGATATAGAATCAATAGAGCAAAAACCTGTCTTCGACATTCTCCTTAAAAAAAATCTTCATTGCAAAAGTCAAAATTATATGAGATTCCTTGAAATATAACAACACAGACAAACTTTTTGCTGATTATTAATATAAATTGAGGTATAAAACAGGGAATTCAAGCATAGACTCTCAGCTGAAGAAGCGTTCCTTTCAGATGGTATGGGTCTACATATGTTCCTGTTTGTATATGACATTATACTGATTGCATCAAGTCCTGGAAGATAAAAGAGGCTCCTGAAGGAAATCTATTTTTATTCAAAAGAATTTGGCCTAAATAGCCACACAAGAAAAACCAAAAGACTGAACAATGGCGATGATCCAAACTATAATCTGCAGTTGAATAGGTAATTTGTAGACTTTGCCAATTAGTATGCATATTTTGGATCATGCAAATTGTCTCTAATTTGGGCATAGACGGAACATGAGAAGAATGGGCTGTTGCCTTTGAGAAATTGCATACTTATTTTAATAACTCCAAGCTTCTCCCTGAAACTAAGGCCAGTTTAAAAATTTTTTTTTATTTTTTACTTAAAATTTTTTTTCAATTACACATGGAAACAATTTTGACAATTGTTTTCTGACATTTTCTGATTCAGATTCTCTTCCTTTCTTCCTTCATCCCCTCCATGAGGTGATAAATTATCTAATATAGGTTATACCAGTGCTTTCATGCAATACATATTTCCATATTGCTCATGTCATGATAGAAGACACATATCGCACATACAATAAAAAGCTCATGAAGAAAATAAAGAAAAAGATGGCATGCTTTGAACTGCAGTCAGACTCCAATAGTTCCTTTTTTGCCTATGGATAGCATTTTTCACCCTGAGTCCCTTGTGGATATCTTGGAAATTAATTTTGCTGATAATAGTTTATTCATTCACAGATGATTATCAGACAATATTTCTATTACTGTACACATTGTTCTTCTGGTTCTGATCTCTGCACTTTGCATCAGTTCATATAGGTTTTTCAGAACTCATCCTGTTCATCATTTCTTATGGCACAATAGTATTCAGTTACAACCATAACTTGTTTAGCCATTACTCAATTAAAGGATAGCCCTTCAGTTTCTGAATCTTTGCCTATAAAAAGAGCTGCTAAAAATATTTTTGTACCTGTAGGTCCTTTTCCCTTGTCTCTGATCTCTTAGGATACAGATCCAGTAGTGAGATTGTTACGTCAAAGGATATACATAGCTTTATGGTCCATTGGGTATGGTTCTAAACTGCTCTTCAGTTTACAGTTGTACCAATAATGAATTTCTGTTCCAATTTTCCTACATTCCTTCCATTTATCATTTTCCTTTTTGATCATGTTAGCCAATCTGATAGGTATGAGGTGACATTTCAGAGTTATTTTAATTTACATTTCTCTAATCAATAGTGATTTGGAGTGATATTTTTCATATGAGTATAAGTAGTTTTAATTTCTCCCTCTGAGAACTGTGTATTCATATCCTTGTTGAGGAATGCTTCGTATTATTATAAATTTGAGTCAGTTCTCTATATATTTGAGAGATTAGGCCTTCATTAGAGATGATATAAAATTCACGCCCCACCCCCCAATTTATTGTTCTCTTTTTAATCTTGGTTGCATTGGTTTTGTTTGTGCAAAAACTTTTAAAATTATCCATTTCAATTTTCATAATTTTCTTTATATGTTTTTTGGTCATGGATTCTTCTCTTATCCATAACTCTGACAGGTAAACTTTATTGTGTTCTCTTAATTTGTTTGATGGTGTCATCTTTTATTTCTAGATCAAATATTCATTTTGACTTTGGTGTGAGATGCTACTCTATGCCTAGTATCTGCCATGTTGTTTTCCAGTTTTCCCAATAATTTTTGTCAAATAGTGAGATTTTCCTCCCAAAGCTTAGGTCTTTGGATTTATCAAATACTAGGTTATTATGGCTGTTCGCTATGGTGTGTTGATTACCTAACCTATTCCCTTGGTCCCTTAGTCTATTTCTTGGCCAGTACCAGATTGTTTTGAATTTACTGATTTATAGTATAGCTTGAGATCTTCTTCCTTCATTTTTCCCCCACCAATTCCCTTGAAATTCTTGGCCTTTTGTACTTTCAGATGAATTTCGTTATTATTTTTTCTAGCTCCATGAAATAATTTTTAGGTACTTTGATTAGTATGGGGCCTATTTTAAAAATACAGTTATTTTTCAAGTCATATTTTATGACTACAATATTGGACCACTATAAGCTCAAAAGAATTGAAGCTATGCATCACCAAAAAGGCAATGGAAAAGGGCACAATGAGTGTGGATAGGATGAAACACATTATAGTCTGAGAAATAGAATAAAGGTTGTTATTAAAGAAATATAAGGTAAAAAATAAAGAATGTGTTGGTCATATGGCAAGAGCAAAGCATAAGTAATGGGTGGTCAACATACTCCATTGTAGTCCTTGAGATAACAAGAAAATATAAGGAAATTACTCAGCACATTGGATAAACCCTTTGTGGCAAACATGGAGACTATGCACAAAAGTCAGGATGGAAAGGCATGGAAAGTTAGTCTGTATTGTTGGAAATAACTGATGAAATAATAGATTCACTGGATCATTAGCATATGAAAATGGACTGGCCACATTAAGATTCCAATATCTTAGTCTCAGATGAAGAGGTAGAAGTAGCCCTTTAAGACAATTAAGTTGGGTAGAGCAGGTGGAACAAAACAAGTGGCGAAGGAAAGATAATTTTGAAGTCAGAGAGATTTTCAGGCCATCCAAAAGAGGAGTTTTTCCCAAATGACCAGAAAAAAAATCTGACAGGCAGTGAAAAAAAAAAAAGCTTGGTCTAGAGAACCTAAATAACTACTGATCAACAAAATCTTTTCAACAAAATTTTTTTTGGTAATGATCTTCACACATATTGAGAGCATACTTGACAAAAATATGAAAAGGCAATAGAAAATTTTCAAAAAATAAATTTTAAAAACTAAAATTCATTTATTTTTTCTTTGCATAATTTTTCTTCTATAGCCTTCCCTGATAGCTAACACATTATTACAGTTAAAAAAAGAAGAAAAAATCAGTAATTCCAACCAACACACCAAAATAAACCCCTCTGATTATATACAATTTTCTTCATAGATCATCCTTATCTTTCCAAAGGAGTGGAGGGAAATGTCTTCTCCTAATTCTTCTTTGAAGTCAAACTTGTTCTTTTAAATTTTGCAATATTGGAATTCTGGGAAGACGGTGGCTTAGATGGAGCAAAACTTCAGACCTCCATACCCTTCCACACCAAGATAAAAAACAAAGCGCTTTGAGGGGAAAGAATACCAAATCAAACAACAAGACAGAGCTGGGGGATCCCCATGTTGGACAGTTCAAGAGATATGCCAAGAAAAAGGCCTGAATTCTTGAACTTTTGGGTTTGAGGGTAAGAAAGAAGGGGAATCCCAGGACCCCTCCCCCACATGCTGTGCTGAGTCTCCAGCAGTTCTTGGAATCTCTGGTCAGGCAAACACACTAGTCTGGTGAGAGAGAGAACCTTGTTGGCACAGCTCAGCCAGTCTCAGAGCATTGAACACAGATGACAGGGAGGCGGCTTGAGGAGAAACACAGAGAGGGCAAACTAAACACAATGAAAATGCTCCATCTTTCCCTAACCTTCTTCTCAGGACACATCAAGCTCTACAGATCAACACCACCCAGGCTTAATTCTATCAAAAGGACAGATAAGAAGTCTTCAGAGGGCAGGGAAACTCCAAAACCCCTCCCCCATATACTGCAGAGAAAGTAGCTACAAACTTCTGTTGTCAGCTGGGGAAAATCTTAACCTAATCAACCAGCGGAGCAGAGAAAGTACAAGAGGGAAAGAAGGAAAAAAATATGAGTAAATAACAGAAAAAGAAAAAAGAAATTACATTCAACAGCTTCTTCCCAGGAAATGAACAAAAAGCAAATGAAACAGAAGATCAAGGAACCACAAGAAAAACACAGAAACTCTGTTGAATTAGTCACAGCCTTTGGAAGAAATAAAAACAATTCAAAAAACAATTAAAAGAGTCTGAAGACAACTGGGAAAAGAAAATGCATGAACTAAAACAAGAAAATAGTCTTGAAAGCCAAAATTGATCAGCTTGAAAATGAGGGAAAGAAGGTGAAAGATGACCTACAAAGAAAATTAGACAAGAAGGAGAAGGATGACCAAAAAACCAGTGAAGAAATTCAGTCTTTAAAAATTAGAATTCAACAACTAGAAGCAAATGACTTCACAAGGCAGCAAGAATCTATAAAACAAAATCAAAAGAATGAAAATTTGAGAAAAATATGAAACACATCATTGGCAGAACCTCAGATATGGAAAATAGATTGTGGAGAGATAATTTAAGAATTATTCGTCTATCAGAACATCATGAAAAAAGAAAAACCCTGGACATCATCCTACAGGAAATTATCCAAGAAAACTTCCCCAACATTCTCAAAAAGGAGGTAAAAGTGGAGATTGAAAGAATCCACAGATCACCTCCTAAATTTAATCCACAACTGACAACTCCCAGGAATATTATAGCCAAATTAAAAACTACCACACCAAGGAAAAAATATTACAAGCTGCTAAGAAGAAGTCATTCAGATACCAGGGAACCACAGTTAGGATGCCACAGGATCTGGCTGCATCTACATTGAAGGACCAGAAGGCATGGAATATAATATTCCGCAAAGCAAGGGAACTGGGTCTACAACCAAGGATCAACTATCCAGCAAAACTGACTATATTCTTACATGGGAAAGTATGGCCATTTAATAAAATTGAAGACTTCCAAGCATTTATAAAGAAAAGACTGGTCTTATACAGAAAATTTGAAGTCCAAACACAGAACTCAAGAGAATCACCAAAAAGTAATTGAGAGGCGAAAAAACCCAAAAAACAAAACCTTTTTTTAAGGGACCCAATAAGTTCAAATGATTTGTATCCCTATAAGAAAAGATGATATTGGTAACTCTTAAAAATTGTTATTATCATCAGGGTAGCTAGAAGAAGTATACTTAGAGGGAACAGTGGCAAACTGTATAGGATGAATTGTCAAGATTCATATATATATATAAATAAATATATATATATATATAAATATATATATAAAACAAGAGGTAAAAAATAAAGTGGATAACATTAAGAGTAATGGGAAAAGAGACAAAATGGAGTTAATTTATATTCCACAAAGAAGCGCATGGGACAATGATTCCCAAAGTGGGTGCCACCACTCCCTGTTGGGTGCTGCAGCGATCTAGAAGGGGCGGTGATGGCCATAGGTACATTTTGGAACCTGAATTCAGTGCAGTAACCAATTTATTAACAAAAAAAAAAAGAAACCAATTGCAAATAGTCAATCGTGGTGATTTAAGATTATTGCTGATGAAAATAGAGCCAAGGATTACTAAATTAGTAGCAGCACACCAGGTTCATCCTTCTCATTAAGATGATTTCGAATGTTTTAACTTTTTTTGTATTACATTCTATTCCTAGTTCAATAAATAGTTTCATAATTTCAAAGTTCAATGTTTCTAATTTATACCTTTCTTTGCTATATTTTATGAAAAGGTAGAAACATTAATACATATATCTTTCCTATTAATTGGTATTAAAATTAAAAAAAATAATTTCCAGGGGGCGCTAAGTAATATTTCTTTCTGGAAAGGGGGAAGTAGGCCAAAAAAGTTTGGGAACCACAGGTATGGGGGGAGCAAGGGAGAAGACCAATATACTGGAAGGGTAAAGTGGTTGGAGACAGGAAATACTTAATTCTTAAGTGCATTGTAATTAACTCAAAGAGGGAAGAACAATCAGATCCATTGGGGAAGAGAACTGATTCATGCCCTTTAGAGAAGTAGAAGGGTAACATGTGGACTGGTGGGGAGGGAAGCAATACTGAGGAGGGAGAGTGTGTGGGGTAGCTTAAAAAAAACATAAAGAAAAATAAGGGGGTAATAAGAAGGGAGGGGAGAGAAAGGGAAGTAAAATTAGGGAGGGAATTAAGGGGACTGATTAAAATAAAGCGCTGGTTTAGAAGGAAATAGTGAAAGAAGAAAGGGCAGGACAAGGAGAAGGAGTTGAAATGTTGGAGAATACACAGTTGATAATAATAACTCTGAATGTGAATGGGATGAACTTGCCCATAAAACAGAAGCAAATAGCAGAGTGAATTAGAAACCAAAATCTTACCATATGTTGTCTACAAGAAACACACATGAGGCAGGTAGACATACATAGGGTCAAAATAAAAGGCTGGAGCAAAATGTATTGGACTTCAACTGAGAAAAAGAAAGCAGGAGTTGCAATCATGATATCTGACAAAGCCAAAGGAAAAATAGATCAGGTTAAAAGATATAGAGAAGAGAATTACATCCTAATAAAAGGCGATGTAGACAATGAAGAAATATCAGTACTCAACATGTATGCACCAAATGGTATAGTATCCAAATTTCTAAAGGAAAAACTGGCAGAACTCAAGAAGGATATAGATAGTAAAACTGTACTAGTGGGAGACCTGAACCTTCCCCTATCAGATCTAGATAAATCAAACCAAAAAATAAATAAGAAAGAGGTAATAGAGGTGAATGAAATCCTAGAAAAATTAGAGTTAATAGATGAATGGAGAAAAATAAGTGGAAACAAAAAGGAATGCACACATGGTACATTCAAAAAGATAGACTATGTACGAGGGCATAGAAACATGGCAAAAAATTGCAAAAGAGCAGAAATGATAAATTCAAACTTTTCAGATCATAATGCAATAAAATAATAATTAGTAAGTGTACATGGATAGACAAATAAAAAATTAATTGGAAACTAAATAATATGATTCTCCAATATCAGTTAGTTAAAGAATAAATCATAGAAACAATAATTTCATAGAACAGAATGAAAATGATGAGACACCCTACCAAACTATGTGGGATGCAGCAAATGTAGTACTCGGGGAAATTTATATCTTTGAATGCATATATTAACAAATTAGGGAGGGCAAAGATCAATGAATTGGGCATGCAAATCATAGAAAGTGAACAATTAAAAATCTCCAGATGAAAACTAAATTAGAGATCCTAAAACTTAAAGGAGAAATTAATACAATTGAAAGTAAAAGAACTATTGAATTAATAAATAAGACCAGAAGCTGATACTTTGAAAAAACAAATAAGATTGACAAAGTACTGGTCAATCTAATAAAAAAAGGAAAGAAGAAAACCAAATTAACAGTATCAAAGATGAAAAGGGAGACCTCACCTCTAAAGAAGAGGAAATTAAGGCAATCATTAAAACATATTTTGCCCAATTATATGGCAATAAAATTAGTGATCTAGGTGATGTGGATGAATATTTACAAAAATATAAATTGACTAGATTAACAGCAGAAGAAATAGAATACTTAAATAATCCAATATCAGAAAAAGAAATTGAACAAACCATCAAAGAACTCCCTAAGAAAAAATTGCCAGGGCCAGATGGATTTACAAGTGAATTTTATCAAACATTCAAAGAACAACTAATCCTAATTACTATACAAAATACTTGACATAATAAGCAAAGAAGGAGTTCTGCCAAACTCCTTTTATGATACAAATATGACACTGATCCCAAAGCCAGGTAGATCAAAAACAGAGAAAGAAAACTAAAGACCAATTTCCTTAATGAACATAGATGCAAAAATCTTAAATAGAATACTAGCAGAAAGACTCCAGAAAGTGATCATGAGGGTTATTCATTATGATCATGTGGGATTTATACCAGGAATGCAAGGATGGTTCAATATTAGGAAAACCATACACATAATTGACTGCATCAACAAACAAACCAACAAAAGTCACATGATTATCTCATTAGATGCTGAAAAAGCCTTTGACAAAATACAACACCCATTCCTATTGAAAACTTTAGAAAGTATAGGAATAGAAGGGCCTTTCCTAAAAATAATAAACAGTATATATCTTAAACCATCAGCAAGCATCATTTGTAATGGGGATAAGTTAGAAGCCTTCCCAATAAGATCAGGAGTGAAACAAGGATGCCCATTATCACCTCTATTTTTTAACATTGTACTAGAAACACTACCAGTAGCAATTAGAGAAGAAAAAGAAATTGAAGGTATAGGCAAAGAGGAAACCAAGCTATCACTCTTTGTGGATGATATGATGGTCTACTTAAAAAAATCCTAGAGAATCAACTAAAAAGCTAGTGGAAATAATCAACAACTTTAGCAAAATTGCAGGATACAAAATAAATGCATATAAATCATCAGCATTTCTATATATTTCCAACACATCTCAGTAGCAAGATTAGAAAGAGAAATAACATTTAAAATCACCCTAGACAATATAAAATACTTAGGAATCTATCTACCAAAACAAACACAGGAATTATATGAACAAAACACTTTCCAAACAAATAAAACTAGATCTAAACAATTGGAAAGCCATTGATTGCTCATGGGTAGGATGAGCTAACACAATAAAAATGACAATCCTACCCAAATTAGTTTACTTATTTAGTGCCATACCTATCAAACTACCAAGAAACTTTTTTACTGAATTAGAAAAAACTATAACAAAGTTCATTTGGAATAACAAAAGATCAAGAATATCAAGGGAAATAATGAAAAAAAAACATGAAGGAAGGTGGCCTAGCAGTACCAGACCTTAAACTGTCTTATAAAGCAGCAGTCATCAAAACAATATGGTAGTGGCTAAGAGATAGAAGGGAGGATCAGTGGAATAGACTTGGGGAAAGTGATGTCATCAAGACAGTGTATGATAAACCCAAAGAGCCCAACTTTTGGGACAAAAATCCACTATTTGACAAAAACTGATGGGAAAATTAGAAGACAGTTTAGGACAGATTAGGTCTACATCAACATCTCACACCCTACACCAAGATAAATTCAGAATGGGTGAATGCCATGAATATAAAGAAGGAAACTCTAAGTAAATTAGGCAAACACAGAATAGTATACTTGTCAGATGTCTGGGTAAAGAAAGATTTTAAATCCAAATAAGAGTTAGAAAAAAAATTACAAAATATAAATAATTTTGATTGCATTAAATTATAAAGGTTTTGTAGAAACAAAACCAATGCAACCAAAATTAGAAGGGTATCAACAAATTGGGAAAATATTTATAACAAAAAACTCTGACAAAGGTCTAATAACTCAAATATATAAGGAGCTAAATCAATTGTACAAGAAATCAAGCCATTCCCCAATTGAAAAATGGGCAAGGGACATGAATAGGTAATTTTCAGATGAAGAAATCAAAGCTATCAATAAGCACATGAAAAAGTGTTCTAAATCTCTTATAATTAGAGAATGCAAATCAAAACTCACGATTTTGTAATAGGTACCACCTTGCTTGCAAATTGGGTAACATGAAAGCAAAGGAAAGTAATAAATGTTGGAGGGGATGTGGCAAAATTGGGATATTAATGCGTTGCTGGTGGAGTTGTGAATTCAACCATTCTGGATGGCAATTTGGAACTATGCCCAAAGGGCTTTAAAAGACTGTTTTCCCTTTGATCCAGCCATACCACTGTTGTATTTATACCCCAGAGAGATAAGGGAAAAGTCATGTACAAAAATATTTATAGCCACACTCTTTATAGTGGCAAAAAAATTGAAAACAAGTATATACCCTTCATTTGGGGAATGGCTGAACAAATTGAGGTATCTGCTGGTGATGGTATACTATTGTGCTCAAAGGAATAATGAACTGGAGGAATTCCATGTGAACTGGAATGCCCTCCAGGACCTAATGGAGAGTGAAAGGAATAGTACCAGGAGAACATTATACACAGACAATGATACACAGAGAATGGTAAAAATCGAATATAATGAACTTCTCTACTAGCAGCAATGCAATGATCCAGGACAATGCTGAGGGATTTTTGAGAAAGAACGCTATTCACATTCAGGGGAAGAACTATGGAAGTAGAAACACAGAAGAAAAACAACTGTTTGAATACATGAGTTGATGTGGGTATGATTTGGGATGTAGACTCTAAACAACCACCACAGTGCAACTATGATTAATATGGAAATAGGTCTTGATCAATGACACATGTAAAAACCAGTGGAAGTACGTGTTAGCTACAGTTGGGGGAGAGGGGAGAGGAGAGAAAGAACATGAATCATGTAACCATGGAAAATTTTTCTAAAAATAATTAAAATGTGAAAAAATTGCAATATTAATTTTCTTTTGTTTTGTGGAGGTTGTTCTCATATTTGTTTTTCCATAGTTTTGGTTATATCTGACTCTTCATGAATCCCATTTAGGGTCTTATTGGTAAAGATACTGGAGTGGACTAGGTATGCATCCCAAATAGATAAAAAAAAATGGGAAAGGACCTTTTTGTACAACAAATATTTATAGCTGTTTTTTTTTGTCATGGCAAAGATTTAGAAACTAAAGTGATGTCCCTCAAATGAGGAATGACTGAAAAAATTGTGGTATATGATAGTGATGGAATACTGTTGTGCTGTAGGAATGATGAACAGGATGATTGCAGAAAGAGCTGGAAAGACCTACATGAACTGATGCAGAGTAAAATAAACAGAAACAGCAAAACATTGTACACAGTAACAGCAATATTGTGAAATAATCAAATGTGATAGACTTTGCAATACAATGATCCAGGACAATTCTGAAGGACTTATGAAAAAGAATGCCATCCACCTCCAGAGAAAGAACTATTGGAATAGGAATGAAGATGGAAACATTTGATTTTTCACTTATTTGGGTTTATGTCTTGGGGTTTTGGTTTTATAAGATTATTCACTTAGAAAAATTAATGATATGGAAATAGGTTTTGCATGATAATATATGTATAACCCAGATTGATTTGCTTGCCAGTTGTGGGCGCGGGTTGTGGCGTGGTGCAAAGACAATTTGTATCACATAGCTTCAGAAAACTTACATTTAACGGATTAAAAAAAAAGATCCTGGAGTGGTTTTCCATTTCTTTCTCCATTTCATCTTAGAAATGAGGAAACCAAAGCAAATATGATTAAGCAATTTGCCCAGGGTTACACAGCTAGTAAGTGTCTGAGGCTGGATTTGAATTTGGGAATTCCTGACTCCAGGTCCAGCTCTCTATCCATTGTGCCAATTGGCTGCCCTTTGCATTTACATTCTTTTATTGTAATCATTAAAAAATATTGTTTCTATGTGCTGCTTACTTTTGAGCTGATGTTCCTGTCTTTTAATTTTTCCTAGTGTTCACCATATTTGTAGTTTCTTATAACACAGTAATATTTCATTCCATTCACATAATTTGGCTACTCCCCAATAAAAAATATACTTTGTTTCTAGTTCCTGGATACAACAAAAAGTGCAGCTATACATTTTTTACTATATATGAAGGTTTTCTTTTTATCAATGATCACCTTGAGAACTATGCCTAGCCTCAGAATCTCTGAGTCAAAAGAATATGAACATTTTAGCCATTTTATTTATAGAATTCCAAATAGTTTTCCAGAATGGTATTTATCATTTCACAACTACATTACTCATGTATTCATTGGTGTGCACCAAATAATTTTCTATAGTAGACTACATCTTCAATTACATAAATGACTGAAAGATATAGAGAATACATGATTCTACTATTTATTATTTGCCATTCAAAAAAAATTAAAAGCATTTGACTTGGTAGAACAAAATGCAGCTTTAAAAGTTTTTTCCAACAAGTGGTCTCATATGCATAAGACTCTTTGATTAGCTTTGTTCATTGATCCTCTGATTGTCACTATTGAGTGAGGCATCTACTTGGGGCAGATTCTCCTTGGAGGGTTCATGGGAGGCCATGGGCAAGTATGACTCAGCAGGAGAAGGGTTGGGCAGATGGACCCATAGAGGAAGTTCAGATCAGCTCCATAGAAATGGGAGGATTATAGGATCTAGACTTGAAAGAGATCTTAGAGATCCCTTCTCATTTTACAAAGGAGGAAATTAAGGCCCAAAGAAGTTAAGCAGAAAGAATGCTATTTATAATTTTTGAAATCAGAAAAATGTGGGTTTCAAACCCAGTTCTACTACTGACTACCTGTGAAGTCAGTCACTTTCATCTCTCTGGAACCTGTAAGGGTTAAAATAGGGGTTTTGACAAAATAAGAGAGCAGCTTTTAATAATTTAAGTCTTAATGAGAATATAGTAGAGTTGTAAATTAATATTATCCCTTTAAGTCAGAGAAAAGAAAACTTTTAGCAGCTTTTAACAATTAACAATTTAGTTTAATTAAAATAGAAATAGTAAAAGATTATAGTAAAAGAGGGAAAGATAGAAAAGAGGAAAGAGATTATTAATTTTATACCCTACAAATATACCTAAAATTCCAAATACTACCTAAAATTTCTAATAACTACCTCTAACTGTTGTCTGAAGACAAATTCTTCTTGCCTGGCAATCACCAGGCCTCTCTAACATACACTATCTATAATGATTCACTAACTACCTAACTCCCTAAAATAATAGACATCTAGCAGTTATTCACTCCTTCAATCAGTTTTCGATAGCAGCCCAAACTGTCAGTAGCCTACTGAGAGCAAATCCTTGCCTATGAGACAGACCTCCTGCTCTCTAGAGATCCCAGAGGCAAAAAGCCCTTTAAAGGCTTAAGACCAAAGCCCTCTCAGTAAGCTCAGGCCCGCCTTTATATTCCAGCAACTAAATGCCAACCCACACTACCAGAAAACAACCCCCTACGACCAATTCACACCCAGCAGCCAACTTCCCCACAACTGTCAGTCCTAACTGTCAGCAACTGACAGCCCAAACCAACTGATGCTGGCCCAGCAAGGGGCTCCTGGGTTCCTACTTCCTGTTACTGTGGGGTGGTTAATCCCTACATATCTCTATGATAAGAGGACCTCCTGGTCCCCCATTAAATTAAAAAAGGAATAAAGAATTTCTTTTTGCAAACCAAACATATAAAATGAGAGAGTTAGGGGAAAAAAAACCTTTGAAGATTAGATTTCATGAAGTCTAAAGTCTCTTCTATATACCTAAATCTGTGAATGTGAAGTAGACC
This sequence comes from Gracilinanus agilis, assembly GCF_016433145.1. Lineage (NCBI taxonomy): Eukaryota > Metazoa > Chordata > Mammalia > Didelphimorphia > Didelphidae > Gracilinanus > Gracilinanus agilis. The sequence goes on from NC_058131.1 coordinate 432,118,380, forward strand.
CAGAGATGTGCTGGTAAATATTTAACAATCAGATCTCTGAAAAAAAGATACTTTAAAAGTTTAGTTTGCAGCATTAATGTTTTTTACATCCCTTTATTAGGTCTAGACAATAAGTCAAGCCTTGTTTTGTAGCAATTCTGATTTCCAAGTTATAAATATTGGTATTGAAAACTTTACATTTAGCTCACCTGCTGAAAGTGCTTTACAAGTAGTAAATGACAGAATCAAATTAGAACGTAGTTCCCTGACTTCAAATTCAGCATACCTAGCATCATGTAATTTTTGCCTTTTACATATATTGGTCAAAATGTAGACTACCTATGGATAAAGGCTCTATTTCTAAAATGGGATCTTGCTGAGAATAGGCCAATGAAAAATGTCATCAATTAACACTCAAATTTTATACAATCTACCTTTGGGGCAAAATTATGGCCCTTATTTGGACCAATTTAGGTGGTAGCAACTAACTACATAATATATCTTCCAGTATAAACAGGTTAAAATAGAGCATATTTTTGACAGTTTGTTGTATTTGTGCAGGTCATCAGAGTAGGGGAAAATTTAAAGGAAAAAGAAATCACATTTACCAGGGAAATAAAATCTTAAGTTTCTCCCTCCTTTCCTCCCTCCCTCCCTCACTCTCTCCCTCCCTCCCTCCCTCCCTTCCTTCCTTCCTTCCTTCCTTCCTTCCTTCCTTCCTTCCTTCCTTCCTTCCTTCCTTCCTTCCTTCCTTCCTGCCTCTCTCCCTT